>NC_091803.1:41943987-42253154 GCF_041296235.1 Equus asinus
TGGCATCTGGTAACCGAGGGGAAATAAGAGCTGAGCCATCCTACAGATGGCTAGTAAGGTCCAGCTGTCCTTGGCTATGACCAACTCGCCTTCCATTGACCCATGACCCCGGGGTCCTCCTAGCCCAGCCCATTGGTTAAGGCATTCTGTTAATGACTGTGGAATTAACTGTGATGATTGCCATTAACTGTAGAGTTAATGATAGCTAATACCCATGTGAAGCCCACTCTGTGCCTAATGATGGCCTTCCATTTCCATTTAATATTTGCAAATCTTGAAATGGATATTGGCAGTCCCGTTTTACAGGTGAAGAATTCGAGACTGGATGGGATCAGTGACTCTCTCGAAGCCACCAGCTGGGATTTGAACGTGAATTCCCATCTCCTTGTCCCAGTCTGCCCCATACAGATTGTCCTGATGACGGAGACTACAGATGTGAAGGTGTTTGGTAAATTTCAGAGCAGTGTTTTCCAGATATTTCCTGTTTGTTTCCCAGAAGATCATCCTTCATCAGTTTGACTCTTATGGGAAAAAGCAGTCTTAAAATACAACTTCAAAAGAAACTGTGGGCTATGGACACACTATGTACTTTCATTGCATCTTGAAATTCTTGAAATTGCATCATTGCATTCTTCTTGGCACTAATTGCAGTGTAACCAAATAAGTATTAGTATAATTATCTGTTTAAGATCTGGCTATCTTGTTGGCCTAAAGCTCTTCAAGGGCGGGACCATATCTATGATGTTCACTGTTATAAGCTTAGCACCTAGCAAAAATGTACACTGTGCTGGAAGCTCGACTATATTTTGGGGGAGAGAGAGAGAAAGAAAACTCCCAGCTTACATTATGTTTCATCAAATGATAGGTATTAAATTAGTGTAAGATTCTTTACTAAATTCCCTTTGAATTGCATTTTTCTGTGATTTGAAGGAGTTGGGCTCCATTACCACAAAAATTTAAGACGATTTCTGTAATGTGAGTTATAGGAACCTGGGTATAATCCAGCCAAAATCTTTCTTACACTGTGATGACAGTGAGAACAACTCAGATAAATTTTTGAAAGTTTCAAGGGGAAGCATAGAGAAGTTGTGAAGTGCCCTATATAGAAGCAAGAAGTGCTCCAGATGATTTGCAGTGGATTTTAAACCACCTTTTTTGAGGTATAACTTTCATTTACAAAATTCCACACATTTAAATGTACAGTTCAATCACTTGAGCAAACATTTACACTTATGTCACGTATGGGCAAATGCAAATTAAAAATAAGAGGCTTAATTCTCCCGGTTGGAAATAAGGAAAGACTTCTCCCCAGTCCCTTTTCTTAGAGCGTAAATTCGCTTTAGAAAACTTGTAGGTTTAAGTCTTTTCCCTGTCTCTTTGAAATGTGTGTAAATCTTTTTAAAAGCTGCACAAGTCTCTTGCCAGCTTTAGGAACCATTAACGTCTTTCTCGCAGACCTGGGAGCGATCTCTTTGAAATATAATCTTCAAGGAAGATGGCACCTCTATCTCCCAGTTTCTTGTGGGAGATAGAAGCCTAACTCCGAGTTGCAAATCTACCTCCTGTCATAAAGATATTAGTTTATTTTCCCTTTGAACAGAGCCAATTAGCAAACACAAATGGCCACCCCAATTCCCAGTGAATCCAGGATGGACTGTGCACATAAACGGCGCAGTCAAGTCCTCTTATTTGGGAACTAGTTACTATTTACCTTGAGTACGTGTATGTAATGGGCTGTATCTGCTTGGCTATAGAAAAGGGAGAGATGTTTTTCAGTCTCTTAGTAGATTGCCTGTGATGCATATATCACATTCTGGTTTAAGGCTTATTTAATTAAAGAAAAACTGTTTTCCTCTCTTCTACCATTGTGGGGAGGTTTTCTGGGTTAAGAGATTTTGTTTTAATTTCCCCAACAGTCACTACTACCCAAGTCAAGATATATAACATTTTCACCACCTTAGGAAGTTTCCACATGACCCCTTGAAATGAATCCCTAGTCCTCCACCCTAGACAACCATTGGTGTTATTTCTATCACCATAGATTAGTTTTACAGACACTAGAGCTTCTTATAAACAGAATCATATGGTATTTACTTTCCGATGTAAGACTTCTTTTGCCCAGCGTGTTTTTGAGATCCAACCATGTTGTTTCATGTAGTTTGTTCCTTTTAACTGTGGAGCACTGTTCCAGAGTCTGTTTTTGCCTTCACGTGTTGATGGACATTTGGGTTTTCGACTATTATAAATACAGCAGCTACAAGTCTGTTTGTGGACCTACATTTTCATCTCTCTTGTATACAGATAAGAATGGAACTACTGAGTCTTACGGAAGTGTATGTTTAACGCTTAAACTAACTGAAAAACTCCTTTCCAAAATGATTGTCCCATTTTACACTCCCATCAGAAGTATATGATTCAGTTCCAGTTGTTCCACACCCTCACCAACACTTAGTGTGGTCAGTATTTTTAATTGTAGACATTCTAATAAGTCAGTATCTTGTGCTTCTGATTTTCGTATTTCTAACAAGTAAAGAAGTTTGGCATCTTTTCTTGTGTTTATTGACTGTTTGTATATCTTGCTTAGTGAAGTGTCTATTCAAATCCTTTGCCCATTTTTTAACTGGGTTTTTGAACTCTGATTGAGTTGTAAGTATTCTTTTTATATTCTAGACACAAGTCCTTTGTTGACTATATGTTCTGCAAACATTTTCTTCTCTTTCTAATGGTCAGTGTTTTTTTGCATGCATTCGGTCCTAAGAAATCTTTGCCTACTCCAAGGTCATGAAGTTTTTCTACTGTTTTCTTTCTAAAGTTTCATATTTTAAGCTTTTACCATTAAGTCCATGGTACATTTTAAATTAAATTTTGTGTCAGTCAGAGGTCGAGGTTCAAAAGATCCTGTTTTTCCACCACCTTTTGTTGAAACAGCATTTCCTTCCCTCAGTGAATTATGTTGGTGTCTTTGTCTAAAATGATTTTATGTATGTGGGTTATTTCTGGACTCCATCTTTACACCTATACTACACTGACTTGATTACTGTAGCTTTATAATAAGTCTTGAAATCATGTAGTATAATTGCTCTAATTTTGCTTGTCTATTTTCAAAATTGTTTTAGCCATTCCCAAGTCTTTTGCACTCTAAAAAGCCTGCTTGGGTTTTGATTGAGATTATGTTGAATCTATGGATAAGTTTGGAGAGAACAAATATGATAACAATTTTATTAGTTATCTATTGCTGTCTAACAAATTATCCCAAAACTTAAAACAACAACATTTGTTACCTCACACTTTCTGTAGGTCATTAATCTGGGCATGATTTAGCTGAGTCCTCCAGCCCCTGATCTCTTACAGGGATGCAGTCTAGGTGTAGGCCAAGGCTACAGTCATCTCACCTTTTGACTGGGGCCATTTCCAAGCTCACTCAGTAGTTATTGGCAAGATCCTGGTCCTCACAGTTGTTGGGCTGAAAACCTCATCCTTGCTGGCTTTTAGCTGGAGGCCACTCTCAGTTCCTTGCCATGTAGGTCTTTCCAGAGGGAAGCTCACAGCATGGCAGCTGGCCTCACTAATTAAGCAAAAGAGAAAGTAAGTGAGTTGGAAGATGGAAGTCACAATTTTTTATAACCTAATCTCAGAAGTATCATTATATCACCTTTGATGTATTCTATTTATTAGAAGCAAGTCACTAGGTCCAGCTCATACTAAAGAAAGAGGATTACACAGGGCAGGAATGCCAGGAGGTGGGGATCCTTGGGAACCACCTTAGAAGTCAACTCCCACAGCAACATTGAGTGTGCCAATCTCCCTCTCCTCCTCTTCCTCCTATTTCTATTTCTCTTAACAATGTGTGTTAGTTTTAATGTTGAAGTTTTGCATGTCTTCCATTGAATTTATTCCTAAATATTTTATTTTTGATGTTATTATAAAAGTTATCTTAAATTTTATTTCCTAATTTCTTATTATCAACAAATAGAAGTATAAATGCTCTTGTATATTGACCTTGCATTCTATTACCTCGCTAAACTCACTAATTCCAGAACTTTTTGTAAGATTTTCTACATAAATGATCATCTCATCTTAAAGTAGAGAAAAGTTTTACTTATCCTTTTCAAATTTCTATACCCTTTGTTTTGTTTTTCATATCTGATTGCACTGACTAATTCTTCCATCCAGTAAAATATTTAATAGAAGTGGCAAGACATTCTTTCCTTGTTCCTAATATTAGGGGGGAAAGCATTCACTATTTTAGCATTAAATATTATGTTAACTCTATGTCTTTCATAGATGTCCTTTATCACATAGATGATGTACCCCTCTGTTTCAAGTTTCCTGAGAGTTTTTCATCATAAATAAGTTTCCAATCTGTTATAAATTCCATATAGTAAATTTTTCATTTCGATTGCTATACTTTTAGTTCACATTTTCCATTTTATTCTTTTATATAATTTCCATTTCTCTGTTGATATTCTTTATCTGTTTACTCATGAAGACTATATTTCCCTTTAAGACCTTGAACATACTTAAATTGATGCTTGATACTCTTTGTCACACTCTCCATCATCTAGGCTATCTTGGTGTTGGTTTCTATTGACTACTTTTTTACTGATTATGGTTCACATTTTCCTGCTTCTTTGCATAATCTAATAATTTTTATAGCATATACTGGACATCAAAGAAGAAACATTCTAGAGGGTCTGGATTCTTTTCTCTTTCCCTGAGAGGTGGTGATTTTTTCCTAAAAGTAAGAAGAATTGCTGACTAGCCACCTTGAAAATATGTAGTCTTGGTCTTCTGTTTTGTTAGGATAGATCTGTAGAAAGTCTAAGATGTTTCCCAAACCCCTCTCACTTGGAAAGACTCAATCTCCAAAGGTCAACTTCTCTGCAGGTCTTGGCCAGCCTAGGTTTTAAGTTTCATTAGCACAGGCCTAAAGTAGACCTTACTCCAGGGTGTATTCCTTACTCCTGAGGATGGCCAAGGTGCTCACAAGATCTCTTCACTCTGCATAGGCCAGAACATCAACATCTCCCAGCACTCTTTGACCTCTGCTACTCTGTTCCCCTCCATCCCATGGCGTGGTTTTTTGTAAATCTTGCAGGTGTGTGTCCAACTCAGCCCACAACCAAGAAATCTCTAGGAATCCCTACACAGACATAAGGAGTCTCCTCTGGGCAGCTCCCTCCTCTCCAGGGCCCTACCCTGAAATTTCCAGCTACTTCAGCAGCCCTGAACTCTGATTTCTGCCTCATCCACTCAGCAGCAATGCTGTTTCCACTAGGATCCAACACTCTGCCCCACAGTCAGAAAGCTGTGCCCAGCCAGCACCACATGGAGTGTGATTGTCGCTTCATGAGTTTCCCTGCACTGAGGGATCACAATCTTGGGATGTTTACTGTCCAATGACTAAAAGCAGTTGCTTCATAAATTTTGTTCGGTTTTATAGTTTGTACAGAAGGAGGCCTAATCCAGAGCCAGTTACTCTGTCGACGCTGGATGTGGAATGATCTGTGACATTTTGATTTGGGATGAATGCTATCTTCTTCAAAGAAACCACATCCTCTCTTTCCAAATTACTTTGATCAGTGGTGTTGTGGGTTGGAAGCCCCTGCTGTGCTTTTCCTGGAATCTGGTATGTCAGAGCCGGTCCTCAGGGGCTGTGGGGTGGCTCAGGTTAGGGTCTATTTGCTGGGGAGATAAAATGTCCTCTGGGAAACAACTCACCATAAGTTGAAGGGAATAACTAAGGACAGTGGTCCAGGATTGGTGGGAGGAATGAGTCCCCATCGTTCAAATCTCCTTCCATCCCAGGATGTGGAGAGATCTTGAAAGCCAGGAAAATGGAACACAATCAGAGTAAATAACAACCAAAAGCACCATTTGTTGACATTTTGGGGTAAAGTTGGTAACAACTGTAATAATAATATTTGTTTATCACTTACTACATCCCAGGCATGGTTAAAAGGACTTTCCACACATTAACTGACATAATTCCTATAACAATCCAATGACAAAGGTTCTGTTGCTCTCCCAGTTTTGCAGATGAACTTAACCAAGATGCAAAGAAAATCAGTAACTTGCCCATAGTCAACCAGCATAACTAGTCAAAACAGAGTCTGTGTGCCTCTGACCACCATTCTATGTTCCCACGCTTAGTATGGTGTGTACCAGGAAATTCTGAATTTATTCTCTTTTCCATTTCTTTTAACCAGCCAGAAAAGCAAGGAATTTACTAATGAGGAAGTTGAGGCTCAGAAAGAGAAAAATAATTTTCCCAATTCCTTCATCTGGTGAGTAGAGGCTCTGAGCTTTGAACTCGGGTTATTCTGATCCCAACCCAATGCTCTTTTCTCCAACTTCCCCTTGACACAGCCCAGCAGCCCTGGGAAGTTCAGTAGAAGGAGAAAGGTATTTCATAGCTACGTCTGTCCATCCAACATGTGGCCAAGAGACATATCTTGGCAGCAGGAAAGAGAAGTGGGAAAGAAGACATGTTCGGGCTTGGGTGAGCGTGGAAATGGGCGGGGATTCTACCGTGGTGGGCCCCACAGACAGAGAAATATGATTTGTGCTTGGCATTGAGACCTGTTTTCACCACTAAACTGGATTAGTCTGAGGGGAGAAAGCGATACCCGTGGTGTTTCCCAAACTGCTTCAGAAAGCAGACGAGTTTAGTGTTGGCAATTTCGGTCTCTCCACAGCATGAGCTGTTTCCATCCTTGTCGATAATAAAAGAATGACAGATGCACGGGCCTGCAGGAAAGGAAGATGGCAAACACTCTGGTCCAGGAAATTTGCATACACCTCATTCAAACATGGTCTGAGTATGTCCCATTGAAGCCGGTACCATGTGGGTCAACTGGACCCTAAAATGACTCTGAATAAGAAGGAGAAAGAGGAGGAGGAGGAGAGGAAGGAGAAAGGGGAGGAGGACGAGGAGGAGGAGGAGGAGGAGGAGGAGGAAGTGGGGTCTGATAAACAAGCAAGCCTAATATAAAACAATGGGAAAGTCACTTGCCTTCAGGTTCAACTGCAATGCCACCAAGCTGTGGGGCCTTAGGCAGCTTCTATCACCTTTCAGAACCTCAGTTTTGTCATCTGTAAAATGGAAATAATAATGGTTCCTAATAGCACGGCATCTGTCAATTCACCCAGCAGCTTTGGATGCTCAGGGAAGATCTCTTTAAGCTATTAACACTTGAGCAAGACCTGAAGGATGAGACCAAGTCAGACACACAAAAATCACACAGAAGAATAACCCAGGCAGGAAAGGACAGCAAGTGCAAAGGCCCTGGAGCAGAGTCTGTGTGTTAAAGAAACAGAAAGAACAGTGTCACTGAAGCATAGAAAGCGGGAGGGAGGGAGGAGAAAATTAGTTTGGGGCAGGGTCAGATCACGTAAGAATTTTAGGACGTGGTTAGAAATTTGGCTTTTATTCCAAGTGTAACAGATCGTTTTTAGAGGGTTTTAAAGGGTCCTAAAGCGGGGAGGTGACGTAATTTGACTTATCCCCCAGCAGCCCAGAGGGAATTGGTTCCATAATGCCTGTCGAAGGAGTTACAGCAGACGAAGGCGGAAAGGCAAGCAGTGAGAACGCAGGGAGTGGCAGCTGTCACTGTCTCTGTTGTACCAATCCAGCCTCCTCCGGTGCATAAGTTATCACCAGAAGGGCTCACCTCCCTGAAGCCAGAGGGACATTCCAACCAGGCCAGTGACAGCCAGCCCCCAGGCCTGGGACGCTGACTCAGGGGCACAACCATCCAATCCAGCTGAGCTCGTTAAAGCTCCCGGCTCTGCTGATGCTGTGATGAAGCTTCGGGATGAGGGAGCATCCTTTCCCCGGCTTTGGGGCATCACCTGCTGCGGGGCTGCACCTGTGTGCCTGGTCCCAGGGGGAGGGGCTGATGTTCTCTGCCTGTGCTCACTTGGCTGTTTTCTTGCTGAGACAAGCCCTGCTGTGGCTCTTTCAGTAATGACTAATAAGGGCAGGGACCACAGAAGCCATGTGCCCACCTCCTGAGTCACATAGTCCTCAGGGATCAGGCTGGGGCCCCTTCCCCTCATCTAATCATAACACCAGAAATAAGCTCCCATTTGTTGAGCACCAACTATATTCCAGGCAGAGCACAGGGCAACTTATTGCCTCTTTCAAACAAACCCTTGACCACTCTTCCAAGGAGGCATGTTTTTCTCCGTCTTACAGAGACTCAGAGAGGCTAAGTAAGTTGCCTAAAGTCACACAGCTGCTAAGTAGCAGAACTAGCATTGAACTTAGTAATTTCACATCACAGCTCACGCTGTGCTGCTTCCTCATCCTGTCTCTCCCCTCCTGTGGATGAGGACACGGAAGGCAAGGACGAAAGCAGTTGTTTTATAAGATGCCTCAGTGTGCTTTTTAAAAGCCTCTGTCATAGAAGGCAGAACCCGGCATCCAGCATGTCTACAAGCTCCTCGGAGGGCAGGTCAAGTTGACCTTGAACCTTCCTCCCATCTTTTAAGGTCAGAGATTCTGCTTCTGGAAAGGTTTTTGAAGAAATCTACGAAGCAGGCTATTTCAATAAAACGGAAAATCTAACCAAATCAACAAATGTTCATTGACCCCTTTATCTGCCAAGATTTATCACTTAGGAAAGATTCATATGCTATTCCTCCTGAGTCCACTTTTGTCCAAGATGGAGTAACAGGAATCAGATTTACCCTTGTTCCAGAAATTATTATAAAAACAAGATGTAAGATATAAGAAATCAGGGTTTTAAAGACAGTGGACAGGAGGCAATCAAGTACGGTGATTCCCATGGAACAGGAAACAAACGAGGCCAGCCCTGTGGTGGTTACGGCCCTGAGAGAGTTTCCAGGATGCAGCCGAGGGAGCCGGAAGCCAGGCAGAGCCTTACGGACTCTCTGAGTTGAGGAGGTGGAGCTACGAGTCCACAGAATCCGAAATAGCTAGAGTTTGCAGGATAAAGGACCGGAGAGCAGGGGTCTGGCTACACGAAGAGACAACCCCGGAGATGTGCAGGGGGTACCCTCAAGTACTGAGCACCCGCGTGAGGGGAAGCTACCCGAGGCTGGGGAAAGACCCACCCCAAGGGATTAGAGAACGCTGCCTGGACCTCACACAGGGGCCGGAACAGGGCCCCTTCCTACCAGTCGGGCTGGGAAACCTCATGATTCCTGGGGCCCTGGGTGGCGTCCTCCAGAAGAGTCTTGCCTCGGTATTGGTGATGCTGAACATCTGGAATATTAAGGGACAAAGAGAAGGCTCCTAGACGAAACAGCGTCATCAACGTATCCCCTGCCCCCCCCCCCCACTTCTTGCCATATGGATCGCCACAATCACTGGACAGAAATTGGGGAAGCTTATGACACCATCGCATGTCAAATCTTAACAAAAATTTCCCTTTTGTGCCAGACTTGACCTAGAATGAAGGTGGCTCTTTGAGAAGCAAATAAACAGCTTTGGAAGGTGAATCACAAACCCAGTCATTAAGTTATATCTAGAACGGCTCCTGCCGGCGCGTTACAAAGATTCATTTCAATGGAGCAAGTGGTAGGCTAGGCTCCAAGTAATTGTTTTTAAGAGCAGCTTGTTCATTTCTCTTATGCGCCCTTTGAAGAGAGAGTTGCACATGGATGAAAAGTTTCCAATGTCCTTCTTCACAGATGCCCCTCCAAATAGAATACAATATTATAAGTACTAACTACATCAGTGTTGGAAAGACAGGTTTATTTGATGCAATATACATCTGTTGTGCACCAAAGAATTGTCTATGTGCTGGAGATCCAAAGGGAATAAATATTTTAATAAATAATTATTAATATTTATGTTAAAATAATCAATTATTGATCTATTAATAAATAATAAATAGATGCCACTTGCTCTCAAAATTAATGAGGTAGACACAGTGAAAAAATTTAAACTTTGGGAGTATTTGTAAGTGCAAAGTATTAGAACTCTGCCTGTGATTTCTTCACCAGAGTCCATAAACTCACATACGTTCCTGAGCCTCTGGTCCAAACCCGTGGCAGGCATCACTAGTTGATCACAGCACTCTATGCATAAGCCAGACTGACAATTGATTAAGGAGGAACCGATTGCAACCCCAGCTACCAGATGGTCTCCTTCTGTTGGTTTTCTTCAGCCTAAACTCAAACCTTTAGACAGTTCCATGTCCTAAGTTACTTGGTTGATTTCGTGCCATTTAATTCTTTGGGAGACAGAGCAGCTGCCTCCTTGTTGGTTTCAGGCAATTTTGGCTGCACGTTCTTCTGCTTTTCTTCATCCTCCAGCAAAGTCATCACCATTGTCACTGTCATTATCAGTGTTGCCATCGTCCTCATCACCATCATCATCATCCCTGCTACCGCTTTCTAAACACCATCTATGAGCCAGACTAAGTGCTGAGGATGTGTTAAGTATTTTCCATGCCTTGTTTCAAATTCTTAGGACATTCTGAACGAGTAGCTTTATCTCCATCTTACAGATAAAGAAACTGAGACTTAAAGAGGCACGGTCACTTGCCTAAGTTCGCCTAGTAAAAATCAGAATTCAAAGCCACAGGTTATGACATCCTAGAAGAACTCATACTTCAACACGCTAAGATGTTTTTCTCCATCTCAGCCCAGGTTTCGCAAATCCCCTGAATGTAAACCCCGGCGGAAGAATTATTTATTTTCTATTATTGTGACTTGAATCAGGGCAACATTTTGCTCAATGGGACTCGGATCATAACCCTAGAAGTCATTTGAGAATGTTGAAAAATCCCTTTGTTCCAATTCAGAAATGTCTAGCCAGTATTGAAAATATTACTGCAGCTTCGTGTGGATGTCTGGTTTTATTCCGTGATAAATTTTGTGTCCTGCTGGTTTCCTAGCTAGGTAGCGTTCCAGTGAACATTTCCACTTGGGTCTCTTTTGTGGTGTGCAGACGGTAATAAAATAAAGCTGCCACTCCCATCCTTGCTTATAACTTTCATCACTACGCATCATAACTAGCGAAGGAGTTCCCACAAGGGACTCCTGGGGTGTATAGAAATTGCTGTTATTTCTGTGGCTTACCACTTGGACCTGGAGCGATTATCTTTGCATAACTAGGGGCCGCTGTGCCATTCATCATCCGAGTCGGGGCAGAAAGCCAACGGACCTGTGTTCATTGAACAGCTACAGGTGAAACGTGCCACCGAAGCATTGAGCAGCTCAATGCAAAATGCGTGGTACACATGGAGGTTGGGTTAAGTCTGATCGACTAGTAAATTAATGTCCCCACTGCGTACGTCCCTGGAAACCACAACTGCTCATGAACTACTCCAAAATGCAAGCTTCATGAGGATTGGGACTGCCATGGGCTGAATGCTTGTGTCCCCCCCAAAATTCGTATGTGATAGAGTTAGGAGGTGGGGCCTTTGGGAGGTGATGGGGTCATGAGGGTGGAGCCCTCGTGAATGGGATTAGTGTCTTTATAAAAAGACACGAGAGAGCTCCCTCCCCGTTCTGCCGTGTGCGGAGACAATGAGAAGGCGGCCATCTGTGAACCAGGAAGTGGACCCTCACCAGACACCGAATCTGCCGGTACCTTCTTCTTGAACTTCCAGCCTCCAGAACCGTGAGAAATAAATTATGGTTTAAGCCCCGTAGTCTATGGTATTTTTGTTTTAACATCAGAATTGACTAAGAAATCTTGTCTGTATTGCTCAGTGCCTGGCACACAGTAGGTGCTCCATAAGTGCTTTTCCAACCTTTCCATATAAAAGTTTTCAAACATAGCAAAGTTGAAAGAATTTTAAAGTGACAATCCATATACTCATCACATAGATTCTACCTTTAAAATGTTATTATATTTGCTTTATCACATATCTATCCAGCTATCTATCCATCCATTAATCTAGCTTACGCTCCGAAGCATTTCAAAGTAAATTGCAGATATCAGTAATTCAAATATTTCCCCCCAAATACTTCAGCATGCATATTATTAACTTCAGCATTTGTTCTCAGTTTTTTCCTTTTGATGAAAAGTTCCGTACAGTATAGTGTCAAATTTTAAGAGTGTATTTGCTGGTTGTTCTGGGCTGAATTGTGTCCCCGTGCAAATTCGTATGTTGAAGTCCTGGCCGCCAATGCCCCAGGTGTGACTGCATTTGGAGATGGGGCCTTTAAAGAAGGATTTCCTTAAAATGAGGTCATGAGAGTGGGCCCTAATCCATTGCGACTGGTGTCCTTAAGAGAAGGAGAAATTAGGACACAGACACAGAGGGAAGACCATGTGAGGTCACAGGGAGAAGATGGCCATCTGCAAGCCAAGGAGAGAGGCCTCAGATGAAACTGACCCTGCCGACACCTCGATCTCGGAATTTTAACCTCCAGAATTGTGAGAAAATCGATTGCTGTCGTTTACGCCCCCTCATCTCTGTTACCTTGTTATGCAGCCTTAGGAAACGAATACTGGGTTTCACCAAATGCATTCACCTGT
This sequence comes from Equus asinus, assembly GCF_041296235.1. Classification (NCBI taxonomy): domain Eukaryota; kingdom Metazoa; phylum Chordata; class Mammalia; order Perissodactyla; family Equidae; genus Equus; species Equus asinus. The sequence continues at coordinate 41,956,451 of NC_091803.1, forward strand.
GTAACTCAAAGTCCTATCAAAAAATAAAACATTGTCACCCCCTAGACATCCTCTCACGTCCCTTCCCAGTCAATCCCCACCTCAAACACTATTCTGAATTTTTCTACTCTCAGCGTTGTCCATCCTAGAACTTCATAAAAATGGCATTATACATATATACTCTTTTTGTAAGGCTCCTTTCACTAAGCATAATGTTTCTGAGAGTCGCTCATGTTTTTTGTGTATTGGTACTCTGTTCCTTTTCTTACTAAGTAGCATCCCGTTGTATACATGTACTACAGTTTATTCGTATCTCCTCTCATTCATAGACATTCAGGCTGTTTCCAATTTGGGGATATTATGGCTAAAACTGTTGTGAATATTCTTGTACAAGTCTTTTTGTGAATAAATGTTTTTTTTCTCTTGGGCAAATATCCAGGAATGGAATGGCTGGGTCATTTGGTAGACGTATGTTTAATAATATTTTAAAAAAACAAAACCCTGCCATAATTATTTCCAAAGTGGTTGCACCATTTTACATCCTCACCAATAACGTATGAGAGTTCCAGTTGTTCTGCATCCTCACCAACGCTGGGTATACTTGATGTAAGTATTTGACGAATGAATAAAGGTGTGGATTATTTCTGAGTCTTGAGGAGACTACGCCCAGAAGTGTTTTGGGGAGACTTCCAATGGAAAAACCAGATTTCTTTCTCACGGAGGAGAGAACATGAAACAATGAGAAGATTATGGGCTTTGGGGATGGGTCCTCTGAATCCAGATCCCAGCTCTACCGCTTAATAGCTGTGTGATCCAGGTGAGTCATTTGAATTCTGAGCATCACACGGTTGGCAAGTACTAAATGAGGAACTGAGTGTAACAGTACTCAGCACACAGCCTGCCCACGGTACAGTTCAGGAGTTACGCCTCTGGGCACGGATCAGTTACTCTGTCTCCTGCATCTTTTTGGGGGACCTCTTGCTCCTTTCTCCCATCTCCCCTGCGCCTTAAATTCCTTCTTGCATTCCCTCCCTCCTCCCTGATACCTCCAGAGTAAAACAGAATCATCAGTTAGAATAGGGCACCTCCAGAGCCCCAAGAGCGGGCAATGTGTGGTGATGGAGAAATAAATGAAGAGAAGAAAAAGAGAGGAAAAAGAACATATTTAGCACCTGTTTCCATCCTGAGCCTCAAAAGAAAGATCTCAGGAAGTACCTCCCCCATTCTCCTCCCCATCATCTTGTCATTCAGGCCCTAGAGACACACGCAGGATATTCCTTCCTCTTCAATTAAAGATAAAGAAAAGCCCCCTCGCGTTTAACGAATGATTCCTGTGAAATGAGAAGAAAAGCTTTCATCCAGTGATCATTTCATTTTATTATTGTTATTAACCACTGGTTGCCTCGTGCTAATTGAGCTCCTCCGGATAAAAGGTTAAGATTTCTTAACACAGAGCAGCCACTAAACCACTTAGCAATTTTCAGAACATGTTCTCTGTGCTTTGCTAATTAGAGGTAGACCGGGGAGAGGGGCCCGTGCGTTGTCGGGCGTGATCTCGGAAGGAGGGAAGCAGCCCACCGCCGCTCACTAGCTCCTTAATTCGCCATGTTCGTTATAAATGAGTGCTTGACAATGACGAATGCTTGAAGTCTCCTAGACTCATAGATTTCCACTGGATAATTAGGAAATGGGGTAGCTGGATCTCCTCCAAATGGTACTCTTAGGTAGCCCAAATAGTTTAATTTCAATTGCTGGAGAATTTACATATGTGGCAGGGTGGAAGGTTTGGAAAGCAAATCAAACTACATTTGAATACCAGCTATGACTTTTCCTAGCTTGGGGCCTCAGGCAGGGAGCCTCTAGGAGCCTCAGTTTCCTCATCTGCAAAATGTAAATAATACCACCAACTGCGAAGAGTCGTTGTGAAGATTGGAGACGATGCACGTAAAGCATCCAACATAGTACATCACAGATGCTCTCAACAGAGATGCTCTCTTATCTTCATCATCATCATCCAGCAATGAGTTTATGGTCTTTAACTGGCAGCCACTTTGAATCCACGACAGTATATAAAAACAGTCCCTGGGACTTCTCTCCAAGAGTGAGCCAAATGCCATGTTTAATGCAAGAAGGGTAGCGATGTGTATTCTCTGAGCATCTGGGTAAGGCTGATTCCTTTGTCCTTCTGCCTCTCCCAGGGCTCAAAAGCATGCACAGTGACTTACACACATTTATACATTATTTATGGAGAGGAAAGACAATGCTATTGTAACCTGCAGTGCACAAAGACAGAAATAAGCCTTGTTAAGTCAGAATTCTGCAAACGGGGCCTCTTTACCTGGTTTTGTTCCCTCTGGGCACCAGAATTATGCCTGTGATAGTCAAGGGGGTTGACCTGGCCCTGACATCTGGCTTAACAATACCTGTAGGAGTTCTGAAACTCAGGGCTTTTTAAAAGCTAAGGGAAGATTTGAAGAGAATGCCTGAGCCTTTTCATGCCTTCCAAGGAGGTCTGGATTCCTGCCTTTTCTACACACCTCAAGCCACAGTGATGGGCAATGAAGTTTCCCATGCTTCTGACCCAACCAGGAGCTGGTCAAGTTCAAGGTCAGATTGGGTTATGCTGCCCGTGGGTAGAGGATGCAAAGGGAATAATATTCATAACACAGGAGGGGCATTGTTCCCTCTTCCCCCCACTCCACTTGCATGCCAGAGTGGTTTCGACAAAAGGTCAAAATCTCAGGTACTTGCAGGTGCACAGCAGGTTGCATAAATGAGCGACAGCACTGTCTAAGGAGGGCAGCCACGGCTCAGTGTCGGCCGATCGCTGCCAGGTGGGAATGTGGGTGTTACCAGATATTCCTATTTTTTAGGATGAGTTAAGAGATCCGACTTTTGTAAAATCTTCAGTTTTTTAACTATTAGCAAATAATAACTTTAAAAAACACTGTACAGGTCAAACAAAAATATTCAAGGGCCAGATCGAGCCCTTAGACACCAGTGAAGAGCTTAGTCATTGGGGTTAATCACAACCGGGTTCAAATTTCAGCTCTCCGTCCTATTATCTGGTGGCCTTGGAGAAACTGCTCACCCACCCTAAGGGTCAGTCTCCTTCCCTGTGAACTAAGGGTAATGATGGTGCCTACTTCATCAGCGGGTATTCAGATTAATTAGCATCGCACTGATGAAGCCCTGAGCATAATGCCTGGCACATAGAGGGGGATGAACACTAGTTTAATCCATCATTGGCACATCAAATTGTGGGGACAGAATTCAAGAATATCAGACAGAGCTAACGTCCCCGGGCCTTACACGAGGACCAACTGTGGACCGTCCAGTTTTCTCTCTTAGTAATTTTATCCCTGTCTCCAACCTGGCAGAAATTCTAAGTCTTGCCCCCAAGAGCTGCCCGTGAAAAATGATCCGTTCCTTCCTCAAATCTAACCCAGTTCCACACTAATAAATGTGGCTTATATCTGCCCCCCTATTTTGACATCAGAGAAAGAAACGGGTCAGTAATGGGTCAGATTGAAAAGGCGCCCAGTGAGCCCTGGATTTCCTCCTGGAACTTCTCTGTCCACGTTATCATCCATCTTTGTCCCCACATCATTGACTGCTGTCAGGAAGCAGAGGCACTGGGCCTGGGGTGTAGGGCCAGCTCCCTGGGTGCTGTCCAGGCTTCTCTGCAGACGCAGAGGGGGGACACGGTGGCGGGAGAGCCTGCTGAGGGGCCAGGAGAGAGAAGCAGTCTCTCCAGGGCGGGTTCCTCAACCTCACCACTACTGGCGTCTTGGCCCAGATAATTCACAGCTGTGCAGTGTAGGATGCTGAGCAGCATCCCTGACCTCCACCCACGAGATGCCAATAGCGCACACACGCATATGCCCCCCCACACACCTATGTTCCCACACACATACGCACACAGGTGTGACAACCAAAAGAATCTCCAGACATTGCCCAGTGTCCCCTGGGGGGACATCGTGCCCCAGATGGAGAACCACTGCTCTAAATCCACTGTAATAAAACTACTGGGGCGCATGTGCTCGTTGTGGGGCATCTGGGGCGGAGACAAAGACAGTGAGTGGGAGAGCACCCTGGAAAGAATGATGGAGGAAAAGCCGGAGAGTGGGCTTTGGGGTCAGATGGACGAGGCTCAAATTCTGGTTCACTCTTAGCTGAGTGACTTTAGGTAAGTTACTTCACCTCTCTGAGCTTCACATCTTTCCTCTGTAAAATGAGGATAATAGGACCTTCCCCAGGAGATATTGTCCATATTAAATGTGATAATGTCAGGAGTATGAAAATCACTGTGTCATACAGTGCTGCAAAATAAACAGAAATAACTATTACTTCATGGGGAAGGTGAAAATGCACTTAAAGCTTAAAAACGAAGTTAATGGATTCTGTTCAGCGTTTTACGTACTTTGGCAATGTCAGCCTGGCCCCGCCAATTCAACAAATGGCCTCGTCACGGCTAAGTTGAAGGGCTGCTTCTTAAATGAGATGCTTTCCCTCTCGTAGCTTCACTCCTTCCTTCTTTCTCTAGGCCTTGTGGTCAAGAAATCATCCATGGTCTTTGTAGGAAAAAAATAAACAGAGCATTTGGCTGCTTCCGTTTTCTTTCTCTAAAGCACTGGGTCCAAAGTAAAAAGCCCCCAAAACACCAGACTCACTCTTTTCCCCTGACTCCTTAGATATAGTCCACTCACTCAGCAAATATTTTTGAGGACCTACGAGGTGCCAGGCATTTGAGGTAGATGGATGAAAATATGTCACCATCTTCTCTTCATAAACCCACAAACCAGTGGGGAAAACAGGTAAGTAGATAGTCAATTACAACACATGTGATCACTAAAAAATGCCTCTTGCTTTAAAAAAAATGATTGGAGTCAGTACAAAATTACAACTTTATGCTAGTCAGAAAATTAAGGGAAGAGAAAATAAGTGTAAGCAAAATAAGATGAAGTGGAAAGTAAGGCTAGCATCCATATTTAAAAGCTTACTGGTAACCTACAAATTGAGCACCGAGCTCCCTAGTGGCCAACGCAAACAGAGAAATAAGAATTACCAGATAATTTGGGGTAGCTGGCAGAGGAAAGGTATACAATCCTAGAGAGGAGTCAAAGAAGACATCCTGTAGGAGGCCATATCTGAGATGAATCCTAAAGCACAAGCAGGAGTTATGCAGATAGATAAAGCAGGGGAGGGTGACGTAGGCAGACATCACAGCATGTGCAAAGACCTGGAGACAAGGGAGGGCATAGCGAGCTCCAAGCTTGGGAGTCATGCTCAGGATGCCCCTCTGCCATTTCTCTGTGCTTGATGAGATCAGGTTAGTCCCAAGAAGCATAACAAACCCTGCCAGCAATCTGCCCTTGCTGTTCCCACAGCAAGTCATTTAAAAAGGCAGAATTCAGAAACAGCAACATTGGCTGCAGAAGAAAAGCACATTCTGAAATTTTGCCTTTTCTTTTTGTTCCTGGCTTGGCAGAGTAGAGAATGCACGAAAATCGATTCAGAAGTGAATGCTCTGCTAATAAAGCATTAACAATAAGAGAAAGCCACGGGCAGACCCCTCCCACCCTCCCCTGTGCTTCCTGGCTTGCAGATTCCCGTCGTTACTGATGGAAACAGCTACGTGGGGTCTGCATTGCCCATTAGCTGCCTGCATGTCCTCTGCCTCTGCCCCGAGAGCCCCCGAACAAATGTCCGGGGCTGACCACGTGAAAGAGACTTCTTCACCTCACTCCATGTTTCCGTGTGTCACCCCAGCCAGCCAACCAGCCGATCAACCCAAGGGACTCAGTGGGTGGCCACCTTACGCGGGGAATTGTGCTGGAGCCAGATCTTGGGGGACCTTGCAAGCCTTATGCTGTGGGTCAGGTTCCCCCGGGAAACAGACTCTGAGTGGAGATTTGCATGCAGGAGGCTCACTGGGGAGTGATCCCAGGCTCAGCACCTGTGGGAGACGGAGGGAAGCCGGACTGGGCAGAGGGAGCAGGTGGACAAGCGAGACCTCCAGTGATCCCACAGGGGGCGCTGGAGTGGCCCCACATTGAAGCAAGAGAGCCAGACCTTTGTGTCTCCACACTGCCCCAGTCATTGGTTGGGGTCTTCCCCTGCAGAGGGGCAAACCTCGGCCGAGGCAGCGCCCTGTCTAGCGGGGCACTCAGCTCTGAGCTATCAGCAGTCAACACTCCAGCGGCTGGGAAAATGAAGGCCTTGGTCTTGCGGGGGATCAGAGCAACACACCACAGCATCCAAGATGCCATACTGAGGAGCTGGGATTTTAGTCTTAGAATAAAGAGAAGTTATTGACGCGTTTCAGGCAGGGGGATGGTATGATCTGGTTTTCGTTATTTAAAGATGACTCCAGCTGGCTGAGGAAGTGCAGGTGAGCAAGAATGGCAGCAGGGGGACCAATTAAGAGGCTACTGGAGACATCTAGGCCAGACGGGATGGGGACACAGTGGGGACAGATGATTTGAAACAGCAGGACACAATGAATGGCTGGCTGGGGTGGGGGAAGACTCTGGCTTGAGCACCTGGGTGGATCACAAGGTGGTGGCCCCCTGGAGAAAGGTCAGACTTCAGGAGAAGGCTGTACATTCCATTTGGGGCAGAGTGAGTCTGAGGTCCCTGGGAGATGTCCAAGAGAAGATGTCACATAGTTTGAGTGTGGAACTCAGGAGAAAAACTAGGCTAGAAGCATAGATGAAGGGAAATCCTCAAGGTAAAAATGGTCCCTGAGGCTATGGCGGCCGCTGAGCCTTCCTAGGAAGGAGGCTTAGCTTGAAACGGAAAGGGAGCCTATGAGAGAACCCTGGAGAAACACTCTTTTTAAGGAAAGAGCAGAAGAGTGGAGGCCAGAAAAACAGGCTCAGAAACAAACCAGAGATGTGAGTAAACACTAAGAGAATGTGATAACGACGCAGTTAACTTCGATTGAACGCCCTCTACGCCGATCACGTGCTATGAGGGTTGCAAGAGCTATTCATTTTTATATCCTTTGAATTCGGTACCACTCCTTCTTCACCTGACAGTGTGAGGCTTAGGCGGGTGAAGGAGCTTACACTCGGTAGGAGTGGAGTGAGGACTCGCTCTCAGACTATCTGCCTCCTTAACCAATGCCCTCATTTACTGCTATAGAGATGGCAAGAAAAATCCTGGAGGATTTTTCAGGAAGGAGGGACTGGTCAATTCTGGAAAATTCTGCAGAGAGAAGAAGCAAGAGGGAGAGTGACAGTGCCCATGCTCTTTTCAACAAGAAGGACATTGGTGGCTTGATGAGGGCACTTCTACTGGGATGGTGGGCACAGAAGGCAGAGTATACTGAGCCAAAGAAGAATGGTGAATTACTCCGGGCGGGACTGGGCATAAAGTTCTAACGTGACATCATCCACTTTACTAGGTTTCCCAGACAAGCTTTTACTTTTGTTTTAATTTTCTCCGTACGTGGCTATCTTGTTGACCAGAAGGCCCATATGAACTCTATTGGTTCATGAACAATATTGGGTGTCTACCGAGAGGACCAGGATGGGCACCGTTAGTTCAGGAGAGGGTAAGTAATGAAAGAATGACAGAAGACGTTTAACTCCACCATCCTTAAGATATTGGCAGGGGCTGGTCCGCTGCCTGACGGACTGCATGATAATATTCAAGATCCCTTTGTGTTTCACCTACTGTAATATTGCTCTTTTTTTTTAGTTTGGAGAAGATTCTTATCATTCCAATAATAGTAATAACAATCATATTTACCGACTCAGGAAATATTTCTAGAACTCCAATTATATGCTAAGTGCCAGGCATACAGCTTGCATCAGACAGACTGTCCTGGGTGAGCTCACACTCCCGTTGGAGGAGAAAGAAACCAAAGCAAATAAACATGATACTAAGTGTTAAGAGGCAATGGAGGCGAATTACGGGTTTGTTGGGCAGCTCAAAGAAGGAAGTGAAATCAACTAGATGGAACCAGGGAGTTGCTATATGGAGAAAGTTTAATGAGGGAAACAAGCGGGGTCTTGATTTACGGAGATAATGTGACAATCAGATGGAACATGGGGAGTCTGATCCATTTGGGAGCCTACGCAGTTCCACATGGCTGAAACCTAGAATTTTGTAAGCATGCAGCAGGAGATGAGGACAGGGAGAGAGGCAACTCCCCACAGGATGCAGCCCTTCACAGTTTGCAAAGGTCCTTCTCCGTTATGGAAACGATTCTCCAAGGTACGGAGGAAGGAAAATTACATGGATTGCATTACCTAATCTATGCCTGGCGTCGGGCTTGGAGTTTTTAAGTTGTCCTACATAAATCTCGCCACATGCCTAAGAAGCAGGTATGAGTGTTTCTGCTTAAAAATTAAAGAAATTGAGACCCAGTAAATGTAATGACTTGTCCAAGGTCTGAATATGGAGCTGTTAACCTTGGACCGTCTGACTCCCACACCTGTTCTCGTTTTATTACATGATCCTGTCTTTTTTCCACGCCTAAATGTCCTTAAGTACAGGAGGGGAAGCATCATAATATATGCCTAAAGAGCCCAGTGAATCATTTACGGAGCTACAGCTGACCCATTCTTGGCACAGCACGATCTCAAAGCTATGCTCCTCTTTAGGCAGTCTGCTCCAGGAAAATAAATGTTACTTGCACATTGATCTTTAACACCACTGAATGTGAATGGTCGGGGGTTGGGAGTGGAGGTGGGAGGTGGTTGAAATCTTTAACTAGATTTAAATCACTTCCCGAACTTTTAATCCGAAAGTACAAACTCGTGATGTGGACTTTGAATAATGCAGCCATGTGCAGAATTCCAAAATCTTTTCATTGTAATGGACTGATTTTTTGGACTATTTCTGGACAGATGTGCGACATTCCATTTGCAGGCAGAGAAAGAGAGGTTGGGCAGAGGAGGGGAATCCATTACAATGATAAAGTATTTCTGAAGATTCATCATTCATTCATTCTTCAACATTCCCTCGTTGGTCCTTGTAATATGTGAGTCTTCCTGTGTACCAGGCACCACTCAAAGCCTTGAGGAGCAATCAGTGGACAAAACAGACAAAACCCTAGCTTCCAGAAGTTGCATTCCAGCGGGAAACACCACGGAATTCCTGAAATGTCATGCCATGAACAGAGATGGTGGAAATGAGATTTAAAATGGCAATTCAGGGTTTCTTGTTGCTAACTAGCTGCCCCCTCATGGAAAGACTACCTAACATTTCTATTTCTCCATTTCTTCATCGATAATTCGGAACAGTGCAATTCATCCTTCGTATTGCACTGAGTGGTCATGCAACTCATTCTTCTTGAAAAAAACATAGACTGCTTTACTCCTGAATATGCCAAACAGGCGGAGGAGGAGGAGGAGAGGAGAAGACGAAGAAGAAACCGTGATAATAGTAACTACAGAGTGACAACACTGTAAATTAGTGGTCGTAACAGCAGCAGAAATGGTAGAAATAATCATCAATGCTCACCTTAAATGTCGCTTCCTCGAACCCCCAACTTTTACCTGCTTCCCTTTTCTGCAATCTCAGAGCATCGTGAGCATTTCCTTGCAGTTACATTGATTAGTGAAATCCTTTGTTGAGAGACTGTCTCCCCTGCTAGACCGTGAAGGTCAGGACATGCCTGTATTCCCAGCGCCAAGAACAGGACCTGGCACAAAGCAGGTTTTCAACACGGACTTTTTTGAGTGAACGAACAAGACAATAATCACCATTATTTTTGTTGCGAAGTCATTCGCCCTCCAGGGATCTCGGATCCTTGATATTAACACCCTATTCTGTGAGATTTTGTTTATTAAAATTGCTGCTCTGCTCTCTTGAACCTAGCTCATTTAAATTTGACTTCCCTTCCACCTGCCCCAACTTGTGTGGGGGAAGACCTTAATGAATGCACTCAACTCTCATTAGCTCCGTTCCAAGGTAATTCAACTCCCTCCTATATCGGGGTCGCCCTGTTATGAACGGGGCACAACCCCTGGGCTGTAACAATTATTAGTGCTGTTACAACTGTTTGAGACAGAAGCCACCTAAGCAGTTTCTGGAAACATGTCAGAAAAAGAACCAGCGAGTGTCTGAGTCTACTTCTCATTTTTAAATTTTCCTCTGGAGCCCCCTAGATCCGATTGCCCTGAGATGGTACAAGGGCCCTCGTGAAACACTGTCAGCCCCAAGTGCTTCATGACTGACAGCTCTTTGCAGATAAGGACCAGCAGCCATCTGCCAAGTGGCCCCTGAGGGCTCCTGCCAAGAGAAGAGAGGCTCGAGGGAACAGGAATTGAAAATAACTGAGTTTGCACGCACGCGCATGAGCACACAGTCTTACCAATACCCTAAGCACGATTCAGAGGTTGAGCTGCAAAGACCAAATTCTCAAGGGTATTTCAGAAATAATTGCACTGGAGCAGGCCTGTTGGGTCCGCACTCCCTAAAGATAAAATAAACCTCTCCCCGTCACATATCCTTATCCATAAACAGTTGACAGGGAGCTCAATAGAAAACCAGTCTATATTTATACTGATGCTTTGATCTTCTTGACAGGACTCTCCAACCCCTGGTGGGATTTTCCTTTCCCTTAAAAGTGACTCTTGGGCCTGGAATGTCTGGGAAACAGCAAGAAGATGGGCAGAGCTTCCTCTAAGGAGGCTCCCCTTCTGAGCACTCAGACTCTGACCCTGCCCCCGGTGCCCCTGGGCCCCCACTGACGCGCCTGCTGCAAGTGGATCATGCTCTGCATTTTACAGATGTTGTCATCATTGCTGCCACCAGGACGCCGTATGGCCCGGGTCTCTTGGGCTCTTCAAATAATGTTGAGAACACAGACCAGTCAACTTCATGTTTTCTGCAGATTTACTTCCTAAAACCATGGAGACAGACAATGCCTCTTCTCCGGCAAGACCAGGAGAATCAGGAAAACAATACCAGTTATATACTGAGTGCTTCCAGGGTCCAAGCAATTTTCTAAGCATTTAATAATCTCCGCCTTTCACTGAAATTCACAAGAGCCCTGTAAGCTGTGTACTTGTTGTTGTTGTTGTTGTTGTTGTTATCATTTTACAATCAGGGGAACTGAGATTCTCATTTGTAAACCCTCAGAGCGTAAACACAGCATCTCCCTCTTGGGCTGCTGTAAGGATTAGATAAAATATGAATGAAAAGTCACTTTAATAAATGCTAGTTTCCTAAGGACATCCCCCTAGCACAGTGCTCAGTATCAATAATTGTGATGTTATAGTAGTATTAAGCAACCATAATACATTAGGCTCTGTGCTAACCACGTCACAGTCGTTGTCTTATTAATCCTCACGACAGTCCTGTGATGTAGGTACCATTGGTACACTTTCTTCTGGCTGCCGGGCGCTGTCCAAGGTCACAGTGCCATCTGAGCCCCCACAAGTCTCCTGTCCAGCGAGCAGAGCCAAAGTCGATGTCCTCATTGGACAGAATTGAAATAAAAACTGAAACCCAGAGAATTTGAGTGCGTTACTCAAAGCCACACAGCTAGAATTTGCAGACTTTATAACTGAAACCTGGATGCCTGGTTCTCCTCTCAGCATTTTCCATAACTGTGCCCACACAAATTAACCATGATGACACAAGCACCAAGGTCCGTTCAGCTCTATTAAGCATTTCCAGTGTGCAGGAACTCTTCCAACTACTCGAAATATATTATTTTCTTCCAAAAGAACTCCATGAGTGAAGGACTCTTTTTATCCCCATTTTACAGAAAAGGAAACAGGCTCAGAGAGGTTAAATGGAGCCAGGATTCAAATCCACAGCTCCCCCACTCTAGAGCTTATCATTTTCACCTCCACACTCTGCTGCCTCTCCAAAGGAGTTAAATAAAAGATAAGGCTACATCTTAGTAAATGCGAAGCGAGGAGAGAGGTGATTTATATTCTGAGAGCTCAAAGAAAGGAGACATGAGTGAAAGATGGAAAGGGCTGGAGACTTGCTGTTACCTGAGAAATTTCCTTTCTCCTCCATGATCCTCGTTTCCTCTACTGAGAAACGGATGTCACAGTGTCCATCTCAGAGGGTCGGTACAAGGATTTGGGAGGATAACGTGGAAGAGCATAGAGGGGCTCAATGTATGTTTTTTACACAGAGGATTTGCATGGGGGGGGGGGACCCTAGCTCCAGTCTAAGGAGAAACTTTGCTTTTTGCCCTTCCTTTCCCTTCCTGTGTCTGTGAGTCCACGTTAGAGATGAAAGGAGTCCTAAGATGTGTCTGAATATGAAGACGCGCCGTCCGACTTCCTCAGCTTGCCTGCGGGAGCAATCTGAAGGCCTCAAATAATTGCCTTGAAAGAACCAATACAGAGAAAGTACATTGCAGGAGGCAAGAAAATTGCCTAATCCTCGTGCTGCTGAGTCTTCGATTTACAGAAGCTCAGAATCAAAATAATGAGGAAATAGGCATTGAGTCCATTCCAGACCGGTTCCCCTGTGAATGCCTGACTGTCAGTCACTCACTGGGAGTCTCCACCTTTCGGGGTGAAAAAGTCCTCAAGGCCACCAGGGAGAAGCCATGAGGTCAGAAAAAGCAGAAATGGAGTGATAGGAGCACACACAGAGACTGTAGAAAGACTTAGGGTCTGAGGGGTCTAAAAGTCATTGCCCGACCACTCACTGGCTGTGTGACCTCCAGATAATGCTCTCTGCCTCCCTGGGCCTCCCCAGGAGAGGGTTATCATGCTGAAATACATGAGGAGTCACAGAGGTTACCCATGGCGGTTGCTCAGTAATTATCAATACGGTGCAGTGACTAAGAGGAGAGGCTCTCAGGTCCACATCCTGTTCTACTCCTCATTAGATATGCAACTTTGGACAAGTCATCGAACCCTCTGTGCCTCAGTTTCCTCGTCTGCAAAAGGAGGAAATGATAGTACCTACCTATGGTTTGTGGAAAGGATTAAATGAGAAAATGCTGGTAAATAACTTAGCACAATGCCTAGAACACCTCAAGTAATCAATAGACAGTACTGTTATTGTTGTTGTTTTGTCATTGTCATTAACCATTGAGTCTAAGTTTCAAGTACTACTGGTGACTGGTTGAACACACTGATTTTGAGATCAGATCAACGCAGGTTTGACTGTAGGCATCATCACTTCCTAACTGGGAAGATAATTTGGGAAAATTAACCTCTTGGGACCTCAGTTTCCTCGTCTACACAGGTGGGAGTGATATTATTATTACTACCTTGTGGGGTTGCTATGAGACTTTCATAGGACAACCTATGAAAAGCCCAGTATCTAGGACATAGTTAATGCTCAACAGAGGATGACTGTTGTTGAAAGTGGGGCTGCCACAGGCCATTTGGACCTCCTAAGTGAGGTTCCATAATGAGGGGAGGAAATCTGAATAGCGTTGGGGTGGGGCTTGGAAGGGATGACAGTAGAGACAGGGCTGGAGCCCGTATACCTGAAGAAGTGACCCCGCCTGCACCCTGCATTTGCAACTCAGTTCAGTAAACAATTATTGAGTGCTGACTGTGTGCCAGGACACTATGATGGAAAGAAGGAACAGTCAAGGAGTTCCCAGAAGCTTATGGGAGCAATAAGGCCAGCGTGGGTTTTGGGGCAGGTGGGGAGCCAGCGCTCACTGAGTGTCCCAAGTGCCTGCACCAGGCTGGGAGCTGTACGTGCTTTGACCCACTGAATTCCTGCAACGACCCTTTGAGATGGCGCGTTAGCTTTCTAGGGCAAAAAATCACAGCCTGGGTGTGTAAACAACAGATGTTTATTTTCTCCCAGTTCTGGAGGCTGGAAGTCCAAGATCAAGGTGCCAGCAGGGTTGGCTTCTCCTGAGGCCTCTTTCTTTGGCTTGCAGATGGCCACCTTCTCATTGTGCCCCGACATGGGCTCTTCTCCATGAGTGCACATTCCTAATGTGTCCCCAAATTTCCTCTCCTTATAAGGACACCAGTCAGAGGGCCCACCCATATGACCTTGTTTAACCTTAATCACCTCTTCGAAGGCCCTGTCTCCAAATAGTCACAATCTGAGGTATGGGGGTTTGGACTTCAGCGTATGAATTGGGAGGATAACACACAATATACGCATCATAAGGGATGGTAAGAACTATTATTTGCCCATTTTACAGATTGAAAACTGAGTCTGGGAGATGCTTAGAAACCTGCCTAGAGTCACACAGCTGGAAGTCACAGCCAGGTCTTAAGCGTTTCAACTCTCAGGGGTGTTCTTTACATTCCTAACAACCTGACTATGAAGATGAATGGGACAAATGTCCGAGGAGATGTGCAAAGGGCTCTGATTTAAACGGAACTGAGGAACATTCCTCCTCTCTTGTGGTTGGGCACTGAGCCTAAAACACTCCCATTAATGCAATTACAGGGACTTCTGAGTTCATTTGGTGATATTTCAGAGGAGTCATCAGAGGGCTGTCCTTGGTTACCTCCACTGACATGGAGCTCATTGCTTCACAATATATAAGGTCTTATATCTTATCCCAGGGACCCCTGAGAAATTATAGCATTTAGGTAGGAAACGCACTGACGTATTAGCGGTGCTCTTTCATCAATCCCCTACATCTCATTAAGCAATGGTGCCTTGTCATTTATCAGGGCAGTGTGGCCCCAAGAAGATTTCACAACTGACCACCAAGCCCTTCACAAATGAGAAAAAGCAAGTGCTCTAGAGCCAGAACCACTTGGGACTGAATCCTGGCTTTGACGCTTAATATGACCTTGGAAAAATCCCATGACCTTCCTAAATTTCAGTTTTCTCACCTGTAGAATGGAGCCCATACTTCGTGAACGGGAGAACAAACTGAATGACCTGTTAATGTTAGAGAATTTGGCAAAGAGTGGATGATTTCACCACCTCCACCATGCACATCCCCTCTCCCCCTTTCCTCTTCTCTTTCTTGTTCTCCCCCCATCCCAGACTCCCTCCGCCATAGAGCCTCTGCTCTCAGCTCACACCACACGTGCATATTTCCTCAGTTATCCAATCGATCATTTTTCCTGATTTTACTCTTCAACGCTATCTGAACCCTCTGCTGCTTGCCTGGTCAACCACCGTTTTAATCCCTCTATCATAGGTACCCGGGCTGAGATTTGAATTACGGGAAGCGAGTGCAAGCAGGAGGAATCAAAATCAGGGGTTTGAGGGAGGGTTTTATTTTGTATCATGTAATAAGGACAGACATTGGAAATAAAGCTAGGAATATTTTTTAAATTCCATCAACAGAGATAGGAAAATTGATTTAGTGTCCAATTAAAACCCCATATGTTCAAAGTTCTACCATTGATGGGGAAGTTTTCCAGATGTGTGTTTAATGCATAATTCATGGAAAAGTGGTATGATTTATTTATGTTTATCTGTGACGATGGGCCGAGCAGGAGGTACGTTAAACGAATAGTTTTATGGCCTTGAAAAATAACAGAGGCTCCGTTTATACATTCATAATGAAAGGGCGGCTGATGGCTGAGCATGATGCAGACAGGCTTCAGCCCATGCATGCGGTTTGCAAGGAATGGGTCTTCAGGAGTCTCAGGAAGTCTGAGAATGGCTCTGGAAGGTTCCAGACTCCCAGGTAACCAACTGACACTGTACGGTGCTCTGTCGGAACCTCTCTACCAAGAACCCTGGGAGATCGTTTCCGAATCTGAGGCAGGCAAGCGTAGTGGTTAGAGATGAGGTCTGCAAGTGGGGATACAGCAGTGCCTGGACCTCATAGGGTAGAGGCGAGGATGAATGGGATGATGGAGGTAAGATGCCAGCATGGAGCAAGCACTCAGAAAGTGTGGCATAGAACTTGGACGGCTGGTGTCCACCTGGCAGAGCCAGCAGCACCACCCCTCACCCACTACTATAGCATCATGGTGAAGAGCAGTGAACATGTGCCCGGACCTAAGCCACTCGCCAAACCTCCGTCCATGTCAGCTTACTCATCTGTCTAATGGGGTAGCAATCGTACCTGTCCTGTAGGATTACTACAAGGGTTAAAATAGTGACACGTCTTAATGTGGGTTCCCCAACAGCGCTTTTATCTCCACATAGCAGACGAGTAAGGGGACCCCCCACCAGGTTCATGCCGTGGTTCTGGCATAATTATTGCAGTGTCCCCTCCCTGCTCCCTGTGCCTCTGTCCAGATAATTAATCACATGACGGTCCTCCAGAGGAGAAAATCGAGGTGAAGGAAGTAACCTGCCCAAGATCACATGGCAGAGTCGAGACTCACACCCCGACACTCAGCTCCATTCTCTCCCCTTCCCACTTCACTCAGCTGCCTGCCTCTCAGGCTGAAATGACCTCCCTACGTTCTTGCTAAAGAGGCTCCACACACTGCTGTCCACCTGGGAGACTTGGAGCCATGCAAGGCAGTCATCAGAACCACCGGGAGTCTCGAAGGTTCATTCCTCACCAGCCACAGAGGTGGGTGGGTCGTGTCTACATTATGCTGAGCCGTTTGTCACCCTTCAAGGATGAATGTACAAATTGAGCCTGAGCCGGGACCTGGTGAATGTCCTTTATTAGGGGGGTGATCTCAGGAAGCTGCGGTGGGGCAGGGAGGAAGGCAGACAGGGAGGGGAGAAAGCCAACAGCAGGTGCATTAATGCGTGAGTTGTGATGCGCAACTGGGGCTCATCTCACCGGAGACGGTCTGCATAACCGGAGCGCATGTCAGAACCATCACACTCAGCGGTAAGGAAGGTGGGCTACTTACCGCCAACCGCCACGTCTCACCCCTTGAGGATCGCTCCTGGGGCATTAACTCTTGGGCTTTGCCTGTCTGAGGCACAGGCCAAGGACACCCCAGGGAGTGGAACACCCCAAGTGTCACAGGAAACCGTCAGTGAGCATGTGAAGGGAGACCCCAGGTGTGGCCGAGGGGGATGAGCAGGGCGCCCCGAGCATCTGCTACAGCAGGTCAAGTGCTGGCATCTGTGCTGGTACCTGTGGTAGCTCCCCTGGGAGAACCTGGGACCTGAGCTGCCGTCTAAGAATTCCCTGGGCTGGGCTCTATCTCACGAGGTCCAGGGAGAGGGTGGCCTGAGATGAGATTGAAGAGAGAACAACACCTAAGGGGACACGGTGGACGGAGCTTCACCCCGAGGGCCGTGGGAAGCAATTGATGGGCTCTAAACAGGGAGTGGGCGTGAACTGATGAGCTCTTTCAAACAACCACCATAGCTGTCGTGTTGTGCGATGCAATGGTCTGGAAGCATGTTCGCAGCGCGGACAGCAGGGGCTTCACAGCCCCGTGAGCAGCGTGTCTAAGGCAGCGCCTCGAGCAGGGGCAAATCTGCCCAGCCCCTCGGGACATTTGGCAATGTCTGGGGATGTGTCTGGTTGTCACAGCTATGAGAGGGAGTGCTAGTGGCATCTAGTGGGTAGAGACCAGGAATGCCACTAAATACCCTGCGATGCGCAGGGAAGCCCTACAGCCAAGAAGGATCTGCCCAGAAGCTGTAAGGAATTCTGTAGGAGGGCGGGATCTGTGCGGCGTGAGGCCTGGGATGCGGCTTCAAGTCAAGGAGGGCTTGGCACAGCTGCAAGAGAGGATGCCACACAAGGTCCCATAAAAGGAGAAGGAAGGAGACGAGGCTGAGATGCAGGCGGTCAGGGGTCCCGAAGTCACAGGTACGACAGCAGCTAATGGCCATGACGGGAGAGAGGGATGTGATGCTGGATGGGCAACAGCATAGGTAGGACTTGAAATACTCTCCCAGGGAACATGGCCCTGTTCTTGGTCCGGCAAAGGGCAAATAGCTCCCATCTGCGTTTGATTTGTAGAGACCGCCTGGATCAGGGGTTGCCCTGTGTAACGGCTCTAGCACATGAAAGAACATGGCATCCTATGCTTCTCCATCACTAGAAAGCTCGTACACAGGAGACCAGAGAATGCACACAACCCCTAAGGGGCCGCAGGTTCAGAGAAGTGATGCACCCGGAGACAACCCAGAGACAGTTACATCTCAGTGTTTGGCAACGCACCCTCCTTCCGGGGGCCCAAAAATCAGGAGAGTGAGTTTTGGCCTTGCAGTATCTTCTAGAAGAATTGATTCATTCATTCATCCAATAAATAAATATTCACTGAGCATCTCCTATGTACCAAGCCTCCTGACAATTCCGGGGATACAATGGCAAACAAAACCCACAAGGAATGTCCTCACATCCCCATTGATGACAAGGGTGTCCTCTGGGCCCGGCCGCTCGGAACACCCAGGAGAGGAGGAGAAGGCTGCCACTTGGACACCAAACTCCTGGCGGCTCTAATAGGCTTCTGGCGTCTCCTGAGGCTCTGGCAGCATATCCTGATGACTCGGCACTTTGTTCAGGGATCAAAGGCTGCCCCAGTGGGGACAAGAGTGAGGGACAAGCCTGCGGCAGGGGCCTCAGGGTGTCGTGGGTAAGTTCGAGTGCTAGGCACACATCCCTGCTCCCCTGGAAATAATGAGTCAAGTCCCAGGCAGCATCCAGCCTAGCAAGGAGGCAGAATAAAACCGCAACTAAGAAACAAAAGAGTACATCCTGGTTGGTGGCAGGAGTGTTCTGGGCCCCAGAGAACCTTTAACCAGGGACAGTTCAAATGCAAAATGGCTTTGTTCCAACCTCGGCTTTGTTCTGGCTTTCCCTTCTGGAGGCACTCTGGTTCCTTTGTTTGCAGATTCCGCAGCTTTTTCGAGATGAAAATCTACTGTCAGCACCTTGGTGATTAGAAACTTTGCAAAGGTCGCTGAGGTCCCCAAGGATTATTATTTACCCGGAAGTTCCCAGCCCTTACAGCTGCTCAGAATCCGCTCCGTGCCTCCTTTTATCCACTAGCTTCTTCACAAATATTCTTGATATCAGAATGATTGTAATAATCGTCATAATCACAACAATAGCATCAACGACCATTCATCGAGAGGCTGGGATGCGCCGTGCTGGGTGCCATCGCTGGGCTCACTTTATCGCATTTAATCCTCCTACTTACCCCATGAGGTGGCCATTTGTAATGGGTGCTGTGGTTTGCCACTCAGATCTCTCCTCCAGGACGGGGGCACTCATTCCTCCCGCGGCTGGCAGCTCTGTTGGCTGACAACTCTCAGCCAAGTTCCTCCCCAGGAATTCCACGCACCAGGTGGAAGGGACTGTCTTAACCAGAGTCACACATTTCCTCCCCGGGACCAGCCTGCCTCCAATGCCCGGCCCAGCTCTCCTGCCTCCAGGCAGGACAACTCTACGGGGCTCCAGGGAGCTCATGATATAGATGGTGGTTGGCTGAGGTCTCTGTCGCAACTGCCTAACTCTTCCACTCCTCCCTCCACGCAATCCTAATTTCCTGTCCCCCCAGCAAGGATTGAGCCCTAGACCTCTCCCCAACAAATCTGCAGGCAAATATCCACCTCAAAGTCTGTTTCCTGGGGAACCTGACCCACCACAGAGTTATTATATCTATTCTGCACAAAAGAAAATAAAAGCTCAGAGAGGCATGTGGTTTGCCCAAGGCCACACAGCCAGGAAGTGTAAATGGAGCTTAGGGTGCTAGAGTCCAACTTCCAAGTTCCTTCGAAGGAGTCCATCGTCTCTGAAACACATTCCTTTCCCTCTTTATCCCAGTAAATGCTGGTTCAAACGCCCATGAGTCCCTCCAACGAATTCACATAACTCCTCCTTCCTCCCTTCCTAGCACTTCTGAAAGGATCTAAAAGAGCAAAACAGGGATGCCCTTTCCGACTCTCCTGGCTGTCAGGTTATCAAGACAGAAGCTCGGCAGACAAGAAATAATGTCAAAATCAGGTTTGAAAATGCACTGCAACCCTCCGAGGCAAAATGGTCACAAAAATTTCTTTCTCCCAAATCAAATTCAATCAGACTCAGAGTTCCCATTTGCCAAAGTAGCAAGAAATGAAGTCTCAGCCATGTTTTGCCATCCCTCCTCTCTGAGAAATGCTCCGGGTTATACAGCGCAAGGAGAATGGAAGAGAAGTGTGGACCCGAGACGGACGTGGGGTTTAGAATCGGTGCTGCTCTTTCTGCTCCACGATGCCCGTGGAACCAGCTCTCTGCAACCTCTGGATGCTGACGTCCGAACAGGTCCATACGAGCAGCCGCCAGAGGCTCCCTCTGCGCTGAGCACACGTCCAGCAGTGAAGGCTCAGCGCTGCTTTCGATGGTCACCCTCCACGGACATCCTGAGGGCCACGGGTCTTCACCACCCACAGAATTCCCCCAAAACCCAGCCCCTCCCTCAGCCAGGGAACCCAAACCCGCTCCCCATCACCAGAGCCACTTCCATCTCTTCCAATTCTTGAGATGCTTTCTCTTTTAGAAAACCCACCTCTGTCACTCAAAAGAAGTTAAGAGTTAGAAAATAAGTCTCGCCAATTCTTCCCAGGAGCAAAGAAGCCTCCCGCCTCCATTATTCAAAGGCTTGGTGGATGTGTTCGTTTCCTGTGCTACTATAACAAATTACCACAAACTTAGTGGCTTGAAACGATCCAAATGAGTTATCTTACAGTCCTGGATGTCTTGTTGGGCTAATACGAAGGTGTTGACAAAGGTGTACTCTTTCTGCAGCCTCTGGGGGAACATCTGTTTCCTTGCCTATTCCGAATCCTAGAGGATGCCTGCATTATTTGTCTTGAGGCTCCTTCCTCCATCTTCGAGGCTAGCAGGATAGCATCTCTCTAGAGATAGCATCTGTCTCTCTCATCTCTCTCTCTCTGTCTCTCTCACCTCTGCTTCCTTCATCATAGTGCTTCTCTGACTCTGACCCTCCAGCCTCCCTCTTATAAGGATCCTTGTGATCACATGGATCATCCAGAATATTCTCCTCACTTCAATCCCCTTAACTTAATCACGTCTACAAGGTCCTTTTTTGCCATGGAAGGTAACATATTTACAGGTTTCAGCGATTCCAACGTGGACATCTTTGGAGGACTACTATTCCATCTACCACAGTTAAGGAAGGGGAAATATAGCTCCTTTCCAGTGTCACACAGCAAAAGGGTCAATCCCAAACCATCAAGTCAGAAGATTATCCTGCCATATAACCCAGCCTTGCCAGATGGAAGCTGAAATTCCCCGTGCAATATCCCTTGGTTGGAAGGTCATCAACAGGTTAGGAGAGACACAGGTCTTTGTGGGTCAGCCTGACCCCTGCCCTTTCTTCCATCTCTGCCCACTCAGCGCTTCCCATCCCACAGGACCCATGACCAACGTCCTCTTGTGTGCCCCATGGCAACTCCCCCATGATGTTTCGTTTGTGCCCTTAGTCCTGAGCTCACGGTTATCACAGCAACAAACGCTCAGAGATGACACGAGGACCATCTCCTCCTGCACCGTCCAGTACTGTAGCCACTGGCGCCTATGGCTGTCGAGACCTGGAACTATGGCTTTTCCAAATGGAGATGTGCCTTGGGTGAAAAATACACACTGGATGTCAAAGACTCTGTACGAATAAGAATGAAAGACCATGAAAAGACAAGGAGGAAACTTAAATGCATATGATGAAGTGAAAGGAGCCAATCTAAAAAGGCTGCATACTGTATGATTCCAACGATACAACATTCTAGAAAAGTCAAAACTGTGGAGACAGTAAAAGATCAGTGGTTATAGGATGCCAAGAGCTAGAAGGAAGGAAAGGTGAATAGACAGAGCACAGAAGATTTTCAGGCAGTGGAACTACTCCATATGGGACTGAAATGGTGGATACATGTCATTATACATCTGTCCAAACCCACAGGATGTCACCAAGAATGAACCATAATGTAAACTATGGACTTTGGGTGGTCATGATGTGTCTATGTCGGTTCATCAATTGCAATAAATGTCCTGCTCGGGGGTGATGGTGATAACGGGGAGGCTGTGCATGTCGGGGAGGAAGACAGACGGGAACTCTCTGTACCTTCCTCTCGATATTGCTATGCACCTAAAACTATTCTAAAAAATGATATCTATTAAAAAAAAACAAGTATTAAGAAAGAATGAAAGATAACTCATTGATAATGTTTTTATGTTGGGTCCAAGTGGAAATGATAATACTTTGGATATATTAAGCTCAATAAAATACATGATTTAAATTTATTTCATCTGTTTCTTTCTACTTCTTAAACATGGCTAAGAAAATTTTTGAATTATACAAAATTATGTAATTCTATAAATTCTATAATTCTATAAAATTATATATGGGGCTCACTTTATGTTTCTGTTAGACAGTGCAGGTCTGGTCAATTGATTTCTACAGATGCTTTTGTCATCCATGGGCCCTGAAGGATGTTGGCTCTTTGATTCACCGGTAACCCAGCACCAAGCACCATCCCTGGTACACAACAGATGCGTTAGGCAATGTGTGCTGAATGGACGAGAGACTACATGGGTGAGCCCTTGACCAGGCTGGGAGTGGTTCTATGATGCTGCAGCTGCCTTTCTCTCGTCTGAAGCCTCTATCCTCAACTCACATCCTCTCTGGGAAATCAGCACTCTGCAGCTGGAGGGATGGGAGGATATTCTGACATCCTCCTCGGAATCCATCCTGGAAACACGTCCCCGACTGCTCAGCCCGAGGAGCTTCCTGTGGACACCGCAGGCATCCACGCCCACCTCCAGCAAAGCAGCTCCCCAAATTACTGGTTAGTGACTTCCTACTCAATATTCCATCGATGGCCCTTTCTGCTCTCCCTACATTTCTGAAGGTAATTGCACAGGAATTAATATCTCCACTTACAAGTGAAAGTTTCAGGGAGAGAAATGTCAAGGAGCTTGCCAAAAGGTCGCAGAGGTTGTGTGATTTCCCAGATCCTGCCCCAGCTAAACGAGCAAGCAGGCAAACATCTTTGCTCAACCAAAGAGAAGACAGTGGAGTACACTCAAGCCAAGATCATTTTGTTGTATTATATTTTGCCTTATTTCATTTTTCTAATTATAAAAGTAACTCATCATCATTACAGAAAATTTGAAAGACAAAGAAGAGTGTAAAGAAGTAAGAAAAATAGCCCTTCGATGCCATCCTCCAGTCACAGGCAAATAACAGCATATTTTCTTCCCATCTTTGTACTTAGGGCTCTTTATATAATTTACCAAGTATTTTTCATGATTTCTCCACCTACTTTTTTCATTTGATATTGGAGCATAAATATTTACAACATCACTTCAAATTATTCATGGGGCCAGTTAAATGGAGACAAGTTCTGTGGAGAAACCATAATTAATTTAATTTCGTCCAGATTGTGGGTCCCTGGGTTGTTTCCAGCTGACCGGTGTGATAGAGCCTTGCTCTGCATCTTTATGGATAAACCTTTCTTCCGTCTGCGCAATTGTCAGAATAGAGACCAAGAATTAGAGTTACTGAGTCAAAGACTGTGAGGCCTTTGATCTATCCAGCAAGACTTGTAAGAAAAGGATGGCCTTACCAATATCTGCCCAGTTGTCGCATTCTCTCCTCCAGCCTCCATCCCTGGGGGTGGTAGGGGACTCTCAGAAAATGAGTAAGAAGCCAGTAATTCTGCCTTGTCACAGGCCACACAAAGATCTCCTGAGTCACTGGGCTCAGAGCAGATCACCCCCAGGGGGCAGTGTGGGGGGCAGTGTCCAGTCACCCTCAAAACGGACAGGGAAATTCATGAGAGAAGTCAGAACTTCTTTTTGACGCAGGAAATGAGACAAATACTAAACTCAAACCATCCCGAGGGGGATGGAATTTATTGGCTCACACGGTGTGGAGAGGATATTTTGGAAAGACTTGAAAAGAAGGCTACAGGGATGGGGTCCCAGGCAATGAGACTGGGCCTTGACACCGGCAAAGCATGTCTCTGTCTCTCTTTCTCTCTCTCTCTCCCCTCTCCCTCCATCAATTTCTCACCTCCCTTTTCTCTCCTCAGCTTCATTACCTTCCACCACAGACAGGTCTCTACATGGTGGGAAAGAAGAAAACTGCCAGCACCTACAACTTACATCCTCTTTTATATTTCCATCCAAAAGCAAGAGAGTCTTTCCTCCAGCATCCATCCATCAATTCCAGGGAAGAATGCTCATTGGCTCTGCTAAGGTCACATGCTCATCCATCCGGCCAATTACTGACGTCTGAGGAATCGAGTTCAATGATTGGCCAGCCCTGAGTCATATGCCAGTCTCATTGGCCAGATCTGTGATCAGAAGAAGGGAGATGCAGAAACTTTCTGGATAGTTTTCTTTCAGAAAAATAGCTACTTTGGTTAAACATGCTCATCGTACCCATAGGCTCCGGGAACATCAGGTTGTAAAAGGAAGGGATGGACATCAGATGAGAGCTGTCAAAGCTGGAAGCCATTCTTCAAGGTAAATTTGAATTTCACTCTTAAAAATGAGAAGAAGGTGGGAGGATAACTAATAAGTGCCAGGCCACCCACCTTCCATTGATTCCAAACAGATACCACGTAATTATGCTATTTACCTGGGGATCTCACATGCCAGATGACAAATGTTTCTCTGCAATTATCTGATTTTGCGTTGCCTAATTTAGATGTTCAAGTTGTCAGGAAAGAGCACTTATCCATAAATATAAAATTATGTATGTGTATCATCCGGTTATAAGACAATCAGTAAACAGGGTATTTAAGAAAAGTGTAGAGTAATTACTAAGCCATGCTGTTCGGGGGCACATTTCCTACCCAGGTAATGAAATAGCTGAATGCTAGCTTGTATTTAAATGTCATTCATCTGCAGATGGGACGATAGTCTGCAGCTTTTAATTAAATCGTCGAATTTCTCAACTTCACTGCGCATGCAGAGAAAGGTGGTTTTAATTCTTTCTCTTTTGCAGTGGGATGAACTGAGGTTTACTTTCCTGGCTCAGAACCTAGAAATAAGGCTTGTGAAATCTCAGTCGAATCTTCCACACCCCTTTCACATCTGCCTCATTTGTAAAATGAAATAACTTTTATAAATGTAAAAATTGCCTTACAGTTGGCCTCAGACCTGAGACGGAAGCGGGGAGCAGACGGAAACTGTGTGTTGAGTGCCTACTATGTGTGTGGTATTGTGCAGAGCACTTCCCCATATCTTATCCCCTTATAACCACCCTGTCTTTTGTGGAGGACGAAAGCAAGGCTCGGAAGGCTGATTTTGTGTGCCCAAGGTCACACAGCTTGTGAGTGGCAAAGCTGGAATTTGAAACCAAGCCTGTTGGACTCCAGGGTCCACGTTCTAGCTGCCACAGCACGGCCTCAGAGGCTGGTAGGTAAAAGGGATGGATGCTGAAGTTTCCTCCTAACTGTGCGGTTCCGGGATGCCGATTTTTTGTGGCTCTACTCATAAATGGCACAAAAATAGCATCTGGTGCATCAGGACTCAGGGGACACAGATTCTGCCCGATAGTTCTGTCATCTGTTGGAGTCTGCAAGGCAAAGCCTGGCAGAGCGCTCTCATTTGCTGCAGACAGCATGCCTTCCCTTGAGGATGGCAGCCAGTCAAGTGGCACAGGGACAAGGGTCCATGGAGGGCAGATTTTGGACTCAAATCACCTGGATTCAAATACCGACTCCACTATTTCCCATATGTGGCTATTGCTGGGAATATAGGAAAGTAAATCCTTCCCCTCTAAGCCTGAGAACTCTCAACTGTAAAATGAAGTCAAACATATTACTTACTCTTCTTCTTCTTCTGCTTCTTCTTCTTCTTCTTTTTTTGTTGAGGAAGATTGGCCCCGAGCTAACA
Source organism: Equus asinus (assembly GCF_041296235.1). Classification (NCBI taxonomy): domain Eukaryota; kingdom Metazoa; phylum Chordata; class Mammalia; order Perissodactyla; family Equidae; genus Equus; species Equus asinus. Next base: position 41,982,084 of record NC_091803.1, read on the forward strand.
TCTGTTGCCAATCTTCCTCTTTTTCCTTGAGGAAGATTGTTGCTGAGCTAACATCTGTGCCAATCTTCCTCTATTTTCTATGTGGGATGCTGCCACAGCACGGCTTGATGAGCAGTGTATAGGGTCATGCCCAGGATCTGAACCAGCAGACCCTGGGCCATTGAAGCAGAGTGCGCAAACTTAACCACTACTCCACTGGGCTGGCCCTTGCTACCTGAATTTTATTTAAATATATTATATACTTGGACAGGAGCACACAAATTGAATGTTTCTGCCTTCTTCATACTTACTTAGTTTGAAATGTCTGAAACGGATTCAATCACCTATTTGATAAATATTTATAGAGTACCAGCTATGTGCTGGATGCTGTGCTAAGCCTTGGCTATATACCAGTGAATAAGCAGACGCTATCTTGCCTTCATGGAGCCTACAATCTACCTGGTAAGAGAAATGTATCAGTTAAAAATATGTTTGGCTGTAATTAAATTTTTTTAAAGTCCAACATTTTCTTAAACCGTAAGTGCATTTGTGGCTTGCAAAATAAGAAGTCCATAATGAGGAGACCCAGATTTGCTTCAGTAACTCAGTGATATCAGGAGGGTCTCTGGATCTTCCTGTCTTCTGTTTTTCTCTGTGAGAATGAGGTCTTGCCTCATGATCATAAGATAGCTGCCACAACTCCAAGCATCACATCTCCACATGACAGGCCTTCCAAAAGGAAAGAATCTTTTTTCTACAAGGGAGAAAAACCTTTGCCAGAAACTTCTAGTAGACTTCTCCTTAGCTGTCACTGGCCAGAACTGAATCAGACGCCTACTTCTAAACCAATCCTAGGCAAAAGGAAATGGGATTTCCACCAACAACTTGGGCCAATTGTAATTCATCCCCTGAGGCTGGACATATTGCCTCTTCCTTTCGAAAAAAGTATATATATATACAGGGGAATGTTTCTTGGGCAAAAAAACCCAGCAGTGCCTGCCACAATGGGCAGGGAGAAATGTCAGAGGCAGCCTGGTTTGGGTGCAAAGGGGTCACCTGGAGATGCTGAGAAATGGGGTGGCTGAGGTGTCAAATGCCCAGTGAGGAAAGGAGCCCAGAATGCATATCTGGCAAAGGAGTGGAGGAAACCAGACACAGAAGCAAAGGACTAGCACAGGCCGCCTCAAACCCACACGTCTACAGGGGCCAGGTTGGTAATAAACCTTGGTGAAGCCGCTGAGTGGAGATCCAGGCAAAGGAGGGGGAACACCCCACGTGTCCAGAGGGGGCAGCAGCTACTCTGTAAGAGCCAGTAATTGCCGGTGGGAGTTCTGGTCCAGGTCTGCTGGAACTTCTGAATTTTTCAGGGAAGCCAGAAATCTAGACTTCTAAAGGAAATCTCCCAATTTTTAAGTATTGGCTATGAATTTAAGATAATATTAATAGTATAGTGGCCCAAACAAAATGACGACAGGCCAGATTCTCCATGTGGATCTCCACTTGGCAGCCTCTGGGGCAATCTGATCTGGTCTTATCCAGAAGGCACCGTCACAGCAAAGCCAAGTGTGTGGGCGTTGGTCCCCACCTCCTTCATTTTAAATGCCCCATCCTGGCCCCCAGTGATGCCCGCGGTTATATATCTCCACCCTTTCTAGCACCTTCCAGCCACAGGGCTGCACATTCCGGTTCTGGGTCATCCTTCTCCTGACATCCAGGAGGATCAAAAGGGAAACTCCTGGAGGCCAGTCATAATAAACTCTTGAAAAACAATAAATTTCTTAAGTGTGTTCATCATTCACTCAACAAGCATTGACGCAGCGCCTCCTGTGTGCCAGGCACTGTCCCAGGAGCTGGGGATACAGACGGCCCCTGCCCTGCCAGAGCTTGCCTTCTCTGCGTCTTTGGGGTCCCCTGCCTCCAGGCTCTGCTCCGTCTCTTCCACTGTGCCTGGGAGCCCACCCCAGAACCTCCAGGACTTTGCTCTGACCCTCTCCTTGCTATCACATCCTTGGTCTGATTTCCTGGAGAATTCCTTGTCTTCTGGTCCACATATCTATGCTCCTTTTCCAAACTTGGGAAAGAATAAGGTGAATGTTTAGACAACAGAACATTCTTTTTTTTTTTTTGAGGAAGATTAGCCCTGAGCTAACTACTGCCTATCCTCCTCTTTTTTATGCTGAGGAAGACTGGCCCTGAGCTAACATCCATGCCCATCTTCCTCTGCTTTATATGTGGGATGCCTACCACAGCATGGCTTGCCAAGCGGTGCCATGTCCTCACCTGGGATCTGAACCGGCGAACCCCAGGCCACCGAAGTGGAATGTGCACACTTAACTGCTGAGCTACTGGGCCGGCCCCACAAAAAAATTTTTAACATGCGAGAATTTATCAAACGTTGTCTTAATAGGTTTTGCTTTTTCATCCTCTTTTTTTTTTTTTTAAGAAGATTAGCCCTGAACTAACATCTGCCACCAATCCTCCTCTTTTTGCTGAGGAAGACTGGCCCTGAGCTAACATCCATGCCCATCTTCTTCTACTTTATATGTGGGACGCCTACCACAGCATGGCTTTTGCCAAGCAGTGCCATGTCCGCACCCGGGATCTGAACCGGCGAACCCCGGGCCACCAAGAAGCGGAACGTGCAAACTTAACCGCTGCACCACCAGGCCGGCCCCAGGAGAACATTCTTTCCATCACCATCAAGCCTCACTCCTGGGTGGTGCCAAGCCACAGGGGCCATTGTTATCCTTAAAGGACCTCCCAGCAGGGCTCTGGGAAGAGACCCAGGAGGAAGTGCTCTCCGTGCCAGTGTGGCTACAGCTCAGTACAAGGCGTCAGACCTACCATCCGTTCAGGGTTTAGCAGATGCAGCTGATGGATGTATTTTCTGCATCTTGCTGGGGGCTTCTCCAAGTCAACAAAGACTTACCCACAATGGGCTCCAACCCTGACTGCACATTAGAACCCGTAATGATGCCCCACCCATACCAATGAAATCAAAACCCCTGAGGGTGGGGCCCGGGCATCAGCTTCGTGTAAAACGAGCTTGCAAACTGGAGGAAATGAACCTGTAATGCAGCTGAAGCTCCTACAGGAGGAAGAGGTTCACGGACTAGGGCCCTCCCCTCACCAAGAGCAGCCACAGACTCAGCTCGGCCGCAGGCTAGACCAACCATCTCACCTCTCTAGACTCAGTTTCACCACCTGTAAAATGGAGATGGAATAAATAATAAGCACCTTGCAGATTAAATGCAATGATGAATGTAAGGAAGGCCTTGACTCCTGTTGAATTCATTAATTGTTCATCTTCTTATTCTCTCCGTGGAGGATCACCTGCCAGGTCAGACCAGTCCTGACTCCTACATGGCCCAGGGGTGAGTTCCAGGGTCTACGACTGAGCGCGTAAGTGCGTGTGGTCTTTTCTTCCCGTCTCTCTCCCTAACACTCCTCAGCCAAAATTTCCTCAAGCGCTGTCCCATGGGGAGGTTCTGATAACTAGAGGATTGATTCCACGGGGCTCGTGATTCAACGTGGCTGCTGAGATAGACGTCAGAATTAGAAATGGCTCTTCCCCTCCATTGGAAACTCTTTCTAGAATGTGATCATGTTGTCTGCAAAATGAAAAGTGAAGAAAATGGCAGCTCAGTTGTCTTTAGTCACAGCTACTCTATAGAGAGACTCAGCTTGGCTTTGTCACCTCCAAGCAGAACTAAGAGAAGCTGGTCCTCTCCCAGAGGGCCCCATGGTGACTGGAGCTGACAGTTCTTAGCCAACAGGGTTTCCAGAAGTATGTATAGAGTAACATGGTTGGGAGAATGCCGTTGTGAGAAGCCTGGTGAGGGGACTTTCAAAAAGAAACACAACATTGGGGCAAAACTAATAGACACAGTTTCTGTACTTCCCACTGGCTCCCAATGTCACTTCTGACGACTCAGTCGACTGGTGAAAATCAGTCTTTGAAGCTGACATTCCTGAATCGCCAGCTTCTGTCTAAAGGCAGAAGGTCCACATCCCAGAGGACTACACAGGGCGGTGAGAGGCAAACAGCATATTGATCTTGGAGACAGACAGACTTGGGTTCAGATCTCAGCTCAGCCATAGACTAAGCCAACCAATTCATCTCTCTAGACTCAGTCTCCCGTTCTATAAAATGGGCATAGTAGGCAATCACACCTACTTTCCTGGATCAAATGAGATGATGAACGTAAAGGCCTTGACTAGTACTAATTGCTCATTTGTTCATTTATTCAACAAATGATTACTGAGGGCTGACTCTACAGGCATCGTGCTCCCAGGAGCTGGGGCTCACGGCCATGAACACAGCATGGCTGGGGGTGGAGGACTCAGCTGGCGTGGTCGGAGGAGGCTTCCCTGAGAAGGTGGGGAAGTGGACTGTGCAGATACCCGGGCAAGAACACGTCAGGCAGAGGATCAGCAAAGATGCTGAAGACAGGATGGGTCACAGGAGAGAGGGGCGCAGCAGAGGGCAGGGTGTCCGGATCAGAGCGGACGAGAGAGGAGACAGCAGGAGGCAGAGTCGGAGGGAAAGCAGGAGGCGGGGCTCTGTGAGGCCGCCAGGCGCTGTAAGGATTTGGGGTTTACTCTGAGTTGGGAGCCACTGGAAGAGCTGGAGCACAGGAGCAGCGAGGCGGACTTACATTTTCATGTGGTCCCTCGGTATAGAAGAGACTGGGAGGGGCAGGTGAGGAGGCCACTGCAGCAATCCAGGTGAGAGCTGATGGTGGCCTGGACCAGGATGGGGGCAGAAGAGGTGGTGAGAAGTGGCCAAATTCTGGATATTTTATAGAGCTGACAGATAAGATATGGGATGTGAGAAAAAGAGAGAAGTCAATGACAGCTCCAAGGTTTAGGACCCGGTTTTTTTTTAAGTGTTATTCAGAAAGAGCACAACCTTAAAATAGACTAGTTCATCCCAAAAGGAAGTTGGTTGCTTTACACGAGCATCCATCCATTAATCCACCTACTTATCCATCAGCTCTTTATCTATCTGTATATCTATCTATCTACCCATCCATCCATCTATCTGTATATCTATCTACCTACCCATCCATCCATATATCTGTATAACTATCTATCTACCCATCCATCCTTCTATCTGTATATCTATCTACCCATCCATCTATCTATCTGTATATCTATCTATCTACCCATCCATCCATCTATCTGTGTATCTCTCTATCTACCCATCCATCCATCTATCTGTATATCTATCTATAGAGATAGAGAGATTATTTTTTTAGTTTAATGATGAACTTCCCAGAAAACAACATTAATAAACTAACCTTTAATAAACTAACATTAGTCAACAGAGCAGCCCCTCTCAAAACCTAAGGCTCTGTTTTTGCCTGAGCAGTAGGTTCTGGGTAGAAGAGTTGAGTGGTTTCTCTTGGGTTTAGATTCTGCTGAGTGTTAATTTCCCTAGAACCCCTCACAGGGTGTTCATAGTTCTCCGCTATTCCAGAAACTTCTTCAGAAATCCTAATGAGATGGCTTTGAATGGAAGAAAGAGCTCCCCAGAAGGCAGCAGGGCACCAAACACTGCCAACATCTTGTCACATGATCCTTGGGTAAGTCATTCAACCTCATGCCTCAGTCTTCTTATCGGTGAAAAGGGGCTGGTGATGTAATCTCTCCTCTTACTGGAAAGGTAGCCAGCCTCCAAGATGGCCCCAAGGATTCTCACCTCTTGATAGTCACACTCTTGTAGAGCCCCTCCCACATTGGAGAGGCTGACCTGCGTAACACAAAGGATATTGCATAAATGACAAGTGCGACTTTTAGTGTTAGAGCATAAAAGACATTGAAGCTTCTGCCTTGCTCTCTCTTGGATCACTTGCCCTAGGGGAACTCAGACATCATGTCATGGAGACACTCGAGCAACCCTAATGGGAAGGTCCATGTGATGAGGAACTGTGCTGTCCAATCACCAGCCGGAGCTAACTGGCCAGCCATGTGAGGGCTCCATCTTGGAAGCAGATCCTCCAGCCCCAGTCAAGCCTTCAGATGCCTACAGCCCTGGCTAACATCTCAGCTGCAACCTCATGAGACACCCTGAGTCAGAACCACTGGGCTGAGTAGCTCCCAAATTCCTGACTCTCAGAAACTGTGAGATAACAAAAGTTTATTGATATTTTAAGCTGCTAAGTTTAGGGTAATTTGTTATGCATTAATAGAACTAATATAGCCCTCCATCAATAAGGGATGAAGGCACAGTTTTTAGCCTCACACAGAAGCCTCACCCAGACTGACAGCCCCTGCCTTCTTCTCTGACCTTGTCTCCCACCCCTCCCCATATGCACTCCCTGGTCCTGACCCAGCAGACCTCCTAAAGTTTTCTGAATGCAGACAGAATTCTCTTTCTCACTTCTGTACCCTCTCAAATGCTATTCCCCCTCTCTCTACAATGCTCTTCCCCAAGCCTTCCTAGTGAGCTCCAACTCTTTCTTCACAACCCAGCTTAAATAATAACCCCCCATAAAGCGTTTCCCAGGAGAAACGCACATTTCTGTGTCCCACAGCCCCCTCTAGACACCTTTATCCTGCTCTGATCATTGAATACTGTGACTAATGATGCATTTCTACTTTCTGCACGTGACGAGAACCGTGTCTTATCCATCTTGGTATTACTCTCTTGCCTGAGGAGGTTCTCAGAAAAAGTATGGAGGCTAAAATTATTCTATTACCCCTTACTGATCACCTACTGTGTGCCAGCACATAGTATCTCCATGCCACCCACATTTGAGGTAAGAATTTTACAGGTAAGGAAGCTGAGGCTCAGAGAGGCTAGCCCTTTGCCCAAGAATCCACAGCTGCCTAGTAATGCAGCCAGAATTGAAATCTAGGGAGCAGAATGAATTTTCCCCAAGAACTCTCAGCTTTCAGGGCTTTTCTCCAGTTTATTTCTCACAAACAACCCTATAGGTATCTGGCAATCAAATGAGAGAAATGTGTGCACAACACATTTGCAATGATAAACCCTGTGCAAATGCATGGGGTGAAAATTGCCCTTGACAATCCCAGCCTCCTTGCTGCAGATCCAGAGGCTGGGACCCAAATTCCCCAGACCCTTTGGTTTCCAAATGCCTTCGAGCCCCCGCCAGCTTCTAGGGTGCAGTGACCCCTTATAACAAGGCGCTCTGACATTTCCTGGGCCAGCCCTGGGCTGAGTTCCCCGCCCCCATGCCACCTGCAGACAGGCAAAGGGAGTCAGAAAGAGAGCAGTGTTTGTGCAACACTTTAATTTATTGTCCTGCCGCTGCTGCCTCATTTGGTATTCAGCGTGATTGCATCGTCCTAATGAATTTATCTGGTAATAATGTGGATGTCACAGGCACTTACGCACCGCACTGCCGCCGCGTTTCTGCCAGCAGAGCGGTGACATGCTCTCCCAGGAAATTTGCCAACTTGAAAAGGAGGATTTTGGGTTTTCTTCTTCCATTTGCAGATGACTCAGGCATTGCGGCTGAGCGGCTGCTTCTTTTGCCTCTCTGACCCATAACCATCTTTATTTTTGTCTTTGAACGAGGCCCCAGCGTTCACCTGTGGGTCCACGAAGAATGTACTTTTGGTGGCTTCTTCTAAAACAGTCTAATCCGATAGAACTTTCTGCTGTGATGGAAATGTTCTGTATCTATGCTACGCAAGCCAGTAGCCAGTAGCCACGTGTGCTCATTGAGCACTTAAGAGACGGCTCATGCAGCTAAGGAGCGACTTTTAGAATTTATTTCATTTTAATTAATTTCAACTTGAATAGCTACATGTGGCTAGTAGCTACCACCTTGGACAGCACAGTTCTAAAAAGAGACAAGATCAGGACATCTGAAACTTAATGTTTATACAAATCACCTGGGGATCTTGCTAAAATGCAGATTCGGATTCAGTAGATCGGAGTTGAGGCCTGGGACTCTGCATTCTAACAAGCTCCCAGGGGATGCCCGTGCTGCTGGTCCACAGACCACACTTTGCGTAGCATGTGACCTGGGTGGTGGTCACATGAGGGTTTATAAGTAAAACTTCATTGAACTGTACACTTAAGACTCATGCACTTTGCTATTTTTCTGTTGTATCTCAGTATCTCTGAGGTTGCAGAATCTTTCTGAACCTCCTTTCTCCAGTTGTAAAATGGGAATAAAAATAAAAATAATATAAGCCTCTAATGGGGGTTGCGAGGATTAAATAAGAAAATGCATGTGAACTGCATAGCACAGGGTCGGACACAGCCTGTATCAGAAAAGGTCGTTGCTGTTATTGTGATGATGATGATGACGATGGTGATGACAATCATGATGGAGACGATGACATTCACAGGCAGCCTCCAACATCCACCCTTTCAAGTTTAGAACCAGCTGCACCTTCAAACATTGTGCATCCATGTCTCTAAGTCAAACTTTTATGTCAAATGTTAACTTTCACACTTCCTTCGACAAGTCACCGCTTTCCGGCAGCTCTGGGTACCAGCGAACAGCTCCAGCACCATCACTGTCTTCGTTGAGATGATTATTTAGCTATTTCATTACATTTTACTCTTATTATTTTATTAAAAGTGACTGAAAACAGAAAAGTAGGAGCATTAATATTAATGACACGGGATCAAATCTCAACCGAGATTGAAATGAGCAGGCGCTACACAAACGGTGTCTTTAACTTCCTTAGATTCAGGCCAGTTAATTGTGCCTTCAATTGTGAAGGGAAAGGACAAGATTAAAGTGTATATTGATGCTGAAGATATCGCTTCCGAGTGTGTCTAATGGATGAACCACAAAAACATTATGCTAAGTGAAAGAAATCAGACACAAAAGACCACACGTTGTATAATTTCATTAAATGAAATGTCCAGAAAAGAAAAATCTATAAAGACAGAAAGTAGATTAGTGGTTGCCTCAGGGTGGAGGGAGGAATGGAGAGTAATTAGAATAGGCATGAGGTTTCTTTCTGGGATGACGGAAATGATTTAAAATAAGATGGTGGTGATGGTTGCAAAACCATAAATATACTAATAGCTACTGAACGATACTCTTAAAATGGGTGCATTCTTTTTTTTTTAAGATTTTATTTTTTCCTTTTTCTCCCCAAAGCCCCCCGGTACATAGTTGTATATTCTTCGTTGTGGGTCCTTCTAGTTGTGGCATGTGGGACGCTGCCTCAGCGTGGTCTGATGAGCAGTGCCATGTCCGCGCCCAGGATTCGAACCAATGAAACACTGGGCTGCCTGCAGCGGAGCGCGTGAACTTAACCACTCGGCCACGGGGCCAGCCCCCCTTAAAATGGGTGCATTCTGTGTGAATGATAAAGCTTAAAGAAAAAAAGCAAAGAAATAAAAACAAGACCAAAAAAACGAGTAGTAAGTAAAAATGTTCTCATATTTATAATTCTTTGGAGAGTACCCTCTATACACACGCGTACACAGTCTTAGAACATTAAGTCTGCTGTCTGATGTCCACATATTTGGTATTTGCAAGTGTGGTGTAGGGAGGTATTTACATGATCTCGGGCTGTGAATTTCTGGAGGGCAAGAATCTAGCTTTTTCGGCTCTGTACCCCTATAGCCCATTGCCGGGCACTCAGTAAGTTTCACCAAATTGATCTAAAGATAAACGAACTCCCTTCCTGCCAAGAACTACTGATGGAGAGGCTTCAGGCAAACACTGCTGTCACTCCGAAGTCCGTGGCCTGCCCAGATGTGGCTCCTTCATCCCGTTTCAAGTGGTTTGCTCTTTAATTCAAGCCACTCCACTACCGAGCAAATGCGTTTTCAACAGCTAGGGTCAATACGGCCTTTGTAGCTTTCTAGGTTGTTTCACGTCCTGCCAAATGTAATCACCTAATGGATGGAGACACTTGCCTTCAGGTCTTTCCATAAATGGCGGCTTTGCAAACACGAGCTCCTGTGGCCATCATTTGACGTCCACATACTTATTCTCGATGGTTCTCGAAACTGCTGTGGGCTCTGGGGAGCCTTTAAAGTGCTGTGTCTGTCTTTCAGGAGCACCCACCCTCCTCCTCCACAAGCCGGGTGCCCCAGACCTGCGTTACCCTAACAAGCGCAGCCAGAGCCGTGCAGTTCCCACTAAATGGTTACTGACTAGGAAGGGACCTGGCTTGATGCCCTGCCCTGTGCACCAGGAATGACAATCAGAAAGTACTCCAGCGCAGCACATTGGCATGCTAACGGGGGCTTCTGGGCCCAGGTCTGCGGGAACTGCTCTCACAGTCCAGGAGCGTTCTCTTTAAAAGATTGACGTGGAGGAGAGAGCAGTCGGCAGTGAGGAGCATGCAGGATTTACGCACTTCACCTCAATGTAAGGAAAAGGCCTCGAAACAAATAGATCTGTCTCAAAACTCAAGAACGCAGTACGAGGACCAGCACCCCAAAGATGTGTGTTCTAAAAGGTGGTTTCACTCGTCCCCAGCTGGGTGACGTGGGGCAAGTCAGTTGACATCCCTGAGCCTCATTCTCCTTCTCCTTATAACGGAGGTGATGTCACAGCTCCTGGACCGATGCCTGGATATCTCTCCATCCCTTTGTTCAAAGGGAGGCAGTGTGTTTAGCCACAAACCGCTACTCCTCTGTGAGGATCAGCAGGGGATTAAGAGCGCAGAGATTTATAAATGTCACGGCTCGCTATGCTGGGCACAGAAGAACTGGGATCTGCATCTACAGACGCCGCGGGAGTCTATCCCACACGTGTGTGCGGGCAAGTACTCCTGGGAGAAATACTCAACTCAAACTCAGAGGCACTTCAGACAGAAAATTTGGCAGTCAAGTAGCTTATTTGAAATAAATCGTGATAATAAAAGTGAACATTGATTAGGTCCCTTGTACATTCCAGGCCCAGAGCACTTAATAAGCATTATATTGTTTTGGGGTTTTTTTAAGATATGCTTTCTTTTCTCGGTGAGGAAGATTGGCCCTGAGCTAACATCTGTTGTCAATCTTCCTCTTTTTTTTTCCTCCCCAAAGCCCCAGACACAGTTGTATATCCCAGTTGTAAGAGCTTCTAGTTCTTCTAGGTGGGACACCACCACAGCAAGGCTCGACGTGGGGTGTGTAGGTCTGTGCCTGGGATCCGAACCGGCAAACCCTGGGCTGCCAAAGCAGAGTGCGAGAATTTAACCACTACACCACCAGGCGGGCCCCGCATTATATCGTTTACATCCTCCCTTTGACAAATCCTTATGGAGGGTCTGCTTTGTGCCAGGCACCATCTAGGGATGCGACTGTGAACAAAACAGATACACATTCCTGCCTTTGTGAAGCTTGCATTCTCCTGGTGCATTGCAAGGACAGAGGAGGAGGAGGAGGGAGCAGATGATAAAGTACATAACCAAAATATCAAGCATGGCAGCTTGTTACAACTGCTAGAGACAATATATTAGGGGGCAGGGGTTGGCAGCGAGGAGGGCAAGTTTAAATAGGGTGGTCGGGAGAAGCTCGTTGTACTTAAGCAAAGACCTGGGGTGGGGGCAAATATCTTGGGGAAGAAGATTCCAGACAGGGAGAATGTATATCCACAGAGTTGTGCGACCATCATCATCACCAATTTTAGAACATTTTCATCACCCTAAAAGGAAACCTCCTACTCGTTAATGGTCACTCCCCATTTCCTCTCTCCCATTCAGCCCCTGGAAACCACCAATCTGCTTAAAGGGCCTGAGGTTTCTTTCTGGGTGACTTTTGTATGTAAATGATGACCCTGGCTGAGGCGTAGAGATGAGCTTAGAGGAGGTGCGAGGTAAACCCTAGGACACCCGTTACAAGGCTGATGTAACAAGACAGGCAATCCTCACTAAAACCCTATGAGCTGAGGGCTAGGATTATGCTCATTTTACAGATGAGCAACTGAGGCTCAGAGACGTTGACTTGCCCGAAGTCGTGTGGCTAGAAAGGGGAAGGGAAGTGCCAGGAATCGGGACCCAATCTGTCAACTTCGGACACCTAACTGTCACTAGTCCTGCCTCGAGGGCTGCAGTAGATCAGCTCAGTGTTCCCAGTTCCTCACTCCCTCCCTGTAGGATTGTGCATCCCTCCCTTGGTCATGTGACTTTGCAGTACCTCCAGCTAAAGGAGGTGGAGTAGGTTTTCCTGGCCACTGAAGTTGAGTTTGGCCACGTGACTGGTGATGGCCCATGGCTGTTGGGTTTTACAAGTGTTTGTGTGGTTGGCTTGCTCTCTTATGCTTCTGCCAGCACCATGAGATTAAAATTCCAGGTAGCCCCCAGTCAAGGAGAACAGGAGATGTGGCTGGAATCCAGCCTCGATTTGCCAAACCCCAACTGACCTACAGACTCAGGAGTGAGAAAAATCACGTCTGAGGTGGTGAGCCATCCAGATTTGGGGCATGTTTGCTACGCATTCTTGTTGCAGTAGACACTGACTAATCGAAGAACCAACCCCAAATCTTTGCAGCCTCTTCTGCATAATAAAACCACCAGCTTGCTAGAGGTATTGTGGTTTCCAGAGCCCTTTTGGACCCATTTCCTCCTTTAGCTTTCACAGCAAACCTGTGAAGTAGAAGCTTTTATTCCCTGTCTTAGAGAGGAAGATGCTGAGGTCTGGAGGAGCAAGGCAGCTTGCCTCCACCCGCACAGGTTGAATGGGCGACCCAGGTCTCTAACTATACATCTTCCAACCTCGATTCCGGCCCTCTTCTGCCTTTCAACCCCCATCTCCTCCCTAGAGGCGTTCATTGCGACTATTATAATTAGTCAACACACACCTGCAAAGGAATCCTGCAGAAGTGTCTGACGGCTCAGAATTTACCGGCTCCTACTAAACTTCCTCATCCAGCTCCAGATGCCCTCGGAGCTCCCACAGCTCAAAGGATTTTTCAGCACAGCCCTCACCGGGCTGCCTTTTAATTCCTCAACTTCCACATCCACCTCCTTTTGAAGACAAGGGCCAAGCACTCTATCTCCAATAACCTGCGACTTCCACCGGGTCCGACCCAGGGAGAGGACGGAGTACGATTTTTGAATAAATTCACACAAAAGCAGAAACTGGTTTTCCAATGTTCCGTTCACCTCGATATGCGTTTAATTCAGTACCGGCTACAAAATGGTGAGAAAGAGCATCACATGCCACTCTAAAACATGCCATTGTGGCATGTGGATTGTTTTGAGCGGAAGGCAGTCAAGACCCAGCAGACTCAGGAAAAGCTTCTGCCTCTCCCCAACTGCCTAAAAGAATTTAGACAGGGGGCCTGCACCAGCAAGAGAGCGATTATCAGAGGTAACTTCTTATAGCAGAAAGACTTCCCTGCGTGGCAGGGCAAACATCTGTTCACCAAACATCGCTCTTCTCATCTCCCTGTGACTTGTCTTCGTCCCCTTTGAAACCCCAGACCCCCATCCTCTTCTCCTTAGCTCAGGATGGCATATTGTGACCCTGCATTTTAGTCCATTGTTCCTGCCCCAGGGAGATTTCACTCTACCTGGCATTAAGGACTTTAGCGGTCAATACGCCAGTAGACTGTGTGTATATATGCATGTGTGTATCTGTATGTGCTTGTATGTGCATCTGTGTCTTTGTGTATATGTGCATGTTTGTGCGTGTAGGTCTTGTGTGCAAACGTGTGTTTGTTTATGCATGCATATGTGTAGCTGTGTGCGTGTATGAGCATGTGCATCTGTCTCTGTGTGTGCATGCACATATCTCTGTGTGCACATATACGTGTTTGTGCACACCTCAATATGTGTGACTTGTGTGTATATGTCCATGTGTCTGTGTGCGTACATATGCGTTTGTGCCTCCATATATGTGTGTGACTGTGTGCACGTGTGTGCATACTCTCTCCATCTTCTCTCTTCTCCTCCACTTTCCCACCTACCTCCATTTATCTCTCTCCCTTGAAGTTTTTCACAGTCTTCTTATCAACAAACACAGACAAATCTTCAGCCTTTGATTCAATTGTTAGTGAATAGCGTTCCTCCTGCCCACAAATATTTATGGCGCCCTGTTATGTACCAGGTACTGTTCCAGGTCCTGAAGATAAAGTAGCGCCAAAAAAAAGAGAAAAAGACAGAAATCCTGCCCCCACTTGCATTCTGGTGATTCCTACTGCAGATTACCGGTAGAAAATGATCACAACAAGTGAAACTGACAGAGCCAGAACGACACTCACTGGAATTTGTGATGGGCTAAAAATTAACAGAAGAAAAGCGTTGCTGACGAAATTTAGATCTGCAGAGCTTGATCCAGGAGATTTGAACTTGACAGGAAAAATGGTCACCAAAGAAACAAGTAAGCAAACCTACAAAAACCTCAGAATAGCAGAAGTTATAATCAGCAGAAAGTTGGTACAAGGAAAAAGACTGATGAATCAACTGTTTGTGATAAAACAAACAGAAAATAATTGATCCCATGAAGATAATTCTATTACAAATAAACATTTTAATGGGAAAAAATGGAAATGGTGTAGTTGAGCTGTGGAGGAAATCAAACTCTGGATTAAAATGGCTTAATGGAATTTGCTCCAGGAAACACTTTGTTGCAGAAAATTAATGTGGCAAGAATTCTCACATCCATATGTGCATTAAAAATATACGTGAGGGCCAGCCCGGTGGCCTAGTGGTTAAGTTCGTGCACTCCACTTCGGCAGCCCAGAGTTTGCAGGTTCAGATCCTGGGCATAGATCTAGTACTGTTCATCAAGCCATGCTGTGGTGGCATCCCACATAAAAGAGAGGAAGATTGGCACAGACGTTAGCTCAGCAACAATCTTTCTCAAGCAAAAAGAGGAAGATTGGCAACAGATGTTGGCTCAGGGCCAATCTTCCTCACCAAAAAAGTAAATCAATAAATGTACATGAGGTCAAAGCAAAGGGATAAGGATGAAGGGAGGGACACAATATTCTTCATCCATGTCACACAATTCATTGATAGACTCAGTCCTAGGCCACTCGGTGAGGTGCAAGAGCTTCTTGAAACATTCACAGCAGCAGATTGGAGCATGGTCAGAGGTGGCCACCTCAGCCACTCTGCTCAGCGCTTCTCAAACATTGCTGTACGTTCTGGTCCTCCAGGGGCCTTGTTAAAATGCAGATTCTGAAGCAGCAGGTCTGGGGCCCTAGGGAGATGCTGCATTGCTAACAAACTCTCAAGTGACACGGGTCACGTGGATGCTGCTGGTCTGCGGACCACACTGAGTGTTGAGGGCTTTGCACTCTGCTGTTCTGGGACCAGAGTGCTCCTCACCCCTCCCAGGGCTCAGATGAGCTGTCTGCATTGCACTATCCCCTCCTGGAAAGGTGGCTGCCGTGGTCTTGCATACTTTGAAAAATCTGCAGTGCAACTCGGTCAGCAGGACCCAGGAGCCAAGGAAGCCCCTGGTATGCTTGTTGTTCCACCCACCTGCCTTGGTTTGGGGATCCTCACACTCCAATCAGAGAACTTTTAGAGATTTACTGATCAAATCTTTTTCACGATCCCCCAAGGAGGGAGCAAAGCTTAATCCAAAGGAAGGAATCTCTAAGAGTTGAAACAGCATGGTGAGGTGGAATAAGTCTAGACCCTGAAAGCCGAGAGTTCTAGGTTCAAATGCTGACTCCTCCACTAACAGGTGTTGGGCAAGCCAAATGTTCCCTTCTCGGCCTCAGTGTTCTCATCTCTATAACGGAAACATGAGGATGGAATGAGAAATTTCACATAAAATCCACAGTGCCTGGCTGGTATGATGTTCCGTCCCTTCTGGCTTCTTTCCCCAGAGAAGACAGAGCTCCAGTCCCTGCGGCACACGGGTGAGATATGTGGGGGCTGGAGGTTCCTGGCTCCCTTTAAATCACATGCACAGGCAGATGCCAATGACGGAATCCCACGTCCAGCTGGGATGAGGTTAGAATCCCAGAGGTCAACACTGCAGAGGAACAGGGCACAGACAGGCTTTTAAAAACAGGACTCACTTGGTCTTTGAAAGGGCAGACATCAGCAGCCCCATCTCCAGACTGGAACTGACTGGTCCAGAGGCCTTAGACTTGCTGCCAAAATGACTTTGGAGTCTTTTGAAGAAAAGAAAAATGAAAGAGCAAGTCAAGCACATTTTCCCCTTTCTCAGCTGCCAACGAATCTCCGATGAGTTTCCAAGTACTTAGGATTCAGGAGCGTGGGAGCCTCTGAGCCCTTGGCTGTGGTCCTGAGTCTGCCATTTGGAACATCAGTTCCCAGGGGGCAGATGCAGGCCATAGGTGTAGGACAAAGGCGGCGCTCACTGTGACACCCTTGGTGAGAGGGTCCCCCAGAGCCCAGAGAAGGACACACGCACAGCCCAAACTGGAACCCTCAGGGCTCGATGTGGCCATGTGAGTCCAGCCAGGAGGACAACTTGGAGCAATGTCGATGGAGTTAAGCTGACCCTGGCTCAAACCCAACTCTTGCACTTCCAAGTAGTGTGACCTTGGTCAAGTCGTTTCAACTCTGAGTCTTTGCCTCCACGTCTGTAAAATGGAGATAATAGCAACTACCTCATTGGGTGTTATGAGGATTGAATGGGTTATTCCTATAGACTGAACGTTTGTGTCCCCCCCTCAAATTCGTGCATGGAATCCTAACCCCCATTGGGATGGTATTTGGAGGTCGAGCTTTTGGGAGGTGATTAGGTCATAAGAGTGGAGCCCTCATGAATGAGATCAGTGCCCTTTTAAAAGAGACCCCAGACAGCTCCCTCGCCCCTCCTGCCATGTGAGGACACAGTGAGAAGTTGGGCATTTCCGAATCAGGAAGTGAACCCTCACAAGACACCAACTCTGCTGGTGCCATGATCTTGGATTTCCCAGTCTCTGGAACTGTGAGAAATAAATTTCTGTTGTTTTGAAATCACCCAACCTGTGGAATTTTGTTACAGAAGCCTGAATGGAGTAAGACAGTTATCATCATGCATAAAATGCTTCGTCCGGGACCTGGTCCGTGGAAGGAAGCCGCCTTAGCCAGAGTTCCAGCTCCATCCGGGGAAATAAGCCCTGAAACAAGAGCTTTAGGGTAAGTAGTTTGTTTGAGGAAGTGACCCCAGGAGACAGGAATGGGGGACAGAGAATAACGACACAGGGAAGGAGAGAAGTCCATAAAGGAGGGGTCCTCAGGTTGGTCACCACCATGAGCAGATGGGGTTCAAGATCACAGACCAGCCCACGGTGCTGCCAGCAATCAACAAACCCCCATCCATGGATACACCGGTCCAATGTCCGGTTACTGCATTAGACCCACCCGTTTCACTCACACCTTGATCTCGCGCTCTGCTCACATCCAGCATCTGCCTGATTTCCAATGAAGTTGAGAAAGAAGAAAAGGAGAAAGAATTAATACGTACTAAGCACGGGACAATGTGCTGAGTGCTTTAAGAGTTTAGCAAAATAATGTTTGCGTATATTAATGAATGTGTCCCTAAGACTCTCCCCGAATCCCCGCCGATCCTTCCTCAGCCCAGGATGCTAGGGCTTCCTGTGTTCACTGCTTCGGGGAAAGGAGGGTGGAGCATAAATCCAGGAAGAGGAGAAGCATCCGCCCTCTGCTTTTGAGTTTCAAGATGAGCTTTTTGAAACTGGCGGCAGAAACAAGAGTTTGAGAGAATCATTTTCTGAGCTTCAAAATCCTAGCTTCTGAGCATCAAAGTCAGATCCCTAAAAGACTGTGGGCACGGAAATAGTGCCATTAATAATAGATTTGGGAGAATTTGTAGTCAATCAGAGTGAGTTTGCCTGCCTTCAAGGAGTTGGAGATTACCAGGATGGAGGAGAGCATGAAGATCTTATGTGGCTGTGTCTCCGCCCATCACTTTCCCAGGTCCAGTCCCAGAGGAATATGACCAAAAGAAAGAGGACAGGTTTGGGGACCCGAGAGCAGAGACCTGTGTCTTGTTCCCCAGGTTGGGGGAAATCAAGTCCTAAAATGACCCCCAATAATTCTTGCCTCGTGAAATCCATGCCCTTGTGTAAACCCGTCCCCTGGAGTATGGGTTGGAATTATTGACTCGCTTCTCATGAACAGAAGATGGCAGAAGCAATGAGATGCCACTTGTGAGGTCAGGTTACAAAAAGACTGTTGCTTCTGTCTTGGGCACACTCTCTCTGTCTCTCTCTGTCTCTCGCTCGCTCGCTCGCTCGCTCGCTCTCCCTCACTCGCTCTCATAGAAGCCAGCTGCCGTGTTGTGAGCTGCCCTATGGAGAGGTCCACGTGGCAGAGAACTGGGCAACAGCCAGCAAGGACTTGAGGTCCTCAGTCCAACAGCCACATGCGTAAGGTTGGAAGCAGAGGTTCCCGCAATCCCAGCTGACCCTTGATTGTGGCTTCTCAGGAGACCCCAAGCCAGAAGCACCCAGCTAAGCTGCATGCAGAGTCCTGCCCGACAGAAACTCTGAGATAACAACAGTTTGGGTTTTTTTAAGCTGATAAGTTTGGGGTCATATTTTATGCAGCAATAGGTAACTAACACAGCATGAAAGGTACCCAGGCAGAGGCCTGGGGCAGGCTCCGAGCCCCCACCATCCATGGTGTGGCTCTAGAAGTAGCCAGATCAAATCCTTTGGGATGAGCTTAGCATGAACATGTCAATCAGAACGGAAAAGTGGAGAGGCTCTGCCGTCAGCATAAGGCAGCTGTGACAGAGACTGAATTGAGATCTAGAGAGGGAAAAGGGTGACATTTGCTGCGGTCAATGCGTGCCCTTAGATTTCTGCCTGCCACAAAGATTTCATCTCCTTCAAACCCACAACAGTCCAAGGAGGTCTATTTTATCATTTTCACCCTTTCACACTTGAGGAAACTCTGCCCAAAGACTTACAGCAACTTTCCTAAAGCAGAGATCTGAGACTCAAATGGAAGTCGTTTGGCCCTGGCTCCAGCTTGGCCCCCTGCACCACGCTGCTTTATTTCCTTCCCTGGTCCTACAGCACCGGAGAGGTGAGGCTCCAGTCTGGCTTTCCTGCCGCTGATTCTCAGGTTTATGGGTGGACTCAGGGTGGACTCCCATTGCGGGGCACCCGCTTAGATCCAGGCCTGAGAGTCCAATGCTGGCTCTTGTTTTCTGGGACCTTTATTGATTGCCCAGCTGATTTACTCATTTGTTAGCAAAATGAGCCCCCTCTTCAGAAAGGAGAATCAGCAACTCCCCAGACACTGAGGGATAAAGCCGTTGCCTGGTTAGAATTGTAAGGGTCTATGAACTTATTAACAGGGGACAGATCAAAGCTATCTATTTGAAGGCCAACGTTGCAGAGAAGTCACTCGGTCCCTCTCTCCCAGCCCCTTCCTGCCCCTTTAGCAGAAGCTCTGTTTTCTGATTTTAGCAGTTTGCTGATGCATGGGGGTGACAGGTCATCAAGGCATTTTAGAGGCGCCCTGGCTACAACATGAAACCTGCCTCAATATAAGGTTCAGTGCGGTCAAGGTCATTGGACAAGAGCCAGCAGACAGCTTCATGCCTCTATCAGTCAGCAGAGGCCGGATTTTGCTACAGTAACAGACAGCTCTAAATCTCACTGGTTGACACAAGAAAATTTTATTTCTCAATCATCCTGCTTGCTCTGCTGGGTTGGCGGGGCACTGGGCTCCACACGTTCACTCAGGCATCCAGGCAGTTGGAGGCCCTCCGGGCTCATAGCTGCACCATCTGGAATGTGAAGGCTCGTCATTTGCTACAGCTGGGAAAGAGAGAGAGAAACATGCTCCATTTCTAAAGTATTTCAGCCCAGAAGCAACATCCATCATTTCCAGCCTAAACAAGCAGCATGGTCCCACCCAACTCTGAGGGGTCTGGGAAACATGCCCTTCCACGTGTCCAGGAAGGAGAGGAGAACCTGGCACTGGTGAGCATCAGTAGTGCCTGCCACAGTGCCACCAGCATCGCCACCAGAGATGTAACCTGTCTCTCAAGGGAGATGCTAGACATGTACCGGGATCATTAACAAACCTGAGGTTGCCCTGAAGGACCTTCTCTTTCTTACTTTTTTTCCATCACAAAACAAAACTTCTCCTATCCCCATGGAGCCATGGAACACCTCCTCCTTTGACTCCAGGATACATTAGTGATCAATAAACCAGCACTTTGTAAAGTTGAAGAAAGTTGGGCCTCAGAGGGACCCTCAGGATTATCTAGGCAAGTTTGATTTGGGCCAGTTGAGAACAGAAAGATCCAGAAATAGATGGAAGGTTTTTGAGCACCTGCTACATTCCACGAACTAAGTTTAAGAAAATAAGGATACAGAAACAAAGAAGATACTAGTCTTGTCCTCAAAAAGCCCCTGGAAGCCCAATGGGAGAGATTGACATGTAAGCAAATAAATGCCACAGCATGGGACCAGCAGTGTGTATCTGTGTGTGAGAGAGACTCAAGGTCTCATGACGGAGCAAAGAAAAAGGAAGCGGGGAAATAACCCTACCATGCAGGGTGGACATCGGGGGACATGCTGCCAAATGAAGATGTGAACTTCAGTAGCAGTTCACGGGGCAGGGCTGAGGCAGGCATTCCAGGCTCAGCGGACAGTGTGGGCAAAGGCCGTACCACTTGTTGCACGCAGGTCTCGGACACCAGGTTTGACGTCCCCTCCCCTGCATTCCAGGATCTAGCACAGCGCCTGGCATAGAAGAGGTGTTCAGTCAATACATATTGAATTGAATAAGTGAATGTATCTACTAATGTTTTGTGTTTATCCGGAAGGTTCTGACGATGACTCTTGTGTTACAGCCTCATAAAGATCTTGAAATCTCACGGTCCAGGCCTTCCTTGTACGGCAAATTGCTTCCTCAGGTGTTCTGGGCAGGTGGGGCCCAGGGAAGCGGGGGAGTGCAAAGTGCTGGTGTGGGCATTCCACAGCATCCTGAGGCCTCACCTCAGGCAATCTCCCCAGTCCGAGGGGCTCCGTTTCAGACATTCAGGACAGACCACTAATGTGTTTGCTTCCTGCAGAAAGGTGATTAACTTACTCTCACCTCTGCCCGCGTGTTAAGCCTTTGTATCTGCATTTGCTGAAATTAAAGACAGAATATGTTGTTTAAACAGTATTGCGACTATGACACGGACAGGGAAAAAATTCTAAATGCAATCACATTCCGTCTGGCTGGCCAGAAGAGAAGTGCTTTAGCTGCAGAAGTTAAGGGAGACCGTTTTCATCACTGATTTTTTAAATGTCTTAAAATTATCCCTCTCAGGAATAAAACCTGGTTATTTCCTTGGTGTCAGGAGTAGACTAGAAACCCTGCTTCACATTCCTCTGGACAGTAGAGAAAAGCAAACACATCACTTGGTTATTTAAAGGAAAAAACGATTCCCCTCCAGCCCAAAGGGACCCAGCAAATGTGTGTCTACCTGGGCGTCCAGGTAAGGGGCTAGTCTCTATGAAGGAAGTTCTCCTCGTATAGCAATAATAGATGCCCATGGTGAGGGGAAGGGTTATTTCTTGTTTAGAAGGAAAAAGAAACCCCTGCCCTCCCACTTTAATAAATTACGAGTGTCTCTCTCTCCCATCCCTCCACCGGTCCTCCTCCTTACATCTCTACCTTTGGCATTTCTGGACCATGCTCCTTATCAGACTGTCCAGTACAGGTGAAGAGATGTTATTGCTTTAAAAGAAAGAGATGGAGAGGAAAGAAGGAAGGAGGGAGGGAGAGAGGGTAGGAGGGAAGAAAGAGGAAGGAGGGAGGGAAGGAAGGAGGGAGGGAGACAAACAGAGAAGAAGGAGAGAAATCTTGCCTTTTTTAGGACCTATTAAAACCCAACAACGCATATTGCAGTTCAGAGTAGAGAGGCAGCTCTTGGCCTAACCTCCAAATGACTCATCAATTACTAGTTGGTATCAAATGAGTCAATAGCATCAGGGCAGAGCTGTTTAACGGGGCTGTATGCACACGCACTGTGCACACACTGTTCTAATAAAAGTGAGTAAATTTAACACACAGCGCAAGGTTAATGCCCTGGTGGCTCCCACATCCATCTTTCTCACAAGACCAGGAGCTCCTGGACGGGGAGAGAATGGTCTTCCTCTTTGTATCTGCTTGATTTCCCCGAATGTCTCCCGCAGTCCATGTCTCTGTGTCTTAGCACTTGCTGATCCCTCCCTCCATCTGGGCTGCCTTCCCTGTTCCTTTCTTTGCTGCTCAGCTTTAAAATTCAGCTCAGGCCTCGTCGCTTCCTTCGGGAAATCCACTCTGATCTTCAGGCTGGAAAGTGAACCTTCTGCTGTGCTCTCATCTCACACATTACGTCCACCTGACCTGTTTGCAGCTCTGCTTCCCTCTCTGGACGACGCGCTTGCTGAGAGCGGAGTCTGGGTCTCACTCATCCTTCTGTGCCTTGCTCCCAACCAATTTGAGGCACAGGCAGATGCCTGATAAATAGTTATCAAATGAAGGAAAGGAGTTCTTTTCCAATGTTCTTTTTTCCCAGCTTTTAAACTTCCCTTCCTCTTTTCTTCCTCATCAGAATCAACCTAAAGTTACCCTGTGTTGTGAAATCTGAATTCAAATCACCTTCCTCACGATCTTGGGGCTTCAGTCATTAGGACGCTGGATGCCTTGTTTTTTCACAGGCTTGATTCATTCCACGGAATACTCTCACTCTTGGTTCAGGCTGATTTTATTCACATCCGTAACACTAGCCCACTTCCACTTGGGGGCTTCTCAAGCTCTGCAACTATTCTACATTTTTCTAATCAACCTGGGGCCCACGGGGGCTCATGAATGACACTTGTCTTTGTGTTGCTACCTCTCATGAGTTTTCAGAATTAAGCCCCTCCTGGAGCGCCAGGCCCTCGTGGGGGAGAGATTATCTTTCATTCAAAGAGAGAATAAAGGTTGATCAGTAAGTGGGTCTTATGAATTAAGAAGATACTTGTGGGGAGAAAGAAAATAGAATCCGCAATACGGAGAGGACATTTCTAGATTTATGTGCTCCTGAGCTTGTGAGCCTCAGAGAAAAGCATGGTGCCAGAAGGACCTTATTTGATCTAGTTATGACAGCCAGACTCCAAGATGGCCACCACTGATGCTCGCTTTCTGGTATTTGTGCCCTTGTCTAATCTGCTCCCATACTGAATGGGCTGACCTTTGTGACCAATAGGATTTTACAGAAATTATGGTATAGGACTTCTGAGGCTGGGTCATAAAAGATTTTGTGGCTTCCCCCTTGCTTTCTCTTAGATCACTCACTCTGAGGGAATCAGGTGCCACATGAGGACGCTCAAGCATGACAACCAGCGGGGGCTTTATCAGAACGACAAAAAAGACCCAACTCTGAAAATACAAACTTTGTTTTTATTTTAGGGGTATTTTTCTTTGGAAGTCTCATCTAACGATTTTTTTCTTCTTCTTATGAGCTCTTAGAATTTTCAGATTTGCTGTCCGTGAGCCTTGAAATCTTCGGATGGACACAGATGTTACCCAAAATTTTGTCTCCAGCATCAGTAGATTGATGAAACACCAAAGTTACATAAATCCCACAAATCAGCTGAAGTAAATGTGAAAGAAGAGTTTTATAAGCCATCAGGGCTACCAGCCGGCCTTCTATAATAGTGATTTTCTGTAAACGGTGCTCATCCTGTGAACCGGAAGAAAAAGAAAAATTTAACCAAGAAAGAGTTCGCTCTGGCTGCCCATTGTTCTACCAGGCGGTCCAGGTTAGGTCCTAAAGTAATATCGGATCCCCTTTAAACACGTTCCTCTCCACCAGTGACTCTCAACCCTGGCTGCACAGAGGCATCATCTTAGAAGTTCTTTTAAAACCACCAATCTCTGGGCTTCACCCCAGGCCACTCAAATTAGAATCTCTGGGGATGGTGCCCAAAATCAGTATTTTCAGATTCCCTTAGAGATTTCTCTACGGGGGTATCAGCAAATTTCATACTGATTCCCTTTTCTCTGAGAACTGCCTCCTCACCTCTAAAGCAGGCCTCTGGTGTCTCTGTTTGCGGCACGTGGCCTTGACCCCGCTTCTGTAACTATCATACCAGGGGTAGACATCCGGCTCAAGCTGGGTCAAACAGATTCCCTCCCCCAGGAATCTGGAATTTGGATCACAGACGGCCACTTGGCAGAGACTGGGGGAGCGGCCATCTTCTGTCGGCCGTAAGCATGGAAGAAAACAAAAAGCTGGTCAGCAGAGAAAGCACAGAAGGAGAGCAGTAGACAGGGAGGAGCAGGACAGCAATCAGGAAGAGAGTCCTGCTGGGTCCTCGGGCCTGGAGTTCCTGGCTCCAGACCCTCAGGAAGTCTTGCTGTGCTTGGATCCAAGAGATTTCCTGGGATCCTTCAGCATTCAATGGCACTCTTGGGTGGAAAGTGATAGATCTCAAACCAATTTAAGCAAAATAATGGGAGTTACTGATTTGCATACAAGTAAGTAGAGAGAAGGAGGTGACCTCAGGCACACTGGAACTAGAGAGGAAACAATGTCACAATGTCCATCGTTTGCTCATCTGCCACCTTTCCAATTCACCTATCTCTCTGAATGGGCTTCATGCTCTTTTCCTTTAGACAGGCTATTCCCACAGGGTAGGAAATAGGCTGCAGGCAATGACTCCCCATCATTTTGGCTCCAGGACCCTGGAGGCAAGCCCCTTCTCCAACTCCACATCAAAAAATTCCAGGGAAAGACTTTAGGCAAGAATTGACAACATGTTCACCCATCACCAATCCCTGTAAGCAGGGAAATGGTTTACTGTGATTGGCTGAGCTTAGGTCACCTGACCAATCTCTATGGCAATGGGAGCAGGGTCTATGATTGACAGCCTCACCAGGGTCACCTGATTAAAAGAGGGGAAATGGAAAGGGAGATGCTGAACAGACAACAGCAGATATTAACTACTTCTTCTAAGAAATTCCTTTTTTTTCTTACTTAAACTCTGCTGGATTGACTTCATTCTTTGCAATCAAAATATTTTAACTGGTGTGTCTATCAAAGGACAACAAGAGCAATTCTTGTGGTGATGGAACTGTTGTGTACCTTGACTGTATCAGTGTCAGTATCCTTGGTTGTGACACTGTCCTAGTTTTGCAAAATGTTACCATTGGGGAAATGGGTAAAGGCGACATGATATATCTTTCTATATTATTTCTTACAACTGAATATGAATCTAAAAAGATCTCCAAAAGGAAAAAGTTTAGTTTAAAAAAACCCTAGAAAACAAAGTAAAACGGAATCTTGACTAAAGGTGACCCTGCCACCGAAATTAAGTCTGAGCAGAGGCTAACCTCTTGATGGGGTCCGATGGAAACCAAGTCATAGGCAACAGAATATCACCAATTAGTCATCCGGCCAACATCTTCAGGAAAGCCAGATTCATTTTCTCCTAAATCTTTTTTTAAAAATGACAAAAAATGAAGTCTGACAGGTTCCTTGAATAGCAGCATCGTTCCCATCCACACAGCGACAATTGGAAGGAAGAGTTCGGGAATATACCATAAGACACGGCAGGATGTGATAATCAGCTCAGAATTAGCACTAATTCTTCATAGTTTCTGAGCACATCAAATATTAAAATACAATTAGGCACTGAGTAAGTGCCTAAAAGTTCTGGTGCTAACTTTTCTTTTAAACTGGGTCAAGGAACCAACTAATAGAAGAAAGTTAAATGTTGGTCATGAAGGGTCCATTTGTCCTTCTTAAATTGGGAGTGGGCGTGAGTGACAATTTAGTGGCACGGAATGACTTTGACACCAAAGTCCTGGATTCAGACCCCAACTCTCCCCTGGGCCAGTCACTTCTATGAATCTCACCTATAAAATAGATACAGCAATAGTGACCTCTGTCGTAGGTCTATTGTGTGCATAAAAAGTAGTTAATACATAAAAGGCACCTGGCACACAGTAGGTCTGCAGCGAATGTTAAGTTTTATTTTTCCCACTTGGAAGCAGCACAAAAAGGCTTATGGTGTGATGAAGGTGTTTTGTGAGAACATAAAAACTGAGGTTGCACTCACATTTAATTAGGAAAAAAAGTAAAACGTTCCTATGGCAGATATTCAAGCATAGGACATGAAATATTATGACGGCATTTTGGTCCTCTTCTCTTGAAAAGGAGTGAAGGAGAATGTGCCAGTTGGAAACCTAAGAGCCTATAAATCCTTCCACATCCTTGCGTAGCCACACAATTGGCCAGTAGAAAGGTTCTTAAGTTAATATCCTCTTAAGAAATTAAACGGTCGATGGATGACGCAGATATTTTTGTGACTGACTACAGGGGAAGAGGGCCACAGGTAGGATTTCTGCATACTTTTCTTGTCTCAAAAGTTTATTTGAAACACTGCAACTGAAGCAGTGACACCCCCATTTCACAGGAGCTGAGTTGCTGCCTCTCTATCCCAAATTAGTAAAGAAACAAAAGGAAAAGGGAGGCACCATCCACAAACCCTTTTCAACTCCTTGCAGCTTTGTGCTTTAAGAAATATAATAAAGCTGTAGGAAAGAATTGCTTAACGCAATATGCATTCTCCCCTTCCTCCTTACCAACAGAGACCTAACTTTGATCGGATTGGCCAGCTGCCTGGTTTAAAACTACATTTCCCAGCCTCCCTTGTGGCTCTAACAACCACATGACACAGTCCAACCAATAAGAAGTAAGCAGAAGTTAGTGGGTGGGCGTGTTAGTTGTCTGTGGCTGCATAACAAATCACCCTCAAAACTTCGCAGCTTGAAACAACAGACATTTGTTATCTCACCGTTTCTGTGGGTGAGGGATCTGGGAGCAGCTTGGCTCGGTGGTTCTGGCTCGGAGTCTCTCATGAGGTTCCAAACAAGCTATCGGCTGGGGCTGTGACCATCTGAAGGATCTGCTTCCCAGATGAATCCCGTGGTTGTTGACAGCACTGGAGACCTCACTGGCTGTTGACCAGAGAAGTCAGTCCCCCACCTGCAGTGCAGCTCGGCATAGGATGCCTCTGCGTTCCAACAGGATGGCAGCTGGTTTTCCCCAGAACAAGTGATGGGGAAGGGGAAAGGATGAGGGGGGGAGGACTATATATATATATTGTCATATCTGTCCTGCAGCTAGAGATTGCTCTACCCACTTTACAGATGAAGAAACTGAGGTTCAGAGATGTTAAGTGACTCGCCTAACCAATACGTTGTCGAACCTGGATTCCGACTCAGGTCCGTCTGACTGCAGTGTCTGTGTTCCTTCTGCTACACCAACCAGTGGTTTGGGATGGAAGGAACCATTTATCAATAATCATAATAATTGCCATTTGTTGAGTCCCCACTATGTGCCTAGTGTCCCCACTGTCTCCTTGTTTTATTTAATCCTAACCACAACTCTGTGAAGTAGGTACTGTTTTTATCCCCATTTTGCTGATGGGTAAACAGAGGCTCAGACAGGTTAAATGAATTGCCCAAATTCTCACAGCTTCGCACTGGATCCAGGTCCACTGGATGCTCATGGACCACAGCTCATGTGGCCCTTGTGCCAGTGTTCAGGTTGTGGCAGTCAGAGAGGGACAAGAGGAGGTGACCGGCAAGCTGCATCCTATTGGGCTCTTTCTGCATGGTGACAATCTGTTTACTAAGGACCAAAGCAAGAGGTCAAGGTGCCTCGTCCAGGCCTGGTGAGGAATGGCCAAGACCAAACCTTACAAGTTTAATTTGTATGAGGCAGGAAAAGAACTCGGCCATAGAGAACTCCCCCGGGCCCCTCTCTGCTGGTATAGGGTGCCCTGAGATTTGACCCACAGTTCACTTCCATGTCTAAGCAGGAGACAGAAATAAACCCCTAAGAGCCCCGAGGAAATACAGGGAGTGAAGTTGGCTCCTCTAAAAGGCGTTGGAAAGCAGTCACCCGCGCAGACATTTGTCTCTGACTCTTTGTTCAAGCCCACCCTTCTCCCTATGATTTTCTGACAGCCTGTTGGGGAGAATTCCCAATCGTCTTTGAATCCCAATCCATTACAGAATCCAGAGGCGGGGTGCAGACCCAGCTCGCAGATCCAGGGGCAGGCTCTCGAACCAAAGCCAGACAAGCCTGTTCCCACCCCACAGAC
The DNA here is from genome assembly GCF_041296235.1 of Equus asinus. Taxonomy (NCBI): domain Eukaryota; kingdom Metazoa; phylum Chordata; class Mammalia; order Perissodactyla; family Equidae; genus Equus; species Equus asinus. Next base: position 42,010,031 of record NC_091803.1, read on the forward strand.
AGAGAGCACGTTGGGAAGCCAGGCGTAGCGAGGCAGCAGGCATCTGGAGCTCCCACACGTGACTGAGGCTGTGGGCACTTCTCTCCGGCCTCTGACGCACCCTCGGTTCCCGCCTGTGTCTCCACTCATTCCTCCAGTTCTGTAAGCCCCCAGCATCCTTCAAACAGTGACGCTTTTTGCCTAATTCAACCAGAAGGTGTTTCTGTTGCCGGCCTCCAAGAACGCCGACTGATAGAGTGTGGGAGTCAGACAGCACATTTCTCCCTTCTGTGGGCCGATCCTTCCAATAAGTCAAGAGACTGTTGCCACTCTCCTGCAGAGGACGAGTGGCTGAGTGCGTTTTCCAAGGCTCTTGGTTGCACAAAATAGAAAGCAATGTGAGCAAGAGGAAGCACAAATACACAAATGGAGCGCTTATTACAAGGATAAGCGGGATATCGTGGATGGCAAGTCTTTGAAAGGTCTCCAAATAAGACGTCACTCAATGGTGAATTTCACTCCGCTTTGCTTCAGCTCCACCACCTCCAGGAAGCCTTCCCTGACTTCAGACCTTCTTTTTTCTCTGTCTCTGTCATGACTTGGGTGCTTCCCTGCCCAATCAAGAAAGCACAAGATCTGTCGTCTCATACGTAGATGAATGGGTGGGTGTGTGTATGTCATGTGTGTATTGTGCGTGTATGTTTGTGTACATGCCTGTATTGTGTCTATGTGGGTATGTGTATATATTATGTTTATATTGTGCGTATATGTGTATATGGTTTGTGTGCATTTGTATGTGTGTGTACGTGTGTGTGGTGTGTATATTGTGCATACGTGTGTGTATTGTGCATGTGTGTGGTGTGTGTGTGTGTGTGTGTGTGGCTTTGTCTTTGTATCATCCAAATGGCCCTGTGACTCTCTGCAAGCCACAGTTTCTAGTGCAAAGCATTTCAGGGCCGTGACACACACACGGATGGGTTACAAACCATGCAAAGTGTGGAGAAGGAAAGATGCAGGGGGCTGAGAGAGCGTGTACAGGGAGGTCTGGCCAGACTAAGAGGTGAGGAGCGTTCCAGGAGGAGGCGACGTCGCCCAGCTTGGAGCCCCAGGGAGGCGGTGGAGGAGGATGGACTGTTTCACACGGACGAGATGCACGATGCGAAGGCCGAGATCTGGCAGGAGAGGTGATTGCGTGTTTTAACCTGTCAGCGCTTCAGTGAGGCTGGTGCCCAGGGGAGGAAGGGCAGGTGGTGAGTGAGGTCAGCTGGGAAGGGCCGTGGATGCTGTCGGGGAGTTTGGACTTTATCCTGGGGCCCAGAGAATCCTCCTGACGCGAGAAGCAGCGAATTCACATTTGCATTTTGGAAAGCTCACTCTGCTTGCCTTTGAGAGGGTGGACTGGGGGGTGGACAAACTGGAGGGACCCAGAGGAACAGGGGACCTCCCAGGACCAGACTAGAAACCCCTGAGGGAGGGCAGGGACTGTGGCCCCTGCACATGGCGGGTTCTGTTAAAGATTTGTTGCTCCTGCTGTTGAAACTCTTAGCAAACTTCTGCCTTTACCAGGAAAAAGCGTGCCTTGTCCAGAGAGAGAACAGGACGGCTCTGCCCCTCCTGGGAGAAAATGAAAGCCGATGCTGTTAATTGCTCTTTCCGGAGCCTCCTTCATCAGGGCCAGGACGGTCAGCATCTTTCCTCAGCTGCCACTGGTACCCAAGGGAAAAGGAGAAGCAGTCTGCCTGGCTCCCCACAGCTGAGGGGAAAGGGTCTCAGAGCCTGCTGGGTCTAATGACCCCTGGAATCCTCTACACCCATCTGCAGCGCCAGGCGGAGGGGTCCTGGGCCCAGGCCTCAGCTGCTCGGCTGTTCCCTTTCACCTGAACAGCATACCTGACGTGAAGATGGTGGGAGGAAACTGGGGTGGAAGTAGCCAGTGATGTGATAGGAGCATGAGATGGAGAGAGCCTGCGTTCCCGGCCCAGCTCTGCCACTACTTTGCGGCGTGATGTTGGGCAAGTTAGTGACCGTCTCCATGCCTCCACTTTCTCGTTTATAAAATGTAGCTAATAATAGTACCCTCCTGCAGGATCGCTGTGCAGACGAAGTAAGCTGGACACGTAGAGCACTCACGACCAGCCTGGCACCGTGCAAACACTCAGGAAATGTTAGTTATTGGTAAACACAGGGGGAATGAGGGGGGAAGGGAGAGAGAGGATCGGAGAGAGAGAGGAAGGAGGAAGAGGGGGAGAAAGGAGAGAGAGCAAGTGAGGGAGAGAGCAAGAGAGAGGGAGGGAGGGAGGGAGGGAAGGAGCTGGGGGAGAGAGAGAGACAAGAGTGGGGCAGTGGTGTGGAGAGAAGAGGGAGAGAGAGAGAGATGAGATGAGAGATGAGAAACTATATGGGAACGAGCAGACTGGGACTCAGACAGGCAAGGTGCCCAGGGTCCCACAGCTCAGCAAGATTAGACGGGGCGTCCACACCCTCCAGAGCCTGGTTGGTGTCCCCTTCTGGCTGGCACCACGATGCTGAAAACAGAGAATGGCCCCTAGATGGTTACAATCCCTCAGCAATGAGCGGGGATATACTCTAACCCACCATTTTGTCACCTGTATCCCTCAGTGCCTCCTCTTGCCACTTCCCACACGGGGTCAGTCATTTGTCCTCTCCCGGACCCCGCGCCCAGACGGTGAGCCCCTGCAGGGCAGGAAACTGTGATGTTTCCGTCTGGAATCCCGCATACAGGAGACTGACACAAGGTAGCAACTGAATCAACGTAACAAACACGAGTTGAAACAATTTTTTCAAACAAACAGCAAGAACATCCATCTGTCGATTTGCCAGTTTCCACGGTGCAGCTTCTTCTACTGAGGCCACTGCGAAATCAATACTGGATTCTGGTATTTACCAAACACCCATTGTGTGCCTGGCCCTGAGCCAGAGGCACAGCGGCACCCAGACGACACAATGACCTGCTATCCATCCTCGAGGAGCTTAGTCACGTGATGGGGGAGGGCAGCACTTGTCAGTTTCCGTGGTGTAAATGCTCCTCCTATGGCCTTTCAAGCTACCCATCCCCAAAAATGGAGTTGGGAACTGGTGCTGGTTCCAGCACACAGCCGCTTTACAGGCTTGTGAGGCAGATGGACAACGAGCAAGCAGGCGCATGAGAAAATTAAATTAAATTGCACAATAACCAATTGGTTCTATGAGAAACAGAGTGCTGTGACGGAGAGAGACAGGGACATCACATTTAAGCTGAAGACTGTGCGTATGATTCCACTATTCAAAGAGGCCATAATGGAGTTTTTCAATGCAAATCATGCTCTGGTGTTATCACAGAGACTATTGGAATTGACAAATCTTTCTTCCACCCTCCCTCCCTGGGCCACCTCCCCGGGGGGCTATCATGGAGGACCTGCTACCTATGAGCTCTGTCCTGGAGAACAGACAAACACTTCTCCACAGGACATGGCAGCTGAGGGAGGGTAAACTGATTATGCCTTCCTGCTTCTGCCCCCTCCTCCTTCTCACCCAATACCGTCTTCCTCCCTGATGGCTGCTGTCATGGGGCTCGCAATAAATCAAATCAATAGTGTCACCGATTAGCCTGATGTCAACACCAAGAGGAGCCGGTTTTTCTTCCTCTACTTTTATGTAGCTATTGGGACCCAGAGAAAGGCCTTATTTAATTTTATTTATTTCCTAGCATTGGGAAATGTCCCCGTTGGTCCTATTCTATTCACATTAATCCAAAATAAAGACTCAGAGAAGCAGTGAAGACTTCTGAGTTCTCTTTATGCCACTGTGAGAGTCAGTGGCATGAGTGGTTATTCATGTGGGTACTGGCACTAGATTTTCTGGGTTTCTTTCTGGCCCCACCTGTTGCTCACATCTGGATGCCTATTTCCCGCCTCTGTAAACTGAAGGTAATGCAATCCACCTCCTAGGGGTTGTCATGAAAGTTAAATGACTTGACACATGCAAAGTCCTTAAAAGAATGCCAGACATATTTGGCATTATTATTACCTTCCCATTCTTGTGTTTGATTTCTTGAAGACCTACTGTGTGCCAGGTCCCAGCCTAGGAGCTTTGCCTATATGACCTCACTTAAAAGCTTGGGATTGCTCATGCCCGATTTTTCTGCGTTAATTTTGATTTGTTAAAACATTGCATTAAAATACCACTCGCTTGCTGAGTTTTGGGGCACACCCTTAAATTTTGCCCCCAAGGCAAGCCCCTCGCCCACCTCACCCTGGTCTTGGCCCTGGGAGGGGCACAAGGAATGGGGGTCCGTTCTTTGGCGCCTCTGTTTCCCCTCCCCAGCCTGGCATCTATTCCACAGTCACAATTTTATTAATCACACCAAGTTCTGGTATGAAAATGGAACCGCCGGTGAAATTAGAGGGGGCAGGAAACATTCGTCCTTGGTTCTCTTCTCCCAGCTTGTTGCTAGGAGCTTCAAGAGAAGGTAGCTTTGAAAGAACAGCCCCTTCCTAGTGGCTACTTTGCTCTGAAAGCCTTTGCTAAGGATCTATGTGGAATCTCAGACTTTTTAGGATGGAAAGTGGTGATTGTAGCCAGCAGTGGGGGCTTGTTCACTCCTTGGTTCCTTGTTTGCTCCCCGGTAGAATGTAGGTTCCGAAAGAACAGAGACTCAGTCTGTTCTGCTCACTGCCACAGCCCCAGCCCCCAGATGGCTCTCTAGCAGGTGGCATGGAGCAGAAGCACAAATATTTCCTGAGCTGGTGTTGAAGGAATCTGTTCAGCAACAAACAGAAAGTAGCAAGTAAACAAGGTTGATCACACAAGGCCACATGGGTGGAGGGTTCGGAGGTTCCCCCGATGTCCCCACCACACACGCCTCCCCCAGGGCAGGGATGGTGGGAACAGACTTGGGAAACGATTGGAATTTGGAAGCGGATGGTCTTTGGGAAAGCCCCCCTGTTTCTGTGGTTTAATCCAGAGAACTGGTTTGATTCCCCGGATGGGAAGGTCACCACGCAACTCCTAAAACCTCCTAAGATTCTGCGAGTGAATGGTCTGTCTGCATTTCTGAAACTCCAAGATCTTGGGGCCAGCACCACAAGGAGGAACGGATTCTGGTGGCTGCACCCTTTGTGGGCATCAGGCGTAATTCTGTCCATCTTTCAAAGGGATGAGCTTGAGCTTGTGATGACGTAAGTAAATACACCAAGAACAGTACTAGCCTGTGAGACGGACGAGGCTGCCCTGTTCACAGCTATGCACGCAGCAGGTGCTCAGAGAATATCTGTGGAACGCGTGAGTTATGGGTTGAATCATGTCCCCCAAAAAGATATGATAAAGCCCTAACTGCCAGTACCTGTGATGTGACCTTGTTTAGAAACAGCATCATCATAGGTTCAGATGAGGTCATTAGGGCAGGCCCTAACCCAATATGACTGGGGTCCTTATAAGCAGAAAAGTTGGACACAGACACAAACATTCAAGGATGATGCCGTGTGACCACAGAGGCCGAGATCGGAGAGAGTGACGTGTCCACAAGCATCAAGGATTCGCAGCAACACCAGAAACCGAGTGAGGAGATGCCGTGCATGGTCCCCTGGAGCTTCCAGAGACAGCACGGCCCTGCTGACCCCTCATTTCAGACTTCTGACCTCCAGAACCGTGAAAGAATATATTTCTGTTGTTTTGAGTTCCCAAGTTCACGGTTATCAGTCTGACGGCAGCTCCAGGAAACTCACTCAGTGTGTGGGTTACTATTATCTTATCGTTAGGATTCGAGTGTGAAATGCACCATTGCTGCTCCCACACAAATGCCAGGACGTGAGTATTCCCATCTCTCACACCCTTCTAAAGGCCCCCACAACCTTGAGACTTAAATCCCTGACATCAAAGCTAATTTTCCCTTTTAACCTGCGTGAAGCTATTTTTATTCCAACCTCCATCCCCAGTTGTGTTGAGCTCCAGTTAACGAGTAGCCTGCACACTTCCGAAGGTCTCAACAGAACTGCATCATTAGCCTCTGGCGTTTGCTGGAAGCCGGCAGGGAACAGAGACGGGAACTCGAACTCCAGCCTGGCTCCAGTCTGGCATTCCTCATCATGGGGTCTGGCGCCACTTTCACCAGCAGCCTCTGGGGCGCCCGCTCCAAGCAGAGACCCCTATAGGGATCCCCTGAACCAGGGTCTAAGTGGGGAGTTCAGGTAACTGCATTTTCAACAGATTCCAGGAGATTCTGGTGCCCCCTAAAACACCACATTGTGACCCCTTCTGCACAGTTTCCCAGGCCTGGGGGCTCTGGATTCCGCCCACAGCTAATGCACCTTTGGAAAAGACACTTTCCCGCACGGTTTTTCCTTCCTCCTCGTGGTCCTGGCGTGGACACTGGAGAGGGCTGCAATTATTGAGTGCCTACTATGCACCTGGCCTTCTGTCTACAGCTGGATAATCTTTCATTCCCCTCCAACGTTTACACTCTGGATGGGACCATCTCACATCTGATTGCAATTAACTTACAGGCTCAGGTGAAAGCGTGTCCCACACACCCCGTCAAACTGCAAATGCAAATTACACACAAACCCCAAAGGGGCTGCAGTCAGATTTCTCTCTGAAAGGGCGTTGGGAACCAGCGTGAGAAGCAGATCCCAAAGGTCATCCTGCCTCGCTCCACAGCACCCCGGCCTCCCTGGCAGCGAGGAAATTATTGCTCACTTTTGAAAACACGCCCGGCAGAGATGCCACCAGAAGCCCCATTACCACCGCGCCGGCTCCTGGGCTCCTGCGATGCTGAGCCACATTAATGGGGGGAAAAATTGTCTTGTTTTGTAAGACAAGCTTGACAGCTGTTCATTGTCTGTCGGCGAGGAGAGGTAATAAGAATCACTCAGCAACTGAGTGTCAACTAAGAGGTCTACAGCCTGACAAGAGGGCCCCGAGATTCGCGGGGAGGGAATTGCGCCTGGCCGTGCCTACTGTGCATCTCGCTCCATCCCCAGCGGAGACCTTGGCCTCAGATCGTGAATTATAAAAAGGAGAAGGATCGTTGCAATCGGTCTCCATTTTACCATCCTGCCAGCCTTTCTCCACATCACTGCCAATGGGCTCCTTGAAGAATGAGTACCAGCCGTCACTCCTGGCACCAGTTCTTCCTGTGACCCCAGGACTAACCCCAGACTCGTTAATCCGTCTATACGGCCCTTCATGGCGTGTCCCCTGCCAACCTCGCCAACTTCCTCCTGACGCCCTCTCCACCAGGCCACCGCCAGCTTAAATGGCACCTATCCTCGTTTGGATTCCCCCAAGGCAGACCCTAAGATGGGGATTTGGGCGAAGGTCATTTATTTGGGAGGTGACCCCAGGAAGTGAAGTGCAGGAGCGGAAGAGAGAGGGAGAAGAGCCATAGAGGATGTGTGAACGAGCAGGTTACCCCAGGGTGCTGAGCTCCGTCCTGCTGGGGACCACTGGAGTGACTACAGGACACACCTCGGCCTTGTCCCCTCTCAGGACAAGGCAGGCGGGTTGTTGACGCACAGCATTCGTTTCCTAGGGCTGCGGTGACAAAGTACCACAACACGCATTCTCTCACACTTCTGGAGGCTGAGCGTGGGAGATGAAGGTGTCGCATGGCGCTCTCCCGATGTGTCCCCATGTGCCCTTCTCAGAACGAAACTCGTCATCCCGTTAGCGCCCACCTTAATCCACTATGACCTCGTCTTAACTAAGTACATCTGCAAAGACCCTATTCGCAATAAGGTCGCCCTCTGAGGTTCCAGAGGGACATGGATTTTGGGGGACACTCTTCAACCCAGTCCCTGCGCCAATCCCCTTCACCGTTCACCCAGGCAACGTCGTGCAGTGCACAAGCCCAATGGTGGGCCCTGTGCTGTCCGCCTCGTCCACTCGCTCTAGCCAGACTGGCCTCCTTCAGTTCAGGGACATCGAGCTTTCTCTCCCCTCAGCCCTTCACACATGCTGTTCCTTCTGCCTATTCCCAATATCTACGTGACTAACTTCTGCTATTTCAGAATCTGTATAGACTCCTTGCAGATACAAGTAACAGAAACCACTCAAATTAACTTGCCCTGCCAAAAGCAGGAAACTCATCGGTTCATGTAACTAAAAAGTCAGGCTTCAGGCAAGGTTGGATTCAGGCTTTCACGGTATATCATCAGTGCTCGGTCTTTCTCCATCTCTCAGTCTCTCTCCACGCCAGTCCAGGCTGGTTGTTGGGAGCCTGTGGTCATGGCTGGAACCACACTGGAAAAGCAGCACCCTTGCTGTTGGCTCTGGGGGAGGAAGAGCCCAGGACGGATGGATTCTGGTTTCTCTCAGACTGCGTGCCAACCCCTGAACCATGGCTGTGGCCGTGGCTGTGGAGGATGAGAGTATTCCGATTGACCAGGTCTGGGTCCCAGGCCCACATCTGAGACTAGGGGCCAACCCCCAAGGGAACGAATGGGCTTCCCCAAAGAAGGTCCATTCAGCAGAAACAGCAGGCATCAACTAACAAATCTCCACTCACGCGGAGGTCCTGCAGAAAACGCATCCCTGACCACCCCCTCCACCCGGAGCTCCGTGTGAGTCCCCCCTCGGGCATCCACTTCTTTTCTCTCTTCACATTTGTAACTTGTTTATGACGTGGAGATTTACTTCTTTAATATCTGCCTTCCCCACTGGACTGTTAGCTCCTTGGGGCCAGACACGATGCCCGTCTTGTCACATCTGGACCCCCGCACCTGTCGGTGCCTGCCTGGACCACAGCAAGCGCTCGATAAATACCATCAAGTGGCTTCTGGAAAGCAGCTCGGGGCTTATTCATTCCAATGGGTCATGGAGCCGAGAGGGGCGCTTCTGTCTCCCACGTCCCAGCCCAGCACGTGGTTGTCTTAGAAACAGCCATACTCCTCCCGGCTGTGCTCACCGTCGCTGGGAGAGCGCGGGGACCCAGCCCGGCGGGCACAGCTCTGAAGCCCACCTTCAGACTCTCCCTGGTGATGGTCGACCACCAGCCAGCATTTACCTGTCTCTTCTCACCACTCAGCCTCAGCCACTCCTGCTTAGCACAAGGATCAGAGCTCACAGCAGCCGAAAGAGCCAGGTTCAACTCACAATTCTGCTTCCTTAATACATCTGTGTTTGTGGTCAAGATCCCTAAATGTGGTGAGAACCGACATCCGCACTACTTTTTAAAAAATACTTTCTCTACCTTTACTTTTCATGACGGTGCTGCATTTTGTGAATCCTTATAAAGCCTGCTGTAAGCCTTCCCAGAACATGGTAGGATATAAATAAAATGTACCTGCAAAATAGAGATAATATTTGCCACGCGGGCTGCTGGAGGATCAGAGATAACGGAGGCTATGCACCTGGCTGCGAGGAGCTACTATTGTCATTCCCGTATTATCGTTATTTTTAGGGAGACTGAATCTCGACAAATACCTTCTCAAACATCAAGCAGGAAACCAATTTCTTTTGAAACAAATGTCACAGATGCGCAAGGCTTGTCTAAAAGTCAATAAATAATCTCTCCTCGGGATGGCATCCAGGGGTGCGGTCAAGTCGTGGCTAAGGCGCTGTGCTGACCCGGTTGGACCCCTCAGGAAAGAGGTAGAACTTAGCTAACTCACCTTTTTAATTGCCTGTGACCTGGCCAGAGAGACGGCTGGACTGAAGGTGAATGAGGAGAGACGTTGCTGGGTGACCACGCACAAAATTTGGCAATGAAACAGCCTGGCAGTGAGCACGAAAGATGGTGGGGCATGTGCCCACAGAGCAAAAAATAAAATGTAAACCAGATTTTTGCGTGAGAGAGTTTGAAACAACAAAACAAAGCAAAGTCACAGACTGGCGCAGCTCTTCAGTAAATCGACTGGGTGGATTCAAATTTGTAATTAAGAAAATCAAGAACGTGAGACCTATCACCCGAAAACCTGGGGGGAGGGGAGGAGGAATGGAGCATGATGAAAAGGCACATTTTTTAAAAGATCCATTGCAAGAGGAATCACTCAAGGAAACAGAAGATGAGTTCTCCCTAATCACCAAGAAATGGTGGAGATGAGAGAGCTCTTAAAATTAAAAGTAAAGAAAAGTTCAAAGAAAAGGTTATGTAACAGCAAGAGAGGACAAGAAGGACCAGGAAGAATTCAGAAAAAAAATGGAAGAGAAAATATCACAGCGATAAAAGCCGGTTTAGAAAAAAATTTAGAATAATGTGATTGAAAACAAAGTCAGGGATGTCAAGGAGAACTTTGATGGGCAAAGAGGAAACTGACCAACATTTTAACAGCTGCACAGGGGATCTTTTGGAGCCAAATCCATCCCTGCCCACTGGGCATTTTCAGTGTAAGGCATGGTACCCAAAGTTGGGGACTTGCCTGGAAAGCAAAGGTAGATCGTGCAGCCTTGTGGTTCTTAAATCATAAATATCTCCTTTTAAGGGAGATAGGGAGAGTCCTGGCCCCACCTTCAAGACATGCAACCAGAAGTGAGCTGAATTTAACTACAGCAGCAAACCAGCCCCAGCCACTTCAACTTCTGGTTAACCAAAGAGACTAACCCCTTAAGCTGATAGCCTGAAAGAGAAGAAATTGAAGCATTTATGGTGTGAATTATTAACAACTTCAGTCTATTTCTTATATCCAAATTTTGGTATACAATAACAAATAATGGGATATCTAAAAAAAATAGGAAAAGGCAGGAGAATGTGAAAGAAAATCAAGAGAAAAACAGGCGACTAGATGCAGATCAAGAGATGATGCCAATGATGAGATTAGCAGACAAGGACTTTGCAATAACTATTATGAAGTATGTGAAAGAATTTGGAGGAAAACATTGATAATGTGGGTGAAAATATGGAGAAAATTCAAAAGATAAAAGTAAGTTCTAGAGAAAGAATCAAAGGGAAATTCTAGAAATGAAAAATACAATATCTGAAATGGGAAATTAATCCAATGGGCTTAAGAGTAGACTGGATATGAAAGAAAGGATTGGTGAATTTGAAGACAGGTCAATAGAAATTATCCAAACTGAAGGAAAGAGAGAAAAGAAATTTTGAAAACACAGAATTTTACAGGTTATACAAAGAAGTCTCAAGACTCAAAACTAAGAAAGCAAATAACCCACTTTTAAAAATGAGCAAAGCCTTTGAACAGGCACTTCAATAAAGAATATATACAGATACAAATAAACACAGGAAAATATACTCCATATCATTAGTCATTAGGCAAATGCAAATTAAAACCAGGGGATGCCACTATTAAGACGGCTAAAATTAAAAAGTCAGACCACATCAAGTGTTGGCAAGAATGTAGAGGGACTGGAACGCTCGTATATTGTTGGCAGGAGTTTAAAATGCTACAACTTTGAAAAACAGTCTCTCAGTTTCCTACAAAGTCAGACATGCACCTAACATATGATTCAGCCATTCCTTGGTGAGAACACTTAAGACCCACACTCCTAGCAAATTTCAAGTATAGAATACAGTATTGTTGCCTATAATCTCTGTGTGTGATCCTCCTTTCTCCACCCCCTCACCAGCCCCTAGCAACCGCCACTCTACTCTCTTGTTTCTATGAGTTCAGCTTTTTTTAGATTCCACGTGTGAGTGATACCATACAGTATTCGTCTTTCTCTGTCTGAGTTACCTCACTTAGCATGATGCCCTCCAGGTTCATCCATGTTGTCACAAATGGCAGGATTTCCAGTTTTTTAATAATGAATACTATTCCATTGTGTGTGTGTGTGTGTGTGTGTGTGTGTGTGTGTACATCTCACATTTTCTTTATCCATTCATCCATTGACAAGACACTTAGGTTGTTCCCATATCTTGGCCATTGTGAATAATGCCACAATGAACATGGGAGTGCAGACATCTCTTCGAGATACTGATTTCATTCCCTTTGGATACATACTCAGGAGTGAGATTGCTGGATCATATGGTAGTTCTATTTTTAATTTTTTGAGGAAGCTCTGTACTGTTTTCCATAGTGGCTGTACCAGTTTACATTCCCACCAACAGCACACAAGGGTCCCCTTAACTCCACATCCTTGCCAACCCTTGTTATCTCTTGTCTTTTTAATGATAGCCCTTCTAAAAGGCATGAGGTGATATCTCATTGTGGTTTTGATTGCATTTGCCTGATGATTAGTGATGCTGAGCACCTTTTTATACACCTGCTGGCCATCTGTATGTCTTCACTGGAAAAATGTCTATTCAGGTCCTTTGCCCATTTGTTAATGGATTGTTTGAATTTTTTGCTATTGAGTTGCATGAGTTCCACATGTACTTTAGACATTAACCTCTTATCAGATATATGGTTTACAAATATCTTCTCCCACTCTTTGGTGGGTTTTAGCTCAAGTGGTTACTTCATCATGCCAGACTCTCCCCGTTGTACACTTGAAATATATGCAGTTTCTCTTATGCCTATTATAGCTCAGTAAAGCTGTAATTGACAAAGGTACCCCCAAAAGTTGTACATGTAATATCTGTGCATTCTATGTACAAAAATTACACCTCAATAAAATACCATTTTTTAAAGATCATAAACAAAAGCTCAAGCACACAGGAACTCAGAGAATATAGCCCCCCTGAGCTCTTCTTGAAGAAAATTCTTGACAATGAAATACATCCAAACAAGAAATGAATCGAAAGAACTCAAGAAAGGAGAAGGCTGGGAGCGATCATTGAGTCATTTAAATATAAAACTAAGACTAAACTACAGCGAGAATTATGGTTACAGAACCTCCTCCAAGGCCATGACCTTGAAAATATAAACACATATTTTACCGAATTAAAACCACAGGGTTGGGAATGACAGACAGGAGGAATGTGAACCTGTCTTTCCTCATATTTTACAGAACAGCACTCAGTAAAGTGAAGGCTGAAATTTGAAATAAGTTACTAAAAGACCAAGATTCTAACCTCTGAATGCTCCATAATTTTCCCCTTAACTTTAGAGGGCTAACTTTGGGATGAGAATTATTTCTGGTAAAGAAGTTGCTATCGAAGCTTTAGCCGTTTCTTCAAATTTCATTTCCATTTAATTTTCTTCAGGTAAAATTTAAATTAATTATTTTATTAAGAATGAGATGAAGAAGATGCTTGCACTGAATAAAATAATTCCCCTCTATCATCATACTAACCTTCCTATTCTTGTGTCTGTATATATGCGAAGAAGATATCTAGAATGAGATTCACTAAATATTAATTCTGTTTTCTGGGTAGTGTGAAATGAGGTGAATTATTTTCCCTTCGTCTGTGTGCTTTTTCGAGGGCTTGAATTTTTCATAACATGAATGCATCACTTCTACTAAAACAGTTAAGTTGTTAGTCTTGTTGAACAACAAAAAGCAAAAACCAAGGCAGTCCTTGCTGTGGCGTCAAACTGAGATTTGTCCCACTTGCAGCTGCACCACCGACTCCCAGCGTGAATGGGGGAGTCCGTAATGTCTCGGTGCCTCTGTTTTCTCATCTGTAAAATGGAGGTGACGCAAACACCTAATCCTTTGGGTTGAGGTGGATTGAAATGGGATGGCGGGTATGAGATGCTGAGCACAGCACCCTAGGAGTAAACAGCCCACTGGCCAGGGGACTCCTACCCGAAAATAACGCCAAAAATTCCATGACACTCTTAGCTCACAACACATGGGTCATAATCCAGTCATATTTGAACTTTTAGGGAGGAGCAATGGGCAACAGTGAAAGAAATATTCACCCAAGACCAATAATGTCTTCAGAACAGCATCCCATCCACGTGGAAGCACCAGAGATGAAAATCCTCCGGGTTCTTATTGCTTGGACCATTAGTGGAATTTCAGGAGTTGTCGTGTGCCCTCTTCAAGCTGGGGTGTTATGGAAGGGAAGTCTGACAAGTTCGCAACATGGGTGACTGGCTCAGCATTTGGAGGTATTTTTAGCAGCTGATCTCCAGACATAGCCAGATGTTTTCCTAATACTCTCAATGGGCTGTCTCCTTGAAGCCTGCCTGGTGCCCACACAGGGTCTCCAGAACAGCTTGGAGAAGAAGTGACAATCAAAACACACTACTTCAGACAATTTCAACGATTTTGACTTTCGAGCAACTCTTCATCTCTATGTAAGTATCTTGTTGCCTTAGCAAGTAGATATATTTCAGGAAAGTGACCTGCAAAGTAAACCTAACTTATTCATTGACCTTCTTATACAATTATAGACAGGTTTGTCCTGCAGAAACAGAGCAATTGAATAAAAAATACCACGGGTGGCCAGGTCCCAGGCTTTTTGTTGTTGGCGTTAACTAAATAAATGATTTGGGAAGAGTTTTGCAGCGCTTTGCATGAATTCCAATACCCCTTTTCTCTCTTGCTAGGCAAGAATTATCTTCTTCAGGTAACCAAATTGCTTCCCGAGCCACATAATCTCCTGACACCCCATTTTCAAATTTTGAATTTCTTCTCTATTTCTTCATTTATATGAAAATTGCTAGTATTACTAAAGGTGGGCTGAAATATTATCCTTTGCCAGTAGGGAACACCTTGTAAAAATGTGCTCCAGTCTCCAGACTTCTCCAGTGTGTGTAAAAAGAATTCTAGGGCCTAGTTATCAATTCCACCTGCTCAAACTTTCATAAAACTGGTTTTCTTAAAATTGGGAATCTATGTGCCTGAAAATGCCGCTAAGAAATTCAACAGAAGCTTAGTCACGTCAAACACGGTGATATCGGGACCCAAGGACCCGCAATAGCCCCGGATTGGGCATGCCAAGAAAAGCTCGTGCAGGGATCTCCAAGAGGAGAAAGGAACTTAGCTCTTGCATTCCCCTTCATTCTGCGCACAAGCCAGTAGGAGTCTTCAGGGCCCCTCCGTGGCAGGTGGAGCGTGACCAGGACTGGAAGGAGAGGATGAACGGAATGGAAGCTCCATATCCTGTTGTGGGGAAGCTAAAGATCTGATCGTTGAGGATGCCAACTTCCAGCGGAGTGGAACCACCAGAATAGACAGAATTACGGGGTGTGCTGGAATAAAGGAAGACTTCTTGGCTCCAAGTCTACCCCCAAACTCGAGGCCACAATAGTTGTAATTCCACCTTTCAAGAGGCAGAGAGGGACCAGGCATCAAATGATCTCGGAGAACAAGGGAGAGTGAAGTAGCCAAGGGGGAAACTAGGCATTATCACACAGCGGGGTGCACCGTGACTTGATCCTGGCCCCATGGCGGTTTGAAACGGTCTCCATTTCTCCAGCTGAGATGGCCTCTTATGAAAACACTCACCTCAAAGCACATGCCAAGGGTCGCACCACCGGCACCTGCACCCGTGCCCCTTTAGCGGGTCAATTCCTTGCCTTACTCAGTCTTCCACCCTCATCAAACTTCGTCCAGTTCCCTGTACTCCACGTGTCCTGTGCACGAGCTCGTCTCTCTGCCCGGAATGTTCTGCCCCCATGCCGGAGCTCAGCATCCCTTCTTCCACGCATTCTCCCTGACCTCGCTCCCCGCTGTCAGAGATAAACACAACCCAACACTAGTTGATCAGTGAAATAGATTTTATTTACTAACTCCTGACAATAGGGGACAGAGCTGAGCTCCACGCTGGTTTGTGCAGAGGTGACTGGGCGTTTTAAAGGAGAAGGAGGGAGGAGGGATGGTGGAAGCTTGGGCAGAGACAGGAAAGGGAAAATTTACAGAAAAGCAGGAAGGAGGGTTGGTCCGTGTGAAACCCATCCGAGTCTGCTCACCGGCGCTGGTGGAAGTTAGGCTCCTCCCCTCCCACAGAGGCTGCGAGACGAGACGCAGCTCCATCTTCAGGGGGTGGCTGAAACAAACAGTAAATTCTTTCGGCGGCCTCGAGTTTTCTCAGGCAGCTCGTGAAGGGGGACTAGAGTCATCCCAGGGATGTGGCCTTGAGCGGTTAGAAATCATGTTAGTGCTTGTTCCAGTTCAAGGCCAAGTTTGTTCAAGTTCAAGGCCAAGGTTGGGGTCTAATGGAAAAGAGGGCTCGGAGGAGCCTGGCTCGAGTCGGGATCAGGAGAGGCAGTGGCACCAGCACTCCTGCATTAAGCACGGCCCTGAGCCCCCCCACAGTATTACTCCCTCACCCTGTGCCCTGACAGCCTGTCGGCCGGACAGCCTCTCCACTAGACCTTGAGCTCTGGGGCACAGACACCAGGTCTTGTCCACATTCAACTCCCCCCTGCCTGGCCCATTGAAAGTGTTTAATCATTTCTCGTGGAATGGGCAGTCAAGGACTCACATGCAATCAATAGATACGCCCCAGTGTTGCTCCAAGAATTTCCCTTCCCACAGCCCCACAGCCCAACAGCTATCCACTTTCTCCTTCAGTCCTTCCATTGTTCCCATTTGGGTCCAACTCTGTGCCAGCAACTTCTAGATGGAATGGTCCCTGCCTAGGAGAATCTAGGCCAAGTGTGTGTTCTGGGAGAGTTACAGCTTTTTCTCTTTTTGAGCTGAGAAGTAAACATTATGGTAAAACTGTCTGATGGAATCCAAGAGGGCCAAGCGCAAGGAGCAGAGAGGGGCTCCCTGCCTCTTAAGAGTCCCCGAGACATCCACAGGAGAAGACTCAACCCAGGTATGAAACAACACCATCTGTCTGTGCGCGGAACGGGGACTCCACTGCAATGCTCAGAGCCAAAGCTGACAGGCCCTCCAAGAGGGGACACCCTTGAGAGGTATGGCACTGGAAACACGTGTCCATGCTGGCGAGAGGTCAGCACAGGGCAGGGGTAGGAGCTGGGCGGGGCTGTCCCACAGACCTGGGCTCCAATGCAATTCTACTTTCTTAGCCTCCGTGTCCTTTGCTGTTAACAGAAAAGGGGAGAACACTAGTTGTGAAGCTGCACGGCTGAGAAGATGACAAGCAATGGGAAGCATAAGGCGGTCAGCACTGTGACACCTCCCCTCTCTCTCCCCTCCCTCCTTCTGCTCCTCTGTCTCTTGACAAATCCCCAGGCCCAACGTTCTACTTGTTCCTCCCTGGAGCATGAGGAATGCTTCCTACCCACGTTTCCCTGAAAGAGAGGGCAGGAAAGAAAATACAGAAGGAGAAGCAGTAAGGAGTAGAAGGAGGAAAAAAAGGACCAAAGGAAAGGAAAAAAAAAAGAAAAAAATGATTTATTTCTTGTCTTTCCTTGTTTTAAAATATTACATGCTTATTGTAGAAAAATTTTAAAATAAAGTAAGCAAAAATAAAAGTAACCCATAATCCTTAATACTTTTTTTTTTTTGAGGAAGATTGGCCCTGAGCTAACATCCGCTGCCAATCCTCCTCTTTTTGCTGAGGAAGACTGGCCCCGAGCCAACATCTGTGCCCATCTTCCTCTGTTTTTTATATATGGGACGCCTGCCACAGCATGGCTTGACAAGTCATGCTAGGCCCACACCCGGGATCTGAACCAGCGAACCCTGAGCCACCAAAGAAGAGCACGCGAACATAACCACTATGCCACAGCATCAGCCCCCTTAATACATTTTTTGTAGTTCCTTCCCACCTTTCTATATATAACAGTTTTTATCCAGGTTTTTATTTTGCACGTAACTCTTTAATCCATCTGCAATTTACCTTATATACGATGGGCTGGAGCTCTAAACTTTTTTCTACCAAGTTAACAAAACATCTGGTACTATTTGAATGGAATATCTTTTCTTTAGTATTTTTCACTTTCCCCCAAATATCTGTGGTGCCCGCTTAATCCTTAGCTGCATTCTTCTACCCTATACTGTTTTCTGATTGACCCACTCTACGTCATAGCCTGGCAGTAAAGGGCAAAACTCTAGAATCAGACAAGCTGAGCTGGAAGCCCAGCTCATTTATTAGCTCTGTGGCCTTGGGCCTGTCCTATAAAATCTGTGTCAACATCCATAGAATGGAGGTGATAATAATACTCCATAGGGTTGTTGACGATTAAGGATTTTGCGCAATCCCCAGCACAGATTAAAAATTCAATAAATACAAATTCACTAATGTTACTATTATCCCACTGCTCTGTTCTAATCGTTCGTTCAAAGAAATATTCTGGAATACCTACTATGTACCAGCACTGGTGTCACAGGAAAGGACAAGAAAGTGCTTCTTGCCCACAGCTTGATATCTGTTCTTGTTATTTTAAAACCCCCGCCGCCTCCGCATGCTTACGCTCTATTCTTTGGAAGTTCTGCTTCCCACTGGAACTTGGCTAAAGCGCTCACTAGGGTGTCACCGCTATTTGGAAAAGCATTAGGGGCTTTGTTGAGAATCCTTTGGGAAAAGCAGATGGGAAGAAACTGTAAAAGACATGGGCAGCAGCAACTTTCCCAGAATCCTACTATTGTCATTATCCATTGTCCTGGGGTGGCGTTTCCGGTGCCCTGGCTCCATTGGAGCCTGAAGCGCTAAAATGACCTCCTTCCTTTTCACCACCCTTTTCCGCAACAAACCAACCAACCAAAGAACGCCTTCTCCTGCAAAGATTCCACTTCCTGGTACTTTGATGAAAAAAAACGGTCCAAAATGAGCCTGATTCTCACACCCCCGGCCCCAAAGGAGCTCCAGCCTGGATTGATCCCTTCTGCCTGCAACCCTAGAGACCAGGAACTCATCCCTGTGTCCGGGGAAGATGACGTGACGGCATTTCCCCCCCTCCCCCCCCACACACACACACACACTGCCACAAACAACATGGGTTCTCTCCCTCCTTTGGGAGAAAAGGCACAAGCTCTGATCTCTTCATGGAGCTGCTTTCCCAGGAAGTGGAGACCCAGCATCAGGACCCGCCATCCGCTAAAAAAGGATGCTTAGAGTCAATGCAAATATCAATGCAAACATGGCTTCCCTGAAGCTCCCTTCTCTTCTCTCCCCATCAAGCTCTGGTTTGTAAGTCAAAATGGTTGGAAAGTCAAATCACTTCCCAAGAAGGAAACCATCACCGCTCTGATTTGTATTCACCAAAAAGCCAAATGGAATAAAGCCCAAACTTGGTGTCAGAGAGAATCAGCCTCGAATGGGCCTCCCAGCTGAGTGCAAGGTACGCGGTGGACCAGGGTGACGCACAGGTCCGGCCGTGTTTATGGGACCCCCCCCAAATGGACAAGAGCCTCGAGCATTTGGTTCCAGAGCACATTTCTGCCCCACCCTGCACATACAAGAAGAATAAACAATTAAAAAGAATTAATTGAGTGCCTCCTGTTTTCCTATCACAACTTTTCACATTACAGCTCATGTAGAAAAGTATCGTCTTCATGTGACACCTGGCAGCCCCAAAGGCTGAGGGGACTGACATCTCAGGCTGCGGTTGAGATGCTCTGGGGCTCTGAGTGCATCAAGGAGGAAGAGAGAAAAGGGAAAAGATGTGTGCTGATCAGCCCCTGCCCTCGAGCGCGTCGAAGAAGCCACTGTGATTTCTCATTTAATCCCCTTAAAAACCTTATGTTGTAAGATGAGGAAATGAAGCGCAGAGAGGTTAAATGACTTGTCCTTCCTGTGCCCCATTTGGGTACCTGGAAACTTCTACTCATCTTTGAAAACTCAGTCTCGATACCTCTTCCCTGGTTTACTTGTGCCTCTGAGTCTCATAGCCCTTAGATGCATACATTTCTATAGTCATGTGGAGGACCGAACACCGAGTCTGAACCCCAGCCTCACAGCTTCCGAGGTACGGCTCTCTGAGCCAGTTAGTGTCTTATTCCTGAGTGCAGGACCTTGTCAGTCTTGTTACATACATCCTAAGTGCCTGAAACGGTACCTCCCAAGAGAGGACACTAAATTAATATTTGTTGAATCATTGGTCAAATGAGTTAATGAATTTCTCTCTTCTTCTCCAGTGTCCGTCCTCAGGTAGGTACTCCATCAATGTCAGTTGACTTATTAAATACATTCGTGAATGACCAACCTCCTGGGTGTTTTAAATTTCCAGACACTCCTTACACCCCTACTCTCATCCTGGTACCTTCTTGTCTAGAAGGGTGCAGACCTTTGTCCCCTGACAAAGCATTTGAAAGGGGCAACAGCCGAGGTTTATGGGGATCTCCAAAGACCCAATCGTGGAGAGCACCCCAACTTTACTAAGGATGCTTGAGTCTAGCTGGAGGCCCTCTGCGAGGAGCCAAAGCTAATTTGGCACTCTTTAGCCTTCTAACACTCTTTCAATAAGAATAAAAGCAACTTTGATTTCCCCTCGAGCCTATAAATAATTCAGCCCCATTTGTGTGTCACTGACTCTCTTTTAGCAGGAAACGCACAAAGGTCAGGGCCAAATAAATGTCTCTTCAATGTTTGTGCATAATGTCAAAGAATATTTTTAGGGCAAATGGCGTTCAGAGAAGAGAGGAAGAGAAAGAGTGAGGTAATCATATTCAGGCACAGACATTCTTGAGTGGGTTGGCATGGGTTCCCCTTACAGCCCCCAGAGCCGGACAGCCTCTGCCTGCATTGCTGACCTGGAGGGTTGATGAGGACCACACTGCCTTGAAAATGGAATGGTGCAGCTCAAGCTTTTCCCAAACCCACAGTGGTGCCAGAACAGCTTTCATCCTAGTTTGTTAAGCCTGCAGATTCTAGCAGGACTTAAAAAAAAAAAGCTTTTTCCTGCATATGAATTAAATGCCACAGTTAACTACCTGGAGAGAGCAGTAGACAAGACATGGTCTCTGAAGCCACACAGCCAGAGAGTGAAGATCCAAGACGTCTTGGGCAAAGCACCTCGCCTCAGTTTCTCCCCCCATAAAATAGGGACAGAAATGGAACCTGCATCATAGGGTTATTATGAGCATTCAAGTCAATAATGCAAGTGCAAAGCTTGGTACAAAGTAAGCGCTCCCTAAATTAGATGCTTCTTTTTTTATTTTGAAGATTGGCACCTGAGCTAACATCCGTTGCCAATCTTCTGTTTTTTCTTCTTCTTCTTCTTCTCCCCATAGCCCCCTAGTACATAATTGTGTATTCTAGTTGTGGGTCCTTCTAGTTGTGGCATGTGGGATGCCCCTCAGCATAGCTTGATAAGCGGTGCCGTGTCCGAGCCCAGGACCCAAACTGGCGAAACCCTAGGCCGCTGAAGCAGAGCGTGCAAATTTAACCACTCGGCCATGGGGCCGGCCCCTAGACGCTTCTTTAAAATATGTTTTAGGCTATAATTTCCAATCACCTTTCATCCAAATACGTGATCTGGTTTTGATCTGTCAAGAATTCCTCAAGAACTCTGGTTCAATGCCGCTCTTTCTTGTTTCCTGGTCTACTGCTTTATATATTCTCATTTACCCCCCGTCTCACTCTCCCTCTCTTTGGGTAGGAGGAGAGGCAGATGTATGTTTTCATTCCTTACCTTGGTGCTGTGCCTTGAAACCTATTAACCAGAGAATCAAGGTCCCACAGGGCAACTCATCTTAGGATAACCAAATCCCATGCTTAGAAAGAACATCAAGGCCAATGCACCCATTTTGCAAATGAGGACATCGAGGCTCGAAGGAGGGATGTGACTTCTCAGGAAAACCCAGCTAGTGCAGGAGTTCTTAACCTGGGCTCCACAGACCTCATGGTGTCCTGGATAGAACTGAGGGAGTCCTTGAGCTTGAATGGGAAATAATTAGGAAAAGATTTGCAATAACCTCTAGCTGAAGGTTTTCATTTCCTTCAGCTGAATGTGGACGACCAAGCACAGTAGGACTTACTTCATTGTGACTTTGTCACCGAGGGAAACCACGGATATTTTCCCATCACGTCACAATTGCTGTAGACATCACAAAATATTATTCACGCTCAGCACAACTCTGAAATGTTGATAGTTATTAGACCTACCAATAGATCTAGTTATAAAGAAGTATGTGTATTATTCTATCAAAATTTGTATTTTGGGGACAGCCCGGTGGCGCAGTGGTTAACTGCACATGTTCTGCTTTGGTGGCCCAGGGTTCACTGGTTTGGATTCCGAGTGCAGATCTACACACTGCTTGGCAAGCCATGCTGTGGCAGGCGTCCCACATATAAAGTAGAGGAAGATGGACATGGAGGTTAGCTCAGGGCCAATCTTCCTCAGCAAAAAGAGGAGGATTGGCAGTAGATGTTAGCTCAGAGCTAATCTTCCAAAAAAATTATATTTTTTAATATCTTGCCAACAATAAAGTTGGTTCCCTTTCTAATTCTTTTTATTCTATGCATTTAAAAAAATTTTTTCAGAAGAGACCTGTGTCTTCACCCAACTTCCCTTTGACCCACACTCCCAAAAAGGTTAAGAGAGCTGGTGAATGGCAAAGCTGCCGTCCTAATGCGTCTGCCAGAAACTTTGAGCACAAAGTGCCTCCTCGGGGCAGGCTGGAGTCCTCTCAATCTCCAGGCACACCCTGTCTTGTTCATGCCACCCTTACCATCTCCCACCCTTCCTCCATATTATTATTCAGGCCAATACGGAGGAGGGGGAGGAGGAAGAGAAAGAAAACAGCAAGAACCCTGATGGTACGCCTTACAATTGACCTACTTCTTGCACGTGACGTAGTTCCTAAGAACTCCATCTAGTATGTCCAGAGGATTAGAGAGGCCAAGAGTTTTGTCCAAAGCCACACAGCTGGTGAAAAGTAGGTCCAGGACTCAAGTCCAGTCCATTAATCCTAGACCACTGCTCCACACTGCCCCATGCCCTCTTGACGCACCTCCACTGGACCACATCTTCTCCTCCCTTAGCAACCAATCTCTCAACGCATGACTCTACCTAAGTTGCCTTATCTTTATCTTTCTCCAAGAGAGTCTATACTTTGTACTTCTCATTATTTCACAACTAGGCAGAAGTTTTATGGAGAAGTCTTAAGTCGAGAGGATCCTCTCTGTGGGACTCGGCCAGAAGACGCCTTTGCTGGGGGGGAAATGTATTAGTTAGGATAGGCCAGGTTGTGCTGCAGTAACAAATGACCCCAAAAGCTCAGTGACTTGACAATAACAAATATTTGTCTCTCGCCCATACTACATGTCCTTCAGCGTCAGCCGTGGCCGTGCTCCACATCTCTTATCTCGGGGACCTGGGCTGCTGGAGCAGCCACAATCTGGGTCATTGTTTTGGCAGAGGGAAAAGAGAACATGGCTCTTAAATCTTCTGTTTGGAAGTGACTCATGTCATTTATGCTCACATTTCATTGGCCAAAGCAAGTCAAGAGCATGACATCATCGAGAAAGGGAAGCATTATTCTCCCCCAGGGAAAGAGCATCAATATTCCAGTGAATAACCACCTAGCACAGGGAAAACACCCATAAAAAAGTGCTACCTTTTGAGTGCGATCTCTAAATGTCTGCAGGTTTGACCTCTAATGCATCAATCACATAGTTACAAGGCTCACCCTTGCTCCCTCTAATCTGTGCGCATCATAGTCTTAACCATTGTTACGATGATAAATTGCCTCTTAAAATTATCAAAAAGGTGTCACTCGTAAAGAATGCGTTTAGAGGAGAAAGTACTCTCTCCTGTTCCCTTCATGTGATTCTGGCAGTGCCTCCAAGACCGTGACACTCCTTGGTCATGTTCCCTCTTATCCCACCCACAGCTGGGGGCACACAGTGGGTCTTAACACAGACACGGCCACTTGCTCTGAAATGTTGCCGTGAAGGTTGTCTGCTCAACCAGCCTGCAAACACTTTTCGTAAACCCTGTTCTCTAATGAAAGGACTGCTTTGGGCTAATCTCTGTACCCTCTGGATTTAAATGCCATGTGGAGAGAGAGTGCTAATGCGGCAAGATGCATTAGCAGAAGCAGCCAAAGAGCTGTGTCACCAAAATGGTTTCTTTTTTCCCCATTGATTAATGAGAAGGAGGCCAGGCTCACTTTTATCGCAGACAGGTCAGGCTGGAGAAATGTTAATGATGTCATCAGGTGATGGATTTTCTCATACCTTCCTCACTGAACCATGCCAGATCCATCAAACCTCATGCAAAGTGGATGGGAGAACAAAGAGCTTGAGCTGCAGGACCGATCCCCCGTCATCAACTTGCTGAGACGCCATCATGTAATGGGATAGTGGAAAAGCAGAATGGTATAGCGCAAAGGTTAGAGGCTATGGAAGCTGGGGCCCTTGAGCAGGTCTAGTCCACAGGTGTGAGTGTGTGTGTGTATTAAGCTCACACACAGTTTTTCATTGTTTTTTATTGTTATTGCTTTGCTAATTTTCCCCAACATTTTATTGTGAAAATTTCCAAATGCACAGCAACATTGATTCATTAGCATTTTACTAAATTTGATGTATCACAACCTAGCCTTCCATCCACCCCTCTTTCTATCCATTAATCCATCTTTCTCTTAGTTCATCTCAAAGTAAATTGCAGACACCAGTATACTTCTTCCTAAATACTTCGACATGATTATCACTAACTAAAGTGCAATAGATGTTTACAGATTTTTTGTATATAATTTACATACCTTGAAATACACACTTTTGAAGCGTACGTTCGCTAGGTTTTACAAATGCATATATTAGTATAATTCAACCCCTGTGAAGATATAGAATATTACTACCACGTCTAAAAGTGTCCTCGCTCCTTTCCCAGCCAAGCCCTGCCCTCCTCATGGCTTAATTTTGTTTGTTCTAGAATTTCAAATAAATGGGATGTATGCCATTCTGAGATTCACTCACGTTTTGCGCATGTATCAGTAAATCGTTCCCTCCCACTGCTGAGTCATAGCTGGTTGAATAAATATCTCGGTGTATCTAACAAGCTGTCTAAAAAGAAACTTTTATCATTAAGTGTTGACTTTTAAAGAACATACATTGATTGTTTTTATAATTTGTTGACATCTAAAGATTGGAAGGTTTCGCATGAAAATCTGGATTTCTGGCTCCTTTTGAGAATCTGAAGATTGGGTCACACTGGGCTCATCTCCCAACAATGGGCTGGGCTGGGAGAGGGAGCCAACGCTACACACAACAAGTGCTCTCTCATTTGCCACACTCCCATTGTATCCCATCTGGGCAACTTCATTCATTTATGCCACCTGCCTGTCCCTGAAGGTATATGATTTTCTGACTCCTGTAAATAGGGACCGAGAGGTCGAAAGTGACCATGGAACGAATTAATGAAGGAATGCGCCAACTGTGGTTTCATTGGCCGTATGGTGCCAGAGATGCTGCATTACAGAATGGATACGAGTCCATGCTTTGGGATCAGTTATACCTGCATCCCAATCCTTTCTCGGGTTTGTATTGTCTCCTAAGTTCCACTTCCCTTCACTTCTCTCTTAAGGGATAAAAATGTTAATCCATCAGTTGCTGGAAGGATCAATGGAATAACATACTTCAACTGCCTAGCACCACCTGGATGGTAGTTTATAATCATCGATATTATCTTTATCATCATCAACCGGTTCTCTACGAGAGGACGTCAACTCATTTTTCATTCCATCTTTCCAATGCAGTGATTTGCAACCTCTGGCTCCTGAGAGAATTAGAGTGTGCCCAACGGTGGAGGGGAATTTCCTGATCCTCGTGCCCTTCCTTCTAATTAGTCACCACCCCAAGCATGAGTTCAGTCCCAAATAGAAGCCATCACAAAAGTCTAGAATGCAGTCAAATGTGCGGGAACATCCTTTTTCATGTTTTGGAGGACTTGGGATAAAGAGCATTGGAGATTTCCAAAGATCCCCAAATGATATACCTCGAAGCATAGAGAATTAAAGAAGAAAAAATCCAGAAATAGACCCAAATGCACACATGATGTTAATAGAAAATGGCATTGCATTCATATCAGTGGGGGAAAGACAGATTACTCCATAAATGATAACAACTGGGAAGCCATCTGGTGAGACATAAAGTCGAATCCTCGTTTCACACCTTTGCACTAAAACAAATTCCAGATGGATCCAAGATTTAAACATAAAATAATGGAACCATTAAAATACTAAAAAAAAAAGTGGGGGATTTCTTTTTATAAAATTTTGATAAAGATGAAACATTAAGGGCTACTTAAAATTCAGAATCTATATATAAAAGAAGGGTATACTTGAACGAACAAAATACGCAGTTTCTGCCTTTAAAAACCACAAAGTTTAAAAAGATACAACAAACTGGGGTAACTATTTGTGTGAACCAGAGGAAAAGGTCATTTCCTAAATATAAAGAAATCCTATAAATCATAGGAAAAGACCAACAACTCGATAGAAATATGAACCAAGAGTCCCTCATTTAAAAGGAAATATGAATGGCTCTTAAGGATACGAAAATATGCTCACCCACACTAATTATAAGATAACTGTAAATTAAAAGTATGATAACATATTTTTAACTTATAATTGGTAAAAATCAAGATGTTTGAGAAACTGTCATTGAGGTTGTAGGTCATTCTCAATTGCAAGTGGGAAGGTAAATTGGTAAATTGTATGAAGAGCAATTTGGCACACATTTTTTTTATTTGATACACATATATATTGCAAAATGATTACCACAATAAAGTTAGTTAACACATGTATCAACTCACATAATTACAATTTTGTGTGTATGCAGTGAGAACATTTAAGATCGACTGTCTTAGCAACTTTCAAGTATATAATACAATATTTTTAACTATAGTCACCATGCGGTACCTTAGATGCCAAGAATTTATTTATCTTATACCTCAAACCCTTTGACCAACATCTCTCCATTTCTCCACCCCCCAGCCTCTGGCAACCACCATTCTACTCTCATTTCTATGAATTTGGCTTTTTTTAAGATTCCACATATAAGTGAAACCATACAGTAATTGTCTTTCTCTGTCTGACTTAATTCACTTAGCATAAGACCCTCAAAGTCCACCCATGTTGTCACAAATGGCAAGATTTCCTTTTTTATAGATGAATAGTGCTCCATTGTGTGTGTGTGTGTATACATATGCAGTGTATACATGCACACTATTCCATTGTGTATGTAGATACACACTGTAAATATATATAATATGTAATAATATATATACATATATCACATCCTTTTCTTCATCCATTCATCTGCCAAAGGACACTTAGGTTGTTTCCATCTCTTGGCCATCGTGAATCGTGTTTTAATGAACATGGGAGTGCAGACATCTCTTCAAGATACTGATTGCATTTCCTTCAGATATATTCTCAGAAGCAGCATTGCTGGATCACACGGTAGTTCTATCTTTAATTTTCTGTGGAACCTTCCTACCGATTTCCACAGCGGCTGCACCAATTCACATTTCCACCAACAGCGGCACAAACTTTCAAAATTAGAAATGCACATACTACGTGACCCAGCAATTCCACTGGAGAAAGCGATCCACGGTCATGCTTGGACTTTGTGTGAAACGCTGTAAACACAAAGATTGTCTGCAGTATTGCTTGCAACGGCGAAACAGTGGGGATAACCTGAAAACTATAAATAAGTGAGTGGAAAGATAGATAATGGTACTTCCTTAAAACGGAATATGCTCTTGTAGCAATATACAACAGTCTTTAGGATATAGTGTTAAAATTGACCAGGAGGATGGGGACGGGTAGAGAAGGGTGAATATAGGGAGCTCCCTTTGGTGCAGGGGAGGGCAGGAGAGGAACAGATGGAACATAAATGCATAGAAGGTGAGGGCATAGACTATATCTGGAAGGACACACAAGAAACCAATACTATTAGTCAACTCCAGAGAGGGAAACTGCATTGCTGGGGCTGTGTACCCTTTTCAATGTTATACCCTGTGTGTTTTCTACCTATTCCATTTTTTTAATGTAAAAGGTAGTGCAATTTCCATCTCCGGGTCATTTAAACAGAGATGACTATTTTAGCAGACTATTGTAGAGAATACTCAAACATCGTTGGAATGGTCCAAATGGATTCCCTTAGAACCCAGGAATTCTAGGAATTTCCTGATCCGCATCAGCACTAGTTAACTTCATTGCACTCAAGAGGACAAAAGTATTTCCATCAGATTTGTAGAAACATATCAGGCATCTGACCTTCGAGTCCCCGAGTCTACTAGCATATGGCAGAAGGGAGGTTCTTTGGACCTCCAGCCTCCCATCATGGCCTTCGGAACAGGCAGGATTTCCTTCCACACAGCGCTTGAGGACCACCCAACTCCCAGGGACCATCACACACACAGGGACGGAGAACAGAATGAGGTTGTTCACATAAATGGAATTTGGAGCTATTTTTAAAGCTAGAACGCATTCAGACCAGAATGTGAAGGCATTTTTAGCTTCCAAATGGTACCTGACATTTGAGGATTTACTATCTGCCAAGCCTTTCCACGCATTATCCCTTCTAATCCTCGCCAGGACTACGTGAGTCAGTCCTGTCATTATTTCCATTTGCAGGTGAGGAAACTGAGGCTCAGAGATGTTTGTCCAGGATCACAAGGTGAGACCCAAACCCAGGCAGCCTGACCCCAGAAAGGCTCTCCTCTGTCCACCCGACGCAGCTTTTCGAGTCATAAAGCCTTGCTTCTCACCTGTCACTCATCCTCCATACGCATGAACCATATTTCTTTTACTGTGCTTCCTGCTAGAACATTAGACGGTATGATAGGCAGAGTGATGACCTCTCAAAGATGTCCACATCCTCATCCCAGAGCCTGTGAATATGCCTTGTTACATGGTAAAGAGGGATTAAGGTAGTAGGTGGAATTAAGTTGCTAATCAGCCGACCTTAAAAGAGAGGGGTTATCCTGGATTATCAAGGTGGGCCCAGTGTAACCACAGGGCCCTTACATGTGCAAGAGGGAGGCGGAAGGAGAGGTCAGAGTGATGTGACAGGAGAAATACTCAATAGCCAATTGCTGGCTTTGAAGATGGAGGAAGGGGCCATGAGCCAAGGGACGCAAACGGCCTCCAAAGCTGGAAAAGAGAAGAAAATAGACTCCCCCTTCAGTGCCCAGAAAGGAACACAGCCCTGATAAACCCTTGATATTGGCCCACTGACATCGCTTTCAGACTTCTCATCCCCAAAACTGTGAGATAATTTGCGTTTTGCATCACAAAGTTTGTGGTAAATTGTTACACCAGCCGTAGACCACTCCTACAGATGATGAGAAGCGCTACAGAGAGAAAAATGGGGCACTCTGCAAAGACCATGGGCGACATCTCTGTAAATAAAAGACATGATTATATGACAGTTATCATCTCCACAAAAAAACAGACGGCAAGTTGCGCTTGGACCCGCTAAGAACTTGAGGTCCGGATCCGTGTTGTCCAATAGAACTTTCTGGAATCATGGGGATCTTCTACACCCGCACTGGCCCAGGTTGTGGCCACTAGGCACACATGGCTGCTGACCACTTGAAACGTGGCTGGGGTGACTGAGAGATTGAATTTTTGATTTTATTTAATTTTAATTAAAGTTATGTAGCTGCATGTGGCTCATGGCCACCATGTTGGACAGCAAAGGTGGGCAGGGTACTGAGGAAGATCTCCCTCTTGTAAAACAAATCACCCACTGTTCTCTGCTCTCATAATGATGCTTCTGTCTGTAGGCGGTAAGGTGGGAGTCAGCCCTGGAAACACGACAGGGAAAACACGGTGGAGAGGAGCTGAGATTCTGTGACGGCCAGCTTCCAGCCATGCGACCTGGTGTAGCGGTCAGGGTTCTTCAGAGAAACAGAACCAATAGGAGATATGTAGCTATATAGAAAGACGTTTATTCTAAGGAATTGACTCATGCAATTATAGAGGCTGAGAAGTCCCGTGATCTGCCATCTGCAAACTAGAGGCCCAGGAAAGTCAGTGGTGCCATTCCAGCCCAAACTCGAAGGCCAAGATTCAGCGGAGCCAAGGATGTAAGTCCCAGTTCCAGTCCGAAGGCCTGAGGACCAGGCTCGCTGGTGTCCGAGGCCAGAAGAAGATGGACGTCCCAGCTCAGACAGAGAGCGCAAATCCACCCCTCCTCCGCCTTTTCTTTCTATTTGGGTCGTCAGCAGATTGGATGGTGCCCGCCCACGTCAATGAGGGCGATCTTCTTTACTCGGTCTACAGATCCAAATGCTAATCTCCTCTGGAAACACCCTCACAGACACCCCCAGGAATAATGTTTTACCAGCCATCTGGGCCTCCCTTAGCCCAGTCAAACTGACACATAAAATTAACCATCACGCTTGCAGCAGGTGACTTGACCACCTCAGAATGAGACAATCCATGAGAAGTAGGGTGTCAGTCCAGGTTAACCACTGTCAGGACGTGATCGTCTCCTTTTGGGACGTTTCTGTCTTCCACAATTAAATGGTGAGCTCCTGAACTTGGGAGCTCTCTCCCCTTCACCATCACCCAGCACAACGCCTGGTACACAGTAGGTCCTCAATATAAGTGCTTGAATTGGATTGAACCCATTTGAGTCTGGGTCCCTTTAAATGCGTACTGTTGCGTATGTGGTTTTAGGTATTAAATATGCTGAGAATAAGTGTGCCACTGGGAGGGACCCTTTCCTGTAGCTCAGAGAAGCTGGATCACACTGGGCTGTGAGAGGGGGACTCAAAAACTCTCCTCCTCATCTGACACCAGCCCCACTCCAAAACTTACCTCTCTAACAAGCTCATGCCTGTAATGTTTTTAACAACAACCATAACAAATTTTAAAGTTTTTATTCCACATTTAGCGAAGAAGATTAAAAATACAATGGGAGAAGGAAATTGGCTTGAATTCACACTAAACAGGGGAGCATGGAGTCGGCAAGAAGCTTAGAAGTTATTCCATGATTCTTAACCTTGCTGTAGCTTACAATCTCCAGAGGAACATTTTATTTTTACATTTTCAATTTTTTTATTATTTTATTGAGGTCACGTTGGTTTATAACACTGCATCAATTTCAAGTGGACATCGATATATTTCAGTTTCTGTATAGACTGCATTGTGCTCACCACCAGAAGTCTAGCTTCCATCTGTCACTGTACAAATATGGCCCTTTGTCCCTTTCACCCTCCCACCCACTCTCTTCCCAAGATGGATGGACCTTGATAGAGGAACTTTTAAAAATTACTAATGGGATACAAATCTCCCAGGTGGGGCATGGGATCAGTATTTTTAAAGCTCCCAGGTGACCTGTATGTGCAGCCAGGGAACAAGGACCACTGGATGGTCCAGTTGCATGCTTCTTTTTTCTTTCTTTCCTTTTTTTTTTAAGGAACCTTCATCTAACATAAAATTAACCATTAACCATTTCAAAGTGAACAGTTCAGTGGCATTTAGTGCATTCACAGTGTTTTGCAACCATCACTTCTGTCTGGTTCCAAGACTTTTTCATCACCCCAAAAAGAAACCCCAAACCCCCTAAGCAGGCATCCCCATTTCTCTCTTCCCCGAGCCCCTGGAAATCATTAATCTACTTTCTGTCTCTATGGATTTACCTGTTCCAGAAATTTCACAGAAATGGAATCACACACTATGTGACTTCTGTGTCTGACTTCTTCACCATAGCATCGTGTTTTCAAGGGTCCTCCACGTTGTGGCATGAGTTAGTACTTGGCTCCTTTCAAAGCTTGGATAATATTCCATTGTATGGATATACCACCTTTTGCTTATCCACTCATGAGTCAGTGGATATTCGGGTTGTTTTCAGCCACCTCCTTTTAAAGATGGGGAAGTGAGGCCCAGAGAGCAGAAGGGGCTTCCCTGAGTCACACAGCTCTGGGAGGCAGACCAAGGCTCACACCCTCCTCTCTTGATTCAGCCAAGGTCACTTCCAACATACTGCCGCTGCTCCCTAATGAGTGTCAGCTGCCTGGTGAGTGTGTCAGTTCTTGTCCTCAGTGTGTTTAAAGGGCATCTGAAGGTCATCCGTGTGTGCACTGAGAAGCACTCCATCTGCTCCCTGCTTCCCTAGAGGGAGGAACAAGGGAAGGGGGGGGAGGGAGAACGAGAAGCAGAGCTGGTCCACATTCGGACTCCTCATCTGTTGGTTCCCTGCCGTGGGCCAGCTCACCAGCTCCTCTGAATCCCACGCTGGAGTCCCCAAGAGCAGGCCTAGATAAGACCCCCAGAGCAAACAGTACACTGGAGAGGTGATCCCAGAGAGAAGGGGGGAGGGGGAGTGAGGCAGGGAAGGAAAGAGGCCAAGACGAGGTGTGTTCACAGATAAGCAGGCCATTGCTCTGGGCAACTGGGGCTCACGCCCAGTGGGCAACTCTGAGAGGTGGTCTAGAAGACGCCTCTGAGTTGTCCTCCGTGATGGGTAGAGGATGCTGGGGTGTTTGTCCTCCAGGCCCCATCCGTCACTGTCCCTGCGGATTAAACTCTATGATGCTTATGGGCTGTCCCACACATGGGCTGAGAGATAGGCCTCGAGCAGAAAGTTACAGGGTACTGCTGAGGCAGGTACAGGCACCATAGGTGACAAGGGGAAGTGGTGGCACTGATACCACGCACCCTCGTCTCTAGGTCCCCATCTATAAAATGGGTCTTTAAGTGAGATCACGCATGAAGCACAGAGGCAAGCCCACAGCAAGTCCTCCATACTTGTTCTCCTCACCTTCACCTCCATTTACTCAACAAACATTTGTTGAACACTACGTGCCAGGCATTTTACCAGGGGCTGTGGACGCAGAGAGAGGTTAGAGGCTGCCTCGGTCTGTTGAGGCCGTTGCACAAAGTACCAGAGACTGAGTGGCTCAAGCAGCAAATGTTTATTCCTCACAGTTCTGGAGGCTGGGAGGTCCCAGATCAGGGTGCTGGCAGATTTGGTGTCTGCTGAGGGCCCACTTCCTGGTTTGCATGTGGCCATCTTCTCATTGTGTCCTCACGTGGTGGAGAGCACAAGTTCGCTCCCTTCCTCTTCTTGTAAGGATACTGATCCCACCATGGGGGCTCTGCCCTCATGACCTAATCACCTCCCACACACCCACCTCCCAGGACCATCGCTTTAGGGCTTTAACACATGAGCTTGGGAGGGACCCAAGCATTCAGCCCACAGTAGGGGGAATCCCCGTCTTTGGCAAACTCACAGCCTGGTGTTGATGAGCAAGACCTTCTCTCCCTTCTGATGCACAGAGCGGGATAAAAGCGTGACTGAACTCCCAGATTTGTCACTCAGGGAAGACACAATCAGTGTCATGGTGTGGAGGCCTCAGGCTCCCCTTGAATTCAAAACCCACAGACTTGTTCAACGCAGCCCCCTTCTCTGCCTCTCTCCGAGTCAGTCACTGAGAGGAACAGGCTTGCTCCAGCCACGGTTCTCTCCACCAGATCCATGGACCACTTACTGCCAAGCTCAGCTCGGTGTTCTGATGCGCGTGGGCCCCTCGCTCTCCTCTCAAAACCTCTGGAAGTTAATTCAGGGCAGATGGCAACTGGTCAGCCTTCAGCCATTTTCAATCTTGGAAACCTCCAAAAATAGCTAAACTCTAATGCATATTTCAGGTTAGGCTTGTTTATTTTTCCCTCTCTCTGAGCCAGCAAGCTAATTTCCCCAGAGGGAGATGGAAAGCGAAGGCTGCTGCCAGAAAACAGAAAAACCGGCTTTAGCTTCTCCCTTGATCGCCCATGGGGAGATGCCCCCGGGGCTGCACATCTCAGGGCTCCCAAGGAGGTCCGGAGAGCACAGCCTTTCTTCTCCACGGGCAGGATGTTTGAATACACCCAACCCCGAAGCCTGGCAGACGCCTGACTCTGCATATGGACCTCTAGAACTTCTCAGCTTGCAGGGGAGAAGCAGGGGGCAGCAGGCAGATGCCAGCCTTTGTCCCTTCTCAACAGCCAGCCAGGAGAAAAGCAAAGAGAATTACTGTGATCTAAATTCCAAAGCAAGGAGGGACCCTCGTGGACCCAGTGTCTGCACAGTTAGGGCCAAGGATGGAGTGATGCTGGGCTGACCTTGGGCACAGTATTAGCAGGAAAATCTACCATTTGGATGTATTTTTATTACAGAAGCTCAGCTATAGTCAACCGGAATGGAGGGTGGTAACAACATCAGCAGAGCCAGCCCTGATGGCCTAGCAGTTAAAGTTTGGCACGCTCCACTATGGCAGCCCAGGTGCAGCTCCTGGGCATGGAACCACACCACTTGTCTGTCAGCAGCCGTGCTGTGGTGGTGACTCACATAGAAGAACTTACAACCAGGATATACAACTATGTACTGGGGCTTTTGGGACTGGGGGGTCTGGGGGGCAGGAAGAGAAAGGGGGAAGATTGGCAGCAGATGTTAGCATAGGGCAAATCTTCCCCTGCAAAAAAAAAAAAAGCATTAAAAAAATAAATAAATAAAAAGAAGCAGGAGCACTTGAATTCTCCATCCGTTCGCTGCTAGAGATTTGTGACTCACCTTAGGGCTGAGAGGGCTGTAGGCTCAGACATCTGCATAGACCCTCCTTCTGCTGGTGGAGCTATTTGGGTAAGGACGGCTCTGCCAATGCCCCCAGATCCTTCCTGCTGGAGGCCTTTTATGGCTCTGATAGAAACCTCATTCTCCTTGGATCTGTAAGGGTTACATGACTCCAGAACCTCAAAAATGAGGTGCATGACTTGGCTCCAGAAAGAACGAGACGGTGGGAAATTATCTGGTAGTGATCCTCACGTTGGAGCTTCCTGAAGTCCAGGGTAGGAGGCAGTCTCTGTCTCCCTCTCCCAGTGGCAGAAAATCAAGAAACTAAAACTCATCCTCCAGGACAGCGATAAACAAGGGGATTCCATGACCTAGACAGCCCGGCCACGTCACCTCCCCGGAGATCAGCTCCAACTACTGCCTGCTTCTTCCTGCAGAGTCTCTTGAATTCCCAGCAGTGATAATGTGACCAAAGCCACCAGGATCTGGGGCTGTCTTTCTTTTTTCTAGAGACTTTCTGGAAGGCATGAACTCTGAGAAGAAGGGTTCCAGGACCTTAAGGATAGGAGCAAAAGCCAGGCCAGTCTGAACCTCGGTGCATTTTTCCTTTCTGCATTCACATTGTTGAACGCATATGCTGTGCCTGACCCTCTACTAGTTGCATCCACGCAAGTTGATTCCACACGGGAGGTATTAATATTCTACTTTTTTGCAAAACCTTGTAAGTCAAGCAGGTTTTGTATCTTAAATCTTAATTTACACATGAATAAAATTAGGTTCAGAAAGTTCAAATGACCTGTCCAAAGTTACTTAGGGAGGATGCGATGGAGTCAGCATTTGAATCCATACCCAAAGGTGAATGACCTCTTTCCACTATGCTGCTCAAGAAGAGATGGAAATTCCAAGGAGAACCATAGCACCGTTCTTGACGTGATTCCACAAAGCCACTCCTTTTATTGCTCTGCTAGTCATCACCCAGTCCAAAAGGAGGCATTTGTTTTTCTCTCTCTTGTCTCTCCTCTGTCTGAAAACCTCATTTGGCTTTGGTCTCAAACAATGCTTTTGGCTCATCCTCTTAGGAAACAGCAGAGGATGAAGAAACTAGCTTTTTCTGGAGACTGCCAATGTCTAAATCAAAATTTTCCTCCAGTGATGGGAGATCAGGATGGACCAGGTCCAATTCTTTCTTACTTCCAGGACAGTTAGTGTCTGCTCCACCAACTCTGTTTTTCTAGACACCTTCCTCTTAGAGAAGGGATGGCACATATGCGTGTGTACTGTTTCTTCCCCTCCTTTGCCCATGGCAGACATTTCTAATCGATCTTGGCATTCCATCTCACTGATCCTTGCCTCAACTTCAATCTTCTCTATTTAGTTAAGTTCCAGGCCTCCACCATCAACCCAAGGAAATCTACTTTCCATGCTTTTTCTATAGCAATGCTCCATCCAACTGAATTTCCAAACCATCCTCTCGCACTGGACAAAGGATGCCTCATGTCTCCCCATTAATCTGCTGAATGCAAGGCTCATTTTAGAAGAGCCACTTCCTATTAAAGGATCTCGGTGTGGAGCACACTGTTAAGCCATAACCTGACAATTATTAATTAAATATGAGCAGAATCTGTCCCAGTATGAATTCGTGACAAGTCCATTCTATGTGACTTCACTTAAATGTGTGAATTTCCTTCAAAAATCGGAGGAGAATTTTAAAACATCTCGTGTGATACGAGGGTGACTCCCAAGGGCGTTTTGAAATCAAGGGGGCCAATTATGGGTTAAATTAAAAGTGTGCGTCTGAATCTCTCCACCACCCAGGTCTGCAGTGAGCATCCGCAAGTCCCACGTGATACAGCAAATTCTACATGAGCGCCACACTTAAGGGCAGAAGCAGCTGCATTATTTATAGCTTGTGTTCAG
Organism: Equus asinus; assembly: GCF_041296235.1. Lineage (NCBI taxonomy): Eukaryota > Metazoa > Chordata > Mammalia > Perissodactyla > Equidae > Equus > Equus asinus. The sequence goes on from NC_091803.1 coordinate 42,046,077, forward strand.
AATTCCTCACAGGCAGATGCACCCATTCACCCCCTCCACCCCCCTTAAGTTAGGAAAACAAAACTCCAACAACTAAGAGCTGTCACTGCTGTTTAGATGAGACCAAGAAGCCAGAGTTCCTGGCAATGGAGATCGCAGACTCAGAAAACGTTATAAGACACAGCAGCATCAAAGCCCACCCGACACAGAGCGTGTCATGACAAGAAAAAGGAACGCCACTTAACCCATGCCCCAGGTTCCTCTTCCGTGTGTGTTCTACTCCATCAGTTGAGTGCTAATCTTTCTCTTCCTTGCCCCTGGGGAGTTCTAATCCTACTGTAATTTTGTGTATGGCCTAGGTTCAGCCACATATGTTCAAATTCAAAATAAACTCTCTTCAAGGGGAAAGCATCCCTTTCTAAAGTAAAGCCTACTTGAATTGTAAACGTTGCTTCAGTCTTGACTGAGAGAATTCCTCTGACTCATCTTTGGAATTGTCTGTTCCTCCACATGGCACGTGTACCCACAATCTCCAGTCCTGTGCCCCAGGCAGACATAACTAATCGATCGTGACTCTCTTTCACTCTGAGGTGGGAAGCAGCCTCAGAATTGCCCTCTACACAGGGCTCTGGGAAGCCACTATCGGTCAGTGAGAGTTGGCATGTAAGATAAAAGCTTTTGCCATTCTGCCATCTAGAATTTATTTATGTGGATGCAAGGTGCTCAACTTTGACTGCTATGGATGACATATAACCCCGTTTCCTATTTCCACACTTGTCTATCACAGTCCCTAGCAATGCCCCAACACCTAGATACCACACATGGACTGGCAATAGAGGGACCCAGCTCATCCCTGCTTTTTCCCAGCTCATCCTTGCATCTCTCCAGCCTCATCCTATTCTGTTGACAAGCCCTCCTTGGCACCTAGACTTGACAATTCCCACTTTCTTCTGGTCCCTTTGAATCCCGATATTAGGACTCTGCAAGTATCCTATCAGACCCCTTGCAACTCAAGCCCTGGTTGACTTGTCCCAACCCCCTTGGAAAGAAGCATTTTGACAAAGTCAGCCCATTCTAGAAACAGAGTAGTGACAGTCGAACTTCTAATTTTTGCAAAGCATCTTCACATCCATGATCTCAGGTAATAATCCAAATAATCTTGGGAGGCAGGTATTTAAAGATCATGAGGTTTGACATCAAAGAGAAAGAGGTCCAAACCTTGGCTCTACCAGTTATCAGCTGGGGTTCCATTGGCACATCACTTCGCCCATCCGAGCCTCATTGCCCTCACCTGGAGATCACAGCAGGCCCTACCTGCTAGGGCTGTGGTGAGGATTAGCGAGATCAGGCACACAAGTGCTTATTACAATGACAGGCAATCAGAACATGTTGGCTGCAGTGGTTTTTATCTAACAGATGCATCTTAGATTTGGTTTCCAAGAAGACCCGAAGAGAAGGACTTGAATGCAAACAGTGTATTTGTGAGGAGATCCCAGGAAGCACCAGAAGCAAGTAAGACACAGAAGGAAAGGAAACTCATACAGCGTGCATTTAGAGTAGGTCCCCACTGTGAGCAATTGGGCTCCATCCCAAAAGAGACTCTGGGAGACAGTGTAGAACATGCCCCCAGAGTTATCCCACCAGGGACACTGATGCCCCAGCTCCCATTCGTGTCAGTTGGGGGCTGCTCCTGGGGGTGTCATCTCCCCAGCACTGCTGGCTTGCTTTGTACATGGGACAAGCATGCTCCTAAGACCAGGAGGAAGCCCTCAGGCAGAATTGCAGGCTCCTTGCAGACAGAAGCTGTTGGCAGGAACAGTGAGTTCTGGAGGGAGATGAGCAGGGCACCAGAGGCTCTGGCACAGACACAGAAGGTAGAGGTTGTGGGGTCAGGTAGCCAAGCTCACACAAGTACTGAGTGGCTACAGCAGGAAATGAAAAGTGTTGTTCCGGATTCAGATCGCAGCTCCACCACTTACTCAGTTATAAAACGATAATATCAATACCCACCTGGTAAGGTTTGATGGGAAGTGAATTGTATAATGTAGGTAAACACCTCATAGAAATTGGATACTCAAGAAATGTTGATGGCAACAGACCTGCTCAGCGACCCTCCCCTTTCCTTCTGACCTCAGCATTCCTCCAGTCAGGCAGGCAGCCTCCCTGACAGGTAGTGAAACTTGTTTTCTCCATCCATCCATCCATCCATCCATGTTTCCATCTACCCATCCATCCATCCATGTTTCCATCTACCCATCCATCCATCCATGTTTCCATCTACCCATCCATCCATCCATGTTTCCATCTACCCATCCATCCATCCATGTTTCCATCTACCCATCCATCCATCCATGTTTCCATCCATCCATCCATCCATCCATCCATCCATCCATGTTTCCATCTACCCATCCATCCATCCATCCATCCATCTGTCCATCCATCCATCCATGTATCCATCCATCCATCTACCCATCCATCCATCCAATAGCTATTGAATACCCCATAGATACCAATCCCTCCTAAAGAGATGGAGATACACTGGTGAGTAGACATGACCTTGGCTGTTCTCCTGGACACAGACAGGCAATCATATGAGGGCAGCAAACGACTGTAGGTGATAGAGAAACAGTTTCTACAGCAATGCTTCTCAAACTTAAACGTGCATGTGAAAGGCGCAGGGAACATTACTCAAATACAGATTCTGATTCAGGGTCTGGGATGGGGCTTAGGGTTCTACATTTCCAACAAGCCCTCAGCTGATTCTGATGCTGCAGTTTGAGCAGAGAAACTAGACAGAATTCATTGGGGAAGTAAAGCAGGAATTCACTCCTTCTTGGGAGAAGAGACCTGCTAACTCATCAGGTTATCACGACATTGGTCTCCTCTCCTGGAAAGAGGAGGAGATTATGGAGTCCATGGACTGGAAAGGATCACTGAAGGTGGCTTAATCCACATGTATGAGAAGATGACTCTCTTACCGTCCCCTCAAGAGGGCCATCCAGTGTCTTCACGAAGAGGGAGACGATACCTTGCCTTCTCTGGATAGTGAATGAGTCCCAGAATGGCCAAGAAATCTTTCCACGGTCCCAGCTCTTGCATGGGAGGGAGTAGAGGAAATTTTATAAAACCCACACACCTCCTGTAAGCCTGGAGTGGACTCTTGCCTGTCCCTGCGGGACCAGGATCAGAATGCAAACTCAGGCGCACTGTGGCGGCTTCAGCTGCAGAGTATCTAACTGCGTAATGAGGTGAGCAGACTCCGCCATCCAGATCTCCAATCCATCCCCATCTTTTCTTCCCGAGAAATGTGTCAGTCTCTTCCCTTTTCTTGAACACATCCAGCTAATTAAGCCTAAATGAGCTGGCTGGAGGTGCTTGCAAATGGGGTTAGATTTTATTTGAAGTCGCCTCAACCCAGATAGAATGACAGGAACAGAGCATCCGCCCCGAAAGACAAACATGAGCTGCTGAACAGGCTGCAGCGGCATTGAGGGCCAACCAATAAAATACGCTATGTGGGTATTGTTATTAAACATTTTGTCATATAAGATCAGGTTGTAATTTGTGGGAGAATAGGGGATGAGATGGAGAATCTTGTACTCTTAGGATAAATCCCCTCCTTTTTTGCTCAAACTAGCTTGAATAGGTTTCTATCACTTGCAACCAAAAGACTCTTGATTAAAAGGTAAGTTTCCAGGTGTCCCGGGCCGGCCAATGGTCGCGCTCAATGAATATTTGTTGAATGAATGAGCAATGCTGTAACCCAAAGAAGGCAATTATGTGGAATTTTTGGTATCAGCAAGACCCGAAGGAGGCCTCCCCTCACCCCTGATATCTTCCTCCGCTGCTACTGCCCAGCTTCTGACAAAAGGAAGATTACAAATTCAGCATTGGTAAAGGGTGGGGAGAATTTGATGTTTGGAGAGATCTCTGGAGACAAAGATGTGAGTCTGGGTTCAAGTTTCTGCTCCACTACCTAGTAACCAAATGCCCTTTAATAAATCACTCAATCCTCAGTTTTTCCTATCTTAACCTGGATCTGTAGCAAAAATGTGTTGGCTGTACTCAACATCCATACCCTCTCCCCTCTCCCAACAGCATCCATATGCGTTAGGGGAGATTGACTCCCAGCCCCGAAACAAGAGGAAGCTCTGACTGGCTGAAGACAATCAACATCTTTTGGGTGCCCAGCTGCGGTCCCCAGTTCAGGAGCGGGCATGTGACCCACGTAGGTGCAACTGAGGTGACTCGCCAAACGCTCGCTTGAACTGTGGAAACGGAAGTGCTCGCGCTGCCCCCCGGATGCAAATGAGAAAGCAGGAAGCATTGTCTGTTGTAACCACATTGCAATCATGAAAAAAGCCAGCTTGAGAATGAAGATGACTTGCAAAATAACTGGAAAAGAAATGACAGAGAAACCAAGCCGTAGCAGTGATCACACTGCACCCCAAACTGGTAATTCCTCTGAACATTTCAGTTCTATGTCAGGAAGGTTCCTTTATTTTTACGTCCATTGGAGCTGAGTTTTCTGTTGCTTGGAAATGAATGACTGCATCTGTGGATCCCCAGCTTTTAAAAGTGCCCTCATCCGTCACAGGACGGGTTGTAACGTCTGGACTGAAATCGCATGATTCGTATGAAAGTGCTTTGTAAATCCTAAAATTCTGTAGAAAGGTTAAGAGAATATTGCTCTTGCCCTGAAAACATCTGTAAGTAAAAGAGTTAATCTTTCTCCAGGGCCCCAAAAGACAATTTAGTTAAATGTAAGGAAAGAGGCAGAATGAAGGATTCATTTTGATAACAATTGGCTTTGAGAAGCAAAAGCCAATTATTCAAAGCTTCCTGCTTATTTACTCGGTTCTATTTAAGAGGATCCGTCAGGCTGAGCAGGATTTGCCCTAACTGGATCGGTTCAGAGAGAGCTGCGAAGCTGCAAATTCACTCTCAGGAAAATTCCATCTCTGTTCGCGAGTTGGAGGAGGCGATGAAGAGCCAGCTCTCTTAAGAGTCCCTGGGGTTGGGGGGGGCCATCCTCTGTGCTGCTCAGGAAAACTCTGGTCTGCGGATGGTGCAGAATAGTCAACGGAAGTGGGCTCGCTGTTGGTCTTCCTGTTGGTGCAAAGGACTGTGGGCCATGTCCACGCTCTGTCACTCAATCTGCACGGACCTCTCTGAGCTTCAGTTGCTTCATCTGCAGAATGGGACTGAGGGCAATGCCAAGCCTCATCACGGCATGTGTTAGCTAGAAATGGGTGTGATTTCATTCTTCTTGCCATTTTATGGAAAAGGAGAGAGGGAGGCAAGACCTAAAAAAAACTCCCAGGGGTAAGCAGAGGATACAGATGACAATGACATGGATTCTGCATTACTCCTCAGACAAAAATTTCTGCCACCGCCTCTTATCTTGCCATAGAGGCACTCAACAGTCGAGAATCCGTTGAGTGCCCACGACGTGCCAGGCTCTGGGTACAGATAGAAACAAGACAGACAAGGCTCCTGCCCTCATAGATCCTACATTCTAGGGGGGAGAGACAAACAATAAATGTGTAAACAAATAAAAAAGATTTCTTCATACACAGAAATTCTCCTTGCTCAAATCTCATCTCGAAGCAGGCCTACCCCAGTGGTCCTATTTAACACGGAACCCCGCCCACCCCACTGGCACTCTCAATTCCTCACTTTTCTTTCCATAGCTCACAACTCCTTCTAACACACGAGATACTTTATCCACATGTGTATTGCGTATTTCCATCTCTCCTGTGGGAATATAAACTCCACGAAGGCAAGAATCATTGTTTTGCTCACCAATGTAGCCCAGGTTCCTAGAACAATCACTGGCACATAGTAGCCGCTCAGTGAAGATTTGTTGAATTGACCGATTGAATGCAAAATGCTACAGAAAAATAAAGCAGGCTAATGGGATGGACAGTGATGGGGCAGAAGTAGGATTGAGGGCCAGGTTTAGAAGGAAGACCAGGAAGGTTTCCCTTTCAGCTGAGAGCTATACAGTGAGAAGCAGGCAGAAGATACGAAGATCTTAGGAAAGCATCCTGGGCAGTGAGGATGGCATGTGCAAAGGACCTGAGGCAGGGAGGAGCTTGTTGTTTTGGAGGGATTGAAAGCCAGGGAGGCTGAAGAAGTTGAGTGGGAGAGAGAGTGGTGGGAGGCAAGGCTGGAGAGTTATGGAATGGACATGAATTTTGAACCCTGCTAGTTGAAGACTCCACAAATTCTTCACTGAATTGTAAAGTGTTACAAGCCATAAACATGCTTAGCCAAGTGCCCAGAATGTAAAGAGGCTCTTTGATAAATACTTGTGAGGTCCAGTTGACAACCCTTTTTTGCTATGGGCGGTTGGTTGAAGAATCAGGGGACATTTAGCCTTTCAAAGGATGTGGGTGGGTCATGACAATTGCCACCTTCACATAACTAAAGGGCTGTCACGGAGAGAAGGGAACAGAATTGTTCCATGTGGAAACTAAATCCAATGGGTAGAGGCCATAAGGAAAGCTATTTCAGCCCAATATGAGACGAACTTCCTCAGAAAGATGATTGGGGTAGTGAGTTTCCCATCACCGGAAGAGTTCAAGCTAAGGCTGAGCTTCCACTTGGTAGGAATAGATAGGAATCTAAGAACTGGGTAGACTGGATGACCTCCCACGTGTGCAATTTGATGACTTTCTGAGAATCTCTTAATCTTGCCATCTACACACATTAGCGTTTGATCCCCACCTTTGTCTACAAACCCCATCAGTACAATCCTCACAGACACGTCAACTAATAAGGTAGCAGACGCTGGAATGCATAACGAGCGATGAATGCACCCATCCTTTGTTCAATAATACAATATTTTTCTTGAATAATGCATGAGCTGCTTTTCGTTTCAGAAATGAGAGAGTCTATAATCCCACTGTGCGTCAAGTGAAGATTTTTAAACATTTATAAGCGGGAGGCAAAGACAGTGGTAAGAAGCTTAGAGACAACAGAAACATTTGCAGCCTGGAACCAAGATAGGAAGGGGCGCTTCCATCAGAATCACAGAGGGTTGGAAGGTACCCGAGAGGCAGCCACTCAATCCCCCGCTGTTACAGTACCCAAGGTCATGCAATCGAAGACAAGAATCCAGGTCGAGACACCCGCTCTAGAGAGCTTTCCCCCAGGCCATGCTGGTTCCAGTCTCCAAAGAGGACAGGAAGAGGAAAGTTGAGTATCAGCCAAAGCCCAGCGCTTTGCTCCCAAATTATTTTAAACTCTGTCCCCAACCTTTGCCACCACCCTGGCTGCCTGCGTGGTGAGTAAACTCATGGGGAGAGTGGCTGAGACACCAGGGCCTATTCAACATCCCCTTATTTGCTAGTATCAGCACCTAGATTCAGCACTCAGATAAAAGACTACATTTCCCAGACTCCCTTGCCAGGTGCAGTCACATGACCACATTCTGGTCAGTGAGATGTAAGCAGATATGGGGCAGTAATGGGAGATGGGGGACTTCCAAGAAGCCTCTTTGAAAGGAGTTGACTCTGCTGAAAAGTGACCCCTTTGCTCTTTCCAGCCTCCCCCTTTCCTGCTGGCACAGGAGTGGAATGCTGCGATTGGGCTCATCCCAGTAAGGCGGAGATGGGGGTCAACCCCCAACCTTACCCCATGGGGATGATTGCTTAACAAGGCCAACGTAACAGATGTCCCCTCTGCGTGGACGGGCCAGGGAAGACACAGAGAGGGTGAGGATGGATTCCTTTGGATTTATGAATGCAGAGATGAAGGACATTCCAGAGGGAAGCCACAACATGGGCTAAGGCATGGAGGTGGGAAAATGTGATCCCGTCCACCATAGTCACCCTGCGTGCCCAGGAGCAGGAACAGAGGATTAGGAGGCCAAGAGGCAGGTGAGATTCAGATCATGGAAGGTCTCCAACACCAAGCCAAAGAGTTTGACATCAATCCTTTGCAAGTTTCTCATACTGACGACACCTGCCATCCCCTCTGAAAGCATTGGTCCACTTGGATCTTCTTTATTAGGCAAAGAAGATGGCAGAATGCGGTCCTGTTTGCCCTTTGGCCCCCAAGGCAAGTGGAGAGTGATGCATTTTACTTTCAACATTCTTCTAGTAATCTCTTCACGTTCCATCTCAGAAGATTTTAGCAAGATGGACAAAGCAATAGTTGAAAATAGGGTTTCTTGTAAAAATTTAAAAACCCAAAGACACAATAACATCTCATATGGAGGCCTTGAGCTAAGCACTTGTCTGACATGCATTTTATTTATTGCTTATGATAATGCTGCGGGGAACGTAGGACCATATTTGCTTATTTCATTGCTAAGAAAATGGGCTCTGAGAGGCTATGTAGTAACTGAAAGCACACCAGTGGGGCTGGGAGGCTGAGATGCAAACTAATTCTGCCCCACTCTCTAGCCGATCCTTCTAGCCACATGCCTTTCTCTAGATCTCTAATTTCTAGGTATGATCAGAAGAGCTGTGTGCAAGAAGAGAAACAAGGAGATTGTTGGGTTGGCCAGCGAGAGGACCACTCATCACCCAAGAACCAAGAGCTAAAGGAATTCTAACCTCTCGGGACAGCAGGAGGCAGAGGTCCCACTTCCAGTTTACAATGGGGCCACAGAAAACTCCAGGTGCACGGCAGGAAAACGTCTGCAGCATCTGCTTTATACATCCAGCATCATTTCAACCCTGCTCACTGATGAATATGACTCCTGTTCAAGCACCGTGAGGTCTGAAGTTCCACCAGTTTGTTGAGTAGCCCAGCGGGGAAAGGATGTACCATCATTGGAGAGCTGAGAGGAAATATTCTCCAACAGAAAACCCAGTTCTATAGTTATCAAGTTGTTCTATAGCTGTTAAGATGCCCCCCCCAAAATAATATGAATAATAAATTACCAACTGTTGAGTAATGTAGGCTCTTTTTATATTCATGTAATCCTTCTGAAATCCAGCTTGTGGGGTATTATCATCCTAATTTAATGAATGAGGAAAATGAGGATGAGTGAGGTTAAGAACAGGGGTCAAGATCACGTGGTCAGACAGTGGGGGGCCAGGGATTCTAAGGTGACATTGAAGCAGCTGCTCCACTGAGCCATGCCACCTCCAGAGCTAACATCTCAAAGCCAGAGAAAACTAAGCACTTGGATCCAGAAGAAAGTAAAAAAAAAAAATGAATGAGCCCTTGAGCGTCCGTCCTCAGCAGAAGCCATCTCCCTTTGAAGTTGGAGGAATCCAAAGTCAGCAGCACACAATTTCTGGGCTCATTCAATGGGTCCACCCTTTCCACAGCAAGGTCTCCTTTTCCATCTAATGTAGCATTTTAATTAACGTCCTTTTTATCAGATGTGAAGCCTGCAGCAAACACAGTCCAGGGACCAAAAGACAAAGAGAAAAGAAAAAAATTAAAAAGAAGAAAAGATCAATAAGATGATTGATGTTCATTTTAAAAAGCCAAGTCTCAATCCTCCTTTCTTCTAAAGCTTTTGACTTAATTAACCCCAGCAAACACTGTGCGGAGATCTGACCTCTGGCCTCGGAGGTCTACCTGGCTCTGAGAATTTACATCTTGTGGCCAGAGTCTGCACATCTGAAGGCAAGAAGATTGAGGGGGATGGTCCGGGGCTTCCTTCCAGCCCGAACTCTGAGACATCCTACAGCAAGAATGGAGGGTTGCAGGCATTCTATCAGCTTGGCGAGAATCATGTATTTGAGAAAGGAGTGATATCATACCAATCCATGAAGCAGAAGCTTGCTCTCCACAGCCCTTGTTTTTCCCTGGGAGCAGGAAACCCACCTTCAGCTGGCACAGAGATTGCAACTCCTGTAGCTTCTGGCTCACAGGTAATGGAAGGACATACCACTGGTCATCTCTGGTCCCTCTGAGCCCCGATTTCTTGAGGCAACCTGGAGACTGGTTCTGCTAGACGTTGGTCAACCCATGGAGGCAGGGTGGAGCTCTGGAAAGACACAGCCTTCGGAAGGAGACCCCTCTGCCTCCTACCAGCTTTGTGACTTGGAAAAGCTCCTCAGCCTAGTCGCACCTCAGGTATCTCATCAGTAAAATGCCCAGAATAATCTCCTTCCACAAGTTCCCAGGTTAAACGAGCTACTGCTTATTAAGCATCTAGCACCGAGCCTGGAACATAGTGGCTGCCCAATTAATAATACACATTATTATAATTATTGTCTGTATAATCTCCCTTTTGCTTCACTTCCAAGCAGACTTGGCTTAGAAAACATACATTATAAATAAGCTACATGTGTAGAAGGATTTCTAAACTGTACAGTGCTATGTGCACGTAATGTCTTGGTATTATTCCATGTGAATGGGGGAGATAAGATTCCCATCAGAACAATAGGAATGGAACAAGCATGAAAGACAACCCCCAAATTTTGCATCATTCATTGGAGTCTCACAACTGGCCTAAGATCCCCTGGACACATTGTGCTTGAGTTGAGCTGAGTTGAACTGAGTTGAGTTGAACTGAGTTGAGTTGAGCTGAGTTGGGCTGAGCTGAGTTGAGTCGAGTTGAGTTGAACTGAGTTGAGCTGAGCTGAGTTGAGTTGAGTTGAACTGAGTTGAGTTGAGCTGAGCTGAGTTGAGTTGAGCTGAGTTGAGTTGAATTGAGTCAGGTAGGTGAGTTGGGCTTGGACAGGTGACTCTTAGGGTTGCAATCTTGTAGGCAGCATGGGCTTGTAGCCAGTAGACAGGAGGGTAGACGGTAAAGTCAAGGTCAGAGCCTGCCATCCGAGAAACTGTCTGGTGGGGCAGTTCAAATCAAGCGCCTGACGAGCAGACTACCAGGTTCATAATCCTGGCTCCACCATTCAACATCTGTGTACCCTTGGCAAGTTACGTAAGTTCCCTGTGACTCAGTTTCCTCCTCTGTAAAATGAGGATAATAATGATACACACTTCATGTATCATGAAATTAAGTGAATCAACATTTACACAGTGCTCAGAACAATGCCTGGCACATGGTACGCACTATGTAAGGGTTAACTCTTATGGTTGTTAGTTTGTCGGCAGGAGAGAGGGGTTAGCGAGCAGGACTGACACTATCGGCTCCCCGAGCACAGGGCTGGGTCCTCCACATGCGTCACCTCAGCTAATTCTCCCGACATCTCTCGAAATGTCTGTTCAATTCTCACTGGTCTTTTTGCTTTTGCACCTGCAGCTCCAACAAACTCCCCGGAAGGAACAAACGACCAACTCCAGAAATAAGAAGACCAAGCATTCATAGTTTGCCACGGGACAGGCTAAGCACTTTGCTCACTTTATTTTGTTTTCGTCTCCACAATAACTCTATGAGGTCCAGGTACCATCATTACCACCCTTTTTACAGTAAAGCAACCTGAGGATCAGAGAGATAAAGTAATTTTCTGGGAAAAGCACAGCTTACAAGCGGGGGAGCCAAGATCAAAATCCAGACAGGCTGGGCTGCTGCCCTCTACTGCCCTGCCTCTCTGAATCAAGGTTTATGGTCCCATTTTGTGGATGAGAAAGCTGAGGCCAGAGAGTGTTCAGGCACTTGGAGTCAGTCTCCAAGTCCACTATCCTTTTCTCCGCACCCCAGCTGCTCTGTGCACTGGCCTAATGCACCCCGACCAGGCTCCCAGAGGCAGGGGTGAGGTTTATCCTCTGCCTGGGTTCCTGGGGGTGAGTCCGAGGCTGGGTGCAGACAGCAAAGGTACACACATCACGGCCAGCCCGGAGCGGTCACTGAGGCGTCTGTGCTGGGGGAGGAAGCCGGGCCCCGGACAGCTCCCTCCGTCTCGCCTTGCTTCAGGGCACAGTGGCGCTCTGGGAAGCGGGAATCTCCTTAGCCCTGGGAAGACGTAGCCACTGCCTAGCGGGCTGGTGCAGAGGGAGGCTAGCATCCTGCCTGCCTGGTCCACACGCTTGCCATCTCAACGCTTTTTCTCTTCCCTTCTAGAAAGATCGACAGGACGCCAGACACTGTTCATCCTGACAACACAGGATACAATCAGGACTAGAGGGGCCTCAGGTGTTGGTCTTGCTGCTCAGAGAGTATAACCTCCCAATGCTGAACTCCTAACTATGGCCCAGGCCATCTTCTAGACATGCGCAGGGAAGAGAAGTGCGGTTTGGAGAGTTGGGGTCCAAGGGAGGGGAGACGAGCGAGTGTTGGCATCCATGGAGCATCTTCTTCAGCTGTTCAGGTCATTCCTTGACACGATGGGCCAGGTACTTTGCATCCATTGTGTTGCTTAGACCTCTCCGCCCATCCTATGATGGTGACATCTTGCCCATTTGACGGATGGGGAAACTGAGACCAAGACGGGTGAGTTGACTTGTTGATGATCACACAACTGTGAAATAGCGGAGGTCAGATTTGAACTCAGGTCTGGCTGAGGCCGACGCCTCTCCTCTCGCTCCCCATCGCCACCCGGAAGAGTTAGTGAGTTACCATCCAGGCCCCCGCCTCTGAGTTGAGTGCTCTGCCAGGTACCTCCAAGGCACTTAGCAAGGATTCTGCAGCTGAGCAGCTGAGGACATTTCCACGTCTGCGTTTCCCACACAAAATGGCTTACAACGGTACAATAACTTACCATTTCCAAAAGGTACAAACGGTACAAAGCACTTCCACCAGTCTTCGAAGATGGCTCCTCAAAGCAGCACCCAGGAGCCAGCAGCATCGGCATCACCGGGTACCTGCTAGACAAAATGCAGAGTCTCAGGCCCCACCCCAGACCCACTCACTCAGAATCTGCATTGCAACAAGACCCCCGAGTTACGTGCACATTAGCGGTGAACAGGCACAACCTCAGATTCAAGCAGCCAAGGAGAAAGTCCTCGTTGTGGCCAGAGCCGTCAAGTGACTTGTCTAAAGACACACAGCACGACCGAGAGCAGCCCCTTCCTGCCCCCCTGAGCATCCTTTGAGGACCTGGCTCCTCTACTTGAGTCCAAGCTCCTGCTCACATCTTGCAAGTGGGAAGAAGCTGAATTGTGGGGGGCAATCAATGAGTCTCGTTAGCCACCACGGAAATAAAACACACGGAAGGTGGCACCTACAGGACATAGTGACCCAGGCTCTCCCCCAGGACAGACAGGGATGCGGTCACTAGGAACTTGGCTCCCCCACTTCAGGATCCGATTGTGCGTAATGCATTTGTGGGTATCACAGCAACACGAGACGGGCTATGTCATCGTTTGTCTGGGAATCTGCTTTTTCCAGGGATTATAATGAACCCGGCAGGGGGCAAAAAAACCCCTGCCCTTCCTTGAAGACGGCGTGTGGGGTTGAACTACTTCTGCTATTTATCTGCAGTGTCTGGGTAAGTAGCATTTTTCCCCCATTTTTTTTTTTCTTTTCGCAAAAGGAAAAGAATAACACAGGGAAGGGTTTAAGAAGAGTGAGAAGTCTCATGAGTGATTTTGAGTTTTACTGCTGCTTGAAAATCAGCCACAGGATTTTCAGGGTTTATGATGCTGACTTGGCTGCAGGTCAAGCAATGCATTTGTGGCTTCAAACTGAATAGGAGAAAGGAAACTGCCCCTGACGAAACACCAGCAACAAGCCCCGTACTTTATTTCACACATGTTATCAATCCTCCCAAAAATGTCTTCTTCAGAAGAGGAGACTGAGGGTCAGAGAGGACCAGCAATTTTTCCCAAGGTTGCTCAACTAATGGGCTTGAATACCAGCCCACGTCAGCCTGGCTCTAAAGCCCAAACTTCTTCCTTTGTACCACACTGCCTTGTGCTTTTGTAGCATTTATCAACTTGTGGTACAATTAATTGTTCCATGTGTGTTCAGCAAGCATCAGTGCAGAAGGAACAAGAGACAGCCTTACTCAGCTATAATATGTACTATCTATTGAGTGCCTACTGGGTGCTGGGCCCTGAAAGGACCTTTGCCTATAGTCTCATAAATCCAGAGATAAGTACCTGCAACATATGTGCCATCTCCCCTCCATCACCCACGGCAGACAGCCATAGCTGACTAAGTCACTCTTTTCCTCTGCACCCAGACACAGCCTCAGGATCTTTCTCAACACCATGCCACAGGAAGCCAGATGTGCTGGAGCTGGCTCATAGCCACTCACAAGAGCAGATTGTGATACTTCTCCCCAGCTCCATGACAGGCTTTCCTCAGTGGTGGCCCAGTCTGTTTATTTGGGGCTCAGAAATCTAAGGTTGGGATTTTTGCACAGATTTCAGCAGCTACTCCCACAAAACGTGGCTTCAGCTCTGTATCACGTTCTTTCTTTCCACAAACACAGAGGAACACCTTCTGATAAATCCAGAAATACCCTTTGAGACCCAGGGCCTAGCAGGTACGATGGAGTGGTAACAGGGGAAGGGGTCAAAGAAAACCTAATAGTAATAATAACTGGTAACATTTATTAGGCAGCTATTATGTGCCACCTACTGTTCCAAGCCCCTGTGCATACTTATCTCATTTAATCCTCTCAACGTCACCATAAGGGAAATCCTATCATCATCATCCCATTCTCTAGAAGGAAAACTGATGCACAGACAGGTAAAGCAATCTGCCCAAGAACACACAGCAAGGAAGAGGCAGAGGAGGACGCAAATCTAGGCAGCTGGCTTCAGGCTCACGCTCTTAACCACTTGACAGAGGAGGGTTGGCCTGAACCGGGCTTCAAGGGATCAATAGAAGTTTACTTGATCAAGAAAGGGAACATGGAGGACTTTTGAGCTCAAAGGCAGGAAAGTGTATGTCTGTTTGGGGGAATTCCTGGCACTTTGGATAAAGGAGAGAATGTGTGTAAAATGCCTAGCTTGCGCCTGGCCCATATAAAACATGTTACCACTATTGCTTGACATAGATGGACCACAGACGAGACTACAGTGGAGAAAGGGACAAAGGATCGAGTGTGGAAGACACCTGATTTGTGTTGCAGATTTGGAACTCATTCCCAGGACAGCAGCTTCCAGAGCATTCCAAATCACAGCAGCTGGGGGAGCGAGGGTGCAGAGCCCAAAGCAGCCCACCCCCAGAGCGTAATTTTTGGAAATATCAGGCTTTTGTTAAAAAGTCATGCAAATGTTGCTTTTGCCTCCGTAATATATTTGCATTTGTTATTCTATAAATACGATGTTTTAAACTTTTCACCATCGAGCAAAAGTGACAACACAAGATGCTGCATCTCTCTTCCCCTTGTCCAGGGTGTCACCCTCGGCACTATTTGGGGCCAGATCCTTCTTCGCTGGGGGGCGTCCTGTGCACTGGAGGGAGTTTAGCAGCATCTGTGGCCTCCACCCACTAGACCCAGTAGCATCTTCCCTCCCCAGGTCGTGACAATAAAAAACGTGTCTAAACGTTGCTGAGTGTCCTGGGGGCACAATCACCCCGGGTTAAGAACCCCTCCTCCAGCCTCGGCATTGATGTGTCCTGCTGCACGGACCCCAGTTTGAGAGGCACACTGGGTCGCATTGAAGCATTTTAATGCAGGGGGCGTCTCAGAGGCAGAAACTAGAAACTACTTCCGGTGCACACATCATCATACTGTATTGTGATCTTTCTCACTCTGCCAGTGAGCGAAGAGAAGCCCGGAGAAAGGAGGTGAGTCACACAAGCGGGTCACACGCCCACAGGTGGGTTTGTAACTCATGCCCAGCTGACTCCGAACCCTTCCTCCACCGCTGCTCCACATGGCCGCACCCGGCTCCCCCCGAGGGCAGCGAAGCCCCCTTTCTGCTCTCCTGTGGACACCAGGACCGAGGGACCACAGTGGGGCACACGTTCCAGCCTGTTTCGGGAACTTGCACCTGATCCCCCAGACTTGCCCAGAATCAGGGCGACAAACAGTCACGGCCTCGCCCTGCCCGCCCTGCATATCCCCCTGCACAGCCCAGCCGGAGGCAGAACTGCCTTTCCTGTCTGGGTGGGCAGCTTTTCCTGTCAAGGGCCCAGTGGCAAACAGTTGCGCTTTGCGGGCCACCGGGTCTCTGCAGCTACTCAGCCCTGCGGTGGAGGCACGAAATCCACCGCGGACAGTGCGTAAAGGAATGGGCGTGGCTGCGGCCCAGTGAAACTTTACTCACGAAAACAGCCGGCCAGGGGCTGGTCTGGTGGCTCAGTGGTTAAGTTCGCGCATTCCACTTCGGCGGCCCGGGGTTCGCAGGTTTGGACCCCGGTTGTGGACATGGCACCGCTTGGCAAGCCGTGATGTGGCAGGCATCCCACATATAAAGTAGAGGAAGATGAGCAAGGATGTTAGCTCAGGGCCAGTCTTCCTCAGCAAAAAGAGGAGGATTGGCAGCAGATGTTAGCTCAGGGCT
This sequence comes from Equus asinus, assembly GCF_041296235.1. Taxonomy (NCBI): domain Eukaryota; kingdom Metazoa; phylum Chordata; class Mammalia; order Perissodactyla; family Equidae; genus Equus; species Equus asinus. Next base: position 42,062,334 of record NC_091803.1, read on the forward strand.
AATCTTCCTCAAAAAAAAAAAAAAAACCAGCCCACAGCCCTAGTTTGCCAGCCCCTGAGTTGTTCAATGAGGGAAATGTGGTATATACATACAATGAAATATTATTCAGCCGTAAAAAGTAGAAAATCCTGCTGTTTGCAACAACATGGATGAAGCTGGAGGACATTAAGCTGAGGGAGACAAGGCGGACACAGAAAGACAGATACTGTATGACTGAACTAAAGTGTAGAATTTTTTAAAGTTGAACTCTTAGAACCAGAGAGTAGAATGGTGGTTGCCACATGTTGGGGCTAGGGAAAATGTACTTAAGCCCATCTGTAAAGACCCTATTTCCAATAAGCTGACATCCACAGTACCAGGGGGTTAAGACTTCAACATATTTTGGGGGTGACACAATTTAACCTGTGAAGTCCCTTAACAACCCTTAAAACACTCTCCATTTTACAGAATCAAGTATGGCGTCTCAGAGAGGTTTAGTAACTTAGGCAAGGTCACACAGCTAGGACATAGCAGAGCCCCCAAGACCTTGACTTCTCACCCACCACCTTGAAATCTCAGAAATGAACACCCGTGGAAGTCACATGTGGCAAAGACAGAAGGCAGAGAGGCACCACCTTCCAAGGGCTAAAAGTTTGTTTTGATTTCCTAAGTTTTTTAAGAGTTTCCCTGCCGGATAACAGTGCAGACCCAGAAGGAAATGAGCCGCACAGACACGCCCCAGTGCAGGAGACCCGCCACGCGTCACCAGGGAAGCCACCAAGCTGTCCAGGAAAGAAGCAGTTGCAACAGCCCGATGTTGGCTTTTCAAAAGATTCCCAGAGCTCGCGTTTTCCACATTTCTACGATTCAATTAGGAATCTGGAAATGTGTAAATCTTGGCATTCTTATTGCTCCATAAAAGAAACAAAGTATTCAATGCAGACACTTTTCCTTAAATGCCGGCGATTTTGTTTCCACTGGCTCCAGATATGACAGCAGATCTTTTATCAGGATTCCTCCGAGGATGACAGACATCGTCACTGCTGACGGCTCCAGAGGAGGCCACTGTGTCGGGCGTGGGGCATCAGAGGGGTTCCCGGGAGAGGGCGTGGGGAATCAGCATCATTGTCATTATTATTAGAATGATGACTTTCTTTGGAGTCATTTCTTATCGTCTGCTCCCCACCTCCCTTCTCCCACTCTGCTCACAGCTGCTGAGGCCAAACTCAGCCAAACCTTCTGATGGCTTTCCTGCCCTTGGAGATGGATCCCGAAGGCCTGTCCCAGCATAAGAGGGACTTGAATGGACTGGTAGGGAGAGACAGCCAAGATAAAGAGTTCAGAAAAAAGAAAAAAGCAAGTGAAGCGGTAACATAACAGAGCCAGATGCCTACCTTCAAACCCCTACGTCGGCCCCTCCGTGCTGTGCAAACTTGAGCAAGTCATTGAGCCTCTTGGAGGTTTGACTTTCTCATCTGTAGAAAGGTGGTGGCAGCACCCGCCCTATGGCGTTAAGTGTGATCATTCGTGACAAAGACCCCACGTGGCATCTGGCACTCAACCAACATTCACTTGACACCAGCTCCCTCCCTCAACGGACCAAAAGCCAAGGACAGGATCGTCCCAGCCCAGCAGCAAACACAGACTGTGTAATTAGTCTGTAATTCATCTCAGCCCACCATCCCAGCCCGTTCCTTCTCCTGCCTGTATGTACAGATGACGCCCCCAGGGCAGATGAGGTTGGAGGCAGCGCTGGGACACCGTAAGATGGCCTGGCTTCTGCCAGCCCCCTTGGCCTTTCTGAAAGGATGGAGCGCTGGAGCTACACGGCAGGAAGCCCAGCACATCAACACAGGACCTCAAACGTGTGCTTCGACCTCCGCATGGACAAGCCCTGCTTTCCGTGGAGTTCCGGTTGGTCTCATCTAGCAGCTAGGAGTCGCCTTGCCTGTGTTCAAATCCCGGCCCCGCCACTTAGAAGCTGTAGGACTGTAGGCAGGTCACATGGTTTCTCTGAGCCCTTTCTCTCCGGTGAGGATGGGAGAGTACCTCATTAGAGCCAACACGGTAGCCGCTGGTCAAATGTGACTATTGAAATTCTAATTCATTAAAATGAAGGACAATTTAAAATTCTGCCCCTCAGTCACATGAGCCACATTTTAAGTGCTCAATGGCCACATGAGGCTAGTGGCTGCCACACTGGACAGTGCAGATATGGGGTATTTCCATCATTGCGGAATGTTCCACGGGATGGCGCTGTCTTGGGGGCTTATTACGAGGACTAAGGGCGTTGAAGAATACATTGTGCTGAGCACCATGGGGGGCAGACAGGGCGTGCTCAGTACAATGTAGCTATTAGAGCATTTAATCCTCTGCAAGGTGGGTGGCATTGCTCCCATTTAGCAGATGGCAAAGCTGAGGCTCAGAGGAATGAAAATAGCTTGTTCCAGTTCTCACAGCCAGTAAGTAGTGGAGCCAGATTTAAACCCCGATCTGTATGGTTTCAAAACAGGTGTACGTTCCACAGGCAAGGGATCTCTGTGCCATGAGAAGAGAAATTGAATCTAAGGGCCATCAAGGATATAAAATGCAACAAAAGCTGCAACAAATTCTCAACCAAAGACGTACAGTTTCTATTCAGCCTCCAGGAACAGAAACTCCACACCTCCTCCCCCCATTCAGGAAGTTTGGCCTCCGTTATGGGACCTTGCGTAGGTCCCACCTCCTCTCTCAGCCTCAGCTTCCTCTTCTGTAAAATGGGCTGCTTTGAAGATAAAGTGAGACTGGATTTCCAAACACAGAGCAGGTCCTCAAGAAATCTTTTTTGAATCTGATTAATGACCATGAAGGAAATGAATTGAAGTCCACCCTTTGGGTCGGGTCCTTCCCCCCAGAGCCCACTGCCTTTTTGGCTTTCTGTAAGAATCGCCAAGCAGGGGAAGCAGGAAAGCTCGCTGCCTCTTGAGCTGGAGCGTGGCCCTTTAATTTGTTAATCTTTGCAAATCAGGGGTCCACAGCTTTGCAAAGATGCGGAACCATCAGAGCTTGACACAGAAACAATCAATTCCTTGATTAAAATCTGACAGCTTAATTAATTAGTGCTTAATAGCTCAACCTTAATTATACTCTACATCATTATTTGATAATATTCATAGATTTCCCACGCGGCTGCGCACACATGTCTTTTATCAACTGATTACAAACGCCTGAACTTGACCTCCATTCTTGGGAAAATGTCGCGAACATGAAAGACTTCATTAACACGAGGGCCGACCTCTCCAACGCCTGCACGCCAGCGGGAGTGCTCTGATTTCAAAGTTCTTTGAGATCCGCTGGAAGGAGTTTGCTGTGTGGTTTATTCTCTTCCCACTTCAATACTTTTGTAACTTTTATAAAGTATTAAATAATATCATGGGAGCTTACTTTCACCTGAAAAAAAGATACTCACAGATTCTTTTTTTTTTAGGAAGATTAGCTCTGAGCTAACAGCTGCTGCCAATCCTTCCCTTTTTTTTTGCTGAGGAAGACTGGCCCTGAGCTCACATCCATGCCCATCTTCCTCTACTTTATATGTGGGACTCCTACCATGGCATGGCTTGATGAGTGATGCACAGGTCCACACTGGGGATCTGAACTGGCAAACCCCAAGCCTCCAAAGCGGAACATGCAAACTTAACCGCTGTACCACTGGGCCTGCCCCACAGATTCTTTTTCAACCCTGAGAATGGGTTGGTTTCTAAGCTCAGTGAGAATCGCTGAAATTCATTGCACGTGATGGAGAGTTAAGGAGGCGCCATATAAGCGGAGAGAAGAATATGGGCGTTGAAGCCATAAAGACCTGGGCTTGAATCTTTGGTCCTTTTTTTTACGGTTCTTTCTTTCTTTTTTTTTTTTTTTGAGATATAATTGACATTCAACATTATATTAATTTCAGGTGTACAACATAACGATTCGATAAATCTCTGTTACTTTTTAAGTTTTTTTTTTGAGATATAATTGACATATAAGGTTATTTTAATTTCAAGTGTACAAATCACGATTCAGTAAATCTTTGGTACTTTTGAGCTGTGTGATCTTGGTTGAGTTTCTTCACCTCTCTGAGCCTCAGTTTTGTTAAAACTTTTGTAAAATGAGCCTCTTCATTTGTAAGAGGGTATTAATAATTTCTAATACCCGGGATGTGGATGTGAAGTGCAAGGGGATGGCAAAGTGCCTGCCACGTAGTAAATGCTCAGTAAATGTTACACGTTAGACCATCAGGCCTGTGCTTTGTCCCGGTGCCATGGAGACCTCCTCATTTGGGGGCTTCTTGGAATGATCCAATAGAAGGCTGTCAGAGTCCATCACACCATTACATTCTGCCAAACAAGCCAGCTCCTCTGGGGACATGTTTTTTTTGCCTTGTGGGGAATGGCATAAAACTTTCCCAGAGCTTTCCAGAACTATTTCACGAGCTGCGGCCTGGCCTAGAGGGGAAGGCCTGCACTTTGAGTTGAATACAAGCCTCTAGTCAGGGCTTTCTGTTGGGTGGCATCAAGCAAGTCCTTGCCTCTCGGGGACTCAGTTTCCTTACTTATAAAGGGGACTAGCCCCATTTTTCCAAAGACCTGCTCCCACTGTAGAATCACCTGGACTGTTTGTTTAAACTGAAATAAAACATACAGTGTATGTGATATAATATATATTATATCATAACGTACAATACATATGATACAATATATATAATATCATAACATGCAATATACATTATGTATATATTATTTATAATATATATTGTATATAACATACAATATATATTATATCATAACAATTATGTATTGTCTGTATGTAATATTGTATGTATGCAACATACAATATATATGACACAATATATATACACACCAAGTAATGACTGTTTTGACATAGGACTTTTTATTGCATATTGATTTGGGGGCCTCATTCCCAGGGACATTGATCCAGGGGTCTGAAGGGATTTCTGAGAATCTATTTTTTAAATTTTCCAAGGAATCCTGACGGGCAGCCAGGTTGGGGAACAAATGAGAGCTGCCAACCTCCAGCGTCCCATCTGACTGGACATCTTGCCTTTGAGGCTTTGTCCAGGACGGGAAGGGGCATGCTATCCCCCTGCTTCCCTTCAACTCTCAGAATCTGCCAAGTGAGTGAGATAAGGAAATAAGCTGAAAAAAGGCAGAAAACGATTTCCCGACAACCCCCATTCCCCGGGCTCTCTGACTAGACAAGCTTCTAGATTCCTCTTGCCGTTCCTGATTATTATCAATATTAACTAAACTGATAATTGACATTATGGAAAATCTCCCCAAAGCGATGGCCATTTCCAGAAATTAGATTGCTCTCATCAGTAGGAGATTTTTTTTCTCCCCACTATTATTTCCCATTAATTTTGAAAAGCATTTTTGTGGATTTTTTCCATTATTTTCCCAGCATGGACCTAATAGCGACTGAGAAGTACTTTTAAAAATCCTATTAACTTTATCTGATGGAAATTCTCACAATATCACAATTGCCAAAGGTCTTTTTTATTCTGGAGTTAACCTTGGGGAGCTTTTAGATGTTCTTTGAGGCCTGCACAGGAGACGGAGGAAATCTTTCATTTCTGCATCTGGGGAGAGCTTGGCACGCTTAGCCAAGTATGGCGCTGCTCATTCCTAATTTGTTCCTCTGGGTAAATATTGATTTCACTCCTGTTGTGTATCACAAATGCACAGCCACCTCCAGCAACGTGGGGCACTGACGGTTTTTGTTTAATAGTCAACTTTGAGCAACTCGAGTGCTCGCACAATTTTTCTCTTTTGGTGCTCCCACCTGTGGCTCCCCCCGATGTCTGAGTTAAGAAGGTCGTGTATAGAAAAGTCTGCTGTGGCTGTTGCACAGGAGGACCACTTCCCCTGTGCTCTGCGGGACATCTTCAAAACCCCATGGAGGGGCCGGCCCGGTGGCGCAGTGGTTAAGAGTGTACGTTCTGCTTCGGCGGCCCAGGGTTCTCCGGTTCGGATCCCGGGTGCAGACATGGCACCCCTTGACAGACCATGCTGTGGCAGGCATCCCACATATAAAGTAGAGGAAGATGGGCACGGATGTTAGCTCAGGGCCAGTCTTCCTCAGAAAAAAGAGAAGGATTGGCAGCAGATGTTAGCTCAGGGCTAATCTTCCTCAACAACAACAACAAAAAAACTCATGGAGGGCCAGCTTGAGAAACTTAGAAGTGGAGCTTCTCGTTTGGAACCGGGCAACTTCAGCGACCGCTCCGGTTATGTAGCAAACCCGTCTAGGTCTGTGTTTCTGATACATCTGTGCTTTTGCGCTGATTAAGTCAACACGCAAGGACTTCCAGCATTGCTCTCTTTTCCCTCATTCTCCATATTTACCAGGCGGCTGTCTGTGCTGCGTGTTGGACAGATACTTTTCAGCACTATCTCTGGTGCCCCGATGTTTGTAGTCATTTGATGACAAGGGAGGTTTTTAAATGATAATTGTCAGGGGCATTCCATTTTAAGAATCCAGGAATGTGTAAAAAGAGAGAAGAGCCTAAGGGGAAAATGTGTTTGATTTTGGGGAAAAATCCCTTGGATATCTGCTTCTCCACTCTTTCCTGTTAACACCGCATTGCTGATCGTGATGGCTGGGTCGTGAGGGCGATGGGAGGGACTTAGCAGAGATGTCACGATGAAGAGTAGGCATTGCCTGTCTGGTGCCCTTGATGCTACTGGGAGGCATTAAGATGACAGTAAGTTTCCTAAGATTCTGCAAACCAGATGGGATCTCTACTTTGTTTCATCACCCAAAGACCCCAAGGAGGCCTCAGCTACTGGGACGTGGGCAGGGTCCCAGTGCCAGCAGCATCTTGCAGTGCGACATGCATTTCCAAAGTAGGACAAACCAGATGTGGAAGGCACACAAGACCGCGCAGGAGGAAAGAAGCAATAAGAGTGGCAGGAATTAAGAGGACGCCAGAGATGCAGCAGGACCTGGGGACCCTCCTTTCCTGATGGGGACTAGGGAAACGAGGGGCATCTTAGATGCTGAGCCAGGCCTGCCTGGCACGAGAAGGCTCAGGTTGGGCTAGAAGGACAAACCATCCCACTTAGCCTGGGATACAGTGATGTCCTAGGAGACAGGGCTTTCAGTTTTAAAACCAGGAAAGTCCCCCAGAAAATCGAGATGACTTGGTCACCCTAGGTAGAGAAGACAGCTTAACATGGTTTCTAAAGCATGGACTTTAACATCAGACAGAGCTGGGTTTGAACCCTGGCAGTGCTAGCTAAGCGAGCTTGGACGGTCTCCTTTACCTCCCCTTGTCTGTAACAGGGGCACAGTCAAGGTGCCTCCCGCACAGGCTAGGGTAAGATAATGGTCACTAAAGCCAGCCGAGTGTGTAGCACAGGGCCTGGAGCCGGGGAAGCATTCAGTACATTTTTATCCTCATCATTCTGAGGAAGCGAGTTATCAGGGTGCGTTCTGAACGCCTCCCACGCTGGAAGGGAAGAATCGAGGCCAGAGGTGAAGATGCCGCAGAAAAATGAGAGACAGGGAAATCAAAAGGCCACCACGGTCTGGAGAAGACGGGAAAGGGCAGAGAACCAGTGCAGGGTGGGGGCTAGGACAGAATGAGGTGGGGAAGGAGTCAGGGTTAGTCTCCCACACTCCACGTTATGCCCTTGAAGTCTCAAGGCTTCAACAGAGCGGGAGCTCCACTTGATGGAGAAGGAAAACTCAGGGTCTGGAAGAAGGAAATGGACACCCAGAGCTGCCTGCAACCAGGAGGCATCGCCTGATACCCCGGTCCTTCTGACCATTCCGGGGAACCCCAGGAGCTGACCTCCTAGCGGAGTCTTTGTAGACCAAAAATAATAGTAATAATCAGCCTGGAAAGAGGGAAGGAGCTGGAGAAATAGCTTGGAGCAGAAAGCAGAGGCATCTTTTAAATGTAACAATATGTGTGACAGAAATAACATTAAGTTACAAGTATTTGCGATCTCCTTTCTCTTCCCTTCTCCCTCCCTTCTGACCTTTTATAGAGAATGAATCCTTTCTTCTGGGTGAGTTCTGGGGTGCTACTTTCTGGTGTGTTAAAAGGGCAAAGTGGAAGGAAACCTTAAAAAGCCAGAAAAGGGGCCAGCCTGGTGACACAGCAGTTAAATTTGCATGCTCCACTTCAGTGGCCCGGGGTTCACAGGTTCAGATCCTGGGTGCAGATCTAGCACCGCTTATCAAGGCATGCTGTGATGGCATCTCACATAAAATAGAGGAAGATTGGCAGGGATGTTAGCTCAGCGACAATCTTCCTCAAGCAAAAAGAGGAAGATTGGCAATGGATGTTACCTCAGGGCCAATCTTCCTCACCAAAAAAAAAAAAAAAAAAAGCCAGAAAGGCTAAGTTGATCTACATGATAAAGAACAGACACAGACAAGAGTGGAGAGGAGACAGAAAAGGAGAGTCAGAGTTGAGGGAAGTAAGAGACAGGAAGGAGAGAGAGGCAGGAGACTAGGTCTTTTCCCAGGAGCCATTGCAGAGTTTTAGACAGAGATTTGGGGGTGAGAGAGACGAGCACAGAGGATTTTTAAAGCTGAGTAAAGATGTTGATTTCTTTTGATTAAATTTTCTTCCAGAATGCAATTTCTCTTAAAGCAAATCTGTGCTGAGACTGGAGCACATAGAGATCCATATTTATACAGGTTACACTAAGTACCATTAATTAATATTCCTTACGTGCCTCCCAGATTCCAGGCAGTTCTAGAAACACTGAGTGCCTATTACAGTACACTGATTGCATTGATTGCCCTGGTTACTGGCCTCCCGGCTGCCACATCTCTCCAATGTGACTTTGCGGCTCCTCCCACCAAGAGGAGGAGTCTGTTTCCCCACTGCAGGGGAGCAAGAAGATTCCTCTAGGTCCTTCTGGCTAGTCTAAGAGTTAAATTGACACGAGACAGAAAAACAGGAGAAAATCAAACAAAGTTTAATAACATGTACACAGGAGAGAAACTCGGGAAAACTGAGTAACTTGCCAAAATGGCCAAAACCACCACCTTAAACATCATCTTCCGCTAAAGATAAAGGAGGATGTTGGGGGTAGTGGTTTGGGACTTCAAAGGGGAGGAAGGGAATTTACGTGGAGATGGAAAAGCAAATGCCTGATGAACAAATGATTGCTGGGCCATCTATAGACAGTGTGACCCAAGAGACAGACAAAAAATGGGCTTAGCAAGGACGCTCCCAGTCAACCAAACCCAGAGTTATCTACGGTGATGGCCTGTCCCCTTCTACCCTCAATACTTTTAGGCAGTCAGGGAGAAGGTGAAAGTTTCTTTCAAAGTCTTTTGTCCTTAAAAATAATCAAGCCAAAGAGACACATTTTGGGGTGACAAATTCTGATCCCCCACACCACCAATCTTATCCAGGCTGATAAACCTGGCTTGTAATCAGGGTATGTTACCTTCAGTCTTATCACCTGATCTGGCCCACAGAAGGCAGTGGACCTGACAGGGTTCTAGTCCCAGCTGAGACCTTAAGAGGCTTTGCAGGTTTCAGCTGTATCTCCTGGGCCCTCGCCTCCATGTGAGAACAAGCCCAGGCTGGCCTTCTGGAGGCCGGGAGGGCAGGTGGAAGAGAACCGAGAGACCCCAGCCAACAGCAAACCAACCTCCAGAAAAAGCCACCACGCTGACCCTAAGCTGATCACAGACACATAAAGGAGCCCCCTTGGGAGCAGAAGAACTGCCCAGCAGAACCCCCCCAAAACTGCCCGCACACAGTATCATGAGCAAAAACAATGTTTATAGATTTTAAGCCACTAGGTTTTGAGATGACTTGTTACACAGAAATATCTGACACATTTGCTAAGTAACCAATATCTTGAATATATTATTTCGATCCTTGCAACTAAGAATTTATAATTCTCTTTGTTATCAGCGGTTTCATGGCACCAAGGAAACAAAAGAGTCTTGCCCGAGGCCGCTCACCCAAGTTCCAGAGCCACAACTGAAAATGACTCGATTTAACTCAAAACCATCTTTCCACGGGCCTCATATCATGCTGCCCGAGACGATGCCAAAGCCGCCCAGACCCAAGATCGTCTCTCTATTTCAGGAGAGGTCACAGGACCGGGCTGGACATCAGCTGCAAAAGCCAGACTCCTCAACGTCCAGGCCAACAAAACAGAATCACAGCCCATAGGAAATTAGCATCCCGTGAAGCCTGCAGCAGAACACGAACCCTCGTCAAAGACACTATAATGTTGAGAACAATGAGAGATGTACGAGTCAGCAAAGCCGGAGTTCCCAAAGCAAGATTTGTAGAAGATAAACAAGACCCGTTTGATGCAATGGAAGATGAAATTGCAGCGCAGAGCAGAGCAGTTCCAACGAGAGGTAAATGGACGCCTCCGAAACCTGTTAAACAGATCGTCAAGAAGTCAGGGGTGTCTACACACGCATTTCCTCATTGCTGTGATTCTACACAAACACACCACACACAACATAAACCCGGGGATATAGGGAAGTGAACACACAGACATCTCACAGGTAAACGCACGGAGACACACCTGCTCGTACCACACGGGCAGCACAGGCAGGCACTGGCTGACACATGCAGGCACAGACCTGTACGTGCGTGCACACGTGTGTACACACACACAGAGGCACGAGTGATCATGAAAGGACGCACACAGAGACACCTAAATGCTCCCAGAGAGACACACACACCCTCTTCTGCAAAAGCACATGGGTTTACATGCACGTGCAAACACACATGCTCATCAACCCCAGACAGGCAGAGGGAAATCCTCTTCCTACCAGGAGTGGATTTTTGCCTCCAAGATTTGTCCTCAGAGGTAGAGCATTTCACCTGCAAATCCTGCCAAGAAAGAATCTTCTAGTTGTTGATCTCTTGACTCCCTGCAAGAAAGCTTGGTCCTCCTGGGCCCTAGGGCCAGCCCTGCCCTCGGCAAGGCAGAATTGAAAGACCCCTGGGCCAACGGCTGGGACTAACCATGACATCAGCTCATGGGCTCTCTTTCGGGAGGTTATGCCTGTGCTCCATCCTTGGGATGAAATGGGAGCAAACAGCAGCTTTGACATCAGGAAGACTGGGGTTCGGATCCTGCCTCTGCTACTTCCTAGCTGCATGAACTTGGGGCCAGGGACATAAATATGTCACTTCAGCATCCTCAGCTGCAAAATGGGGACAGTGATTCCCACCAAATAGGGATTTGTCAGGATTAAAGGGGGTCATGTGTGTAGTGCTTGATTCAACACCTGGCACATAGTAGGTGTCAGTAATTGATGAAAGACAGAGGATATTTTCAAAGCCACGTGCTCCGTCCATTTACGGTCTTAATTTTTTTTTCTTTTTCTTCCAAGCATAACATAAACCCAGGCTAATTTGCATTTATGTTCTATAACATTTATGTATCATTATTACATATTTTATCCAAAATGATCCTTTTTCTTTTAATTCTCCGCACGTAAATGTCTCTGGTATGAACAAGGGCCAATTTCTTCTTCTGTCCTTGGACATCGTCTTTTCCGGGGGACCATATATCTGGTTATGGTCATTAAAACCATTCAGCAAATCAATTTTGTTAAACCCAAATTCCCTTTATAGGCGACATTCCAAGACCCGAAACCTCCTGAGAAAAGAAATTAAAAAGCTGCCATCTCGAAGTCGGAACCAGACTTTGCTCTCAAGAGAAATCTGTATTTCAAGGTGGACCTTGAAATGGCCGGTTTTGAATTTTGATTTTAATACTCATTTATCCAACATCACAAGCATTTCTGAGCACCTACTCTGTGCCGGGCCCCGTGATCAGAACCCAGTTCACAAAGATACACAGAGACAAGGGCAAAAGCAAAGTACATGTATCATCGTAATTCAACATGGCCACAGAAATCATTTGTAAGATAGTAATTTTTTAAATGTACAAGGTAAAGACCAGAGGAAGGAATAATTAATTCTGTGACAGAGAAGTCAAGAACACAAGACAACGCGTGGGAGACATGCTGTCTGTGCCTGCCTAGGTCACTGGTCTTCGTTTGTAGGAGAATTCCTATCTCCTTTAGAGAATTCCCTCTCCCCGGTTACAGGCAGTCTTTCTGAGGCTGTCAATCAAGTGGCATCCCCGGGGGTGGGCACTTGACTCAAGGCCAGCCATCACTCTCCCATGCCTGGGAATATTAAACAAGAGGATGAAGCAACGTGATAAGGAAACAACGAACAGCTGGCCGTCGGAAGAGACTCATGTTTAAATCCTTTTACTTAGATGCCCCAGAGAGGCCCTGTCTCTGGCCTTACAGATTTTCCACCCCACAGTCTGTCAAAAAGTTTATTTTTTTGTCCCATTAGGCAGATTTGAGTGATTATCATCAAAGATACAGAAATCTCGGGGCCAACCCAGTGGGGTAGAGGTTAAGTTCACACGTTCTTCTTCAGCAGCCTGGGGTTTGCCAGTTTGGGTCCTGGGCGCGGACCTACACGCCGCTCATCGAGCTGTGCTGTGGCAGCGTCCCACATACAAAGTAGAGGAAGATTGGCAACAGATGTGAGCTCACAACAATCTTCCTCACACATATACCAAAAAAAAAAAAAAATATATATATATATATATATATATATATAAATCTCCATGGAGGGAGAGATCTGACATGGGTTCTGAAGAATGAAAAGAAGCTCACTGGGTGGCTGAGGGGAAGAAAGAGCGGAGAGACGATGCAAAGACATAAAGGCACAGGTGTAACACCGTGCAGCACATCTGGACAATGAAATCATCTCAGCGTGGCCTGAAAACACAAGATGAGAGCCGTAAGCAGCTAGAAAACCAAAACCACTTTCCTCTGTATCCCCAGCACCCCCCCCCACAGAGCCTGGCACACAGTGGTGCTCAATAAATGCTTGTGGAATGAGTGAGTGATGGGATGATGGAAACAGGGCCAGGCAGAGCGTCTTGTAACCCACAATGACCTTGTGATGCCTGGAGGGCGAGTGGAATCACTGAAGATCCTTTCAATCAGGGAGAGACATAATTCAGAAGTAATTCAGAATCCAGAATCTTTAAGGAATTTATTTTTACTTATGTGATGGGATGCAGTTGTTAGCTAGTGTTGCTGTGGGAATCATTTTGCAATGTGTAACTGTTTCAAATCAATACGTCATACACCTTAAACCTACACAATGTTCTATGCCAATTATATCTCAATAAAGCTGGAAAAAATAAAATAAAATAAAACATTCATTTTTAAATTCAACTCTAGCTTCCGAGAGAAGAACAGGGCAGATAGGACCAGGGCCGGAAGCATGGGTCCCAACTAGGAGACGGACGCAGTCAGCCAGACGGCCATGGGGGCCCGAGATCAGCCCCATTGACTGGGAATGAATTGGACAGGTCTTGGCAATTGATTGGCTGTGGGCGGAGAGAGGGAGGGAAAAACGCAAGGATGGCCCCAAATTTCTGTCCTAGGTGGGTGACGTGCCATTCACTGGCAAACGGAGCATGAGAGGAGGAGCAAGTAAGGCAGAAAAATGAAGAGTTGAGTTTGAACCTGTTGGGTTTGAGGCTTCGGAAAAACAGCCAAGAAGAGGTGTTGAGTAGGTCTGGTGCTCAGGAGAGCAGTCAGGGTGGATGGAGTGTAGGGATCCATCAGCATCGGGGTTGGGGGTTCTTAACCTGGGGCCCCTGGATTCCTGAGATTGCATGCAACGTCATGTCCTGGACGGCTTCAGCACTACACTTGGGGCCACTTTAAACAGCGAAATCACCAACAAGAAGCACAAAAGTGCAAAAATCCATGGCAATAAACAGATCACAAAGATGACACTTGTTTACAGTGAGAAGTGAGGCAAGGAGGCAGGGCGTCGTCTTGTCACCCTCAGCTGGGAACGGGCGTGTCGGAGGACTCCGAATGTTAGCTCCTCTGCGCTTGTCCACGACATGAAGGACCAGAACGTGCCTCGAGCGCTGGTTGTGGGATCACGTCAGCTTTAATGAGGAGGCAAATTCCAGGAGCCAGCTTCTCACTTTGCTTCTTGTCCCCCATCTGAAGGGGACAGTCAGTGCTCCTACAGCCAACATGGCCCATGGACGTCAAGCTTCAGCTGCCGGAAAAGCCACTCTTTCTCCCATAGGGAAGGGCGAGTAAGGGGTGAGGAGAAGGGCAGACCCCTCTCCAGCATCTCTCTGAAAAAGTGAGGTATTGGCCAAACCCCTATTTAAGGGCCCTGTCTTAGCTTGGGCTGCTGTAACTAAACCCCACAGACGTGGGGCCTTCAAAAACAGGCATCTACTTTTCATGGTTCTGAAGCCTGGAAGTCCAAGGTCAAGATGCGGGCGGATTCGGTCCCTGGTCAGCATCTTCTTCCAGACTTGCAATGATGGCTTCCCACTGTGTCCTCACATAGGGCGCGGGGGGCCTCCAGTCTCTCCACCTCTTCCTATAAGGACACAAATCCCCTCCTGGGTTCCCACCCTTATGACCTTGTCCAACACTAATCACTGTCCCAAAGCCCCACCTCCGAATACCGTCACATTGGGATTAAGATTTCAACATATGAACTTGGGGGAACACAAACATTTGGTCCATAACAGGCCCAGACAGAATATGAGACAGGAGGATAAAGAGTGTCGCCCCCCATTCCAAGAAAACAAGTCCCAGTTACCAGCACTACTCAAGTCGGAGACAGCCTTCAGAAAACTAGTGCAGAGGAAAACCCAGGGGGAGGCCGCCGCCTTTTGTGATTTTCAGCACCAGGCAGCCCCGAGATCCAGCATGAGCCTTCCCAGGGACAAGGCTGTTGTCTTTTTTATTTTGACCACGGCTTCCAGCATCCCCTGAGGCAGAGGTGTGGGGGGGACCGGGACCCATGGTGAAGGGCAGGCTTGAAGAAGGATCTCAGAGTTACCACAAAGATCCTGTGACAATCGAACACATCACCATCATCATCATCATCGTAGCCCTGCCGTTACTTGTGGACCGCCCATGTCCAAGCAAATATACGCTACTGCCTCTCAATTCCACAAAAATCTGAGCTTATAGTTATTGAGGGCTTGCTGGGTGCCTGGGGCTGTGTTAGGTACCACACTGCCTCTGTTTTTAAAACAACCACCTGCTATTATCAGGCGCTGTCATTATCTGCCGTCCCCTGGTGAGGGAACAGAGTCTGGAGCAGGTTAAGCGTCTTCACAATCCAGTAGGTAACAGAGCAGAGTTTCTTGACCCCAGCACTGTGACTTTTAGGGCCAGACAATCCTTTGCTGTGGAGGCTGTCCTGTGTATTACAGGATGTGTGGCAGCATCCCCGGCCTCCACCCATTGGATGCAGGTAGCAACTCCCCCAAGCTTGACAACCAAAACTGTCTCCAAACATCGTGTCTGGTAGAGAACCAGTACAATAGGGCAAAGATTGGAATCCAGACAGCCTGATTCCAGAGCCAGCTCCTCTCATTGCTACATGACACAATCTCCTTCCTGGTACCCTCCAATCCTCACCCTAAAACAGAGATTCTCACCACCACACAGTGTGTGTGGGACCCAATGGATGTGAATTCAGGGCTGCCCCAAAACCGAGCCCTCTTCCCACTCCCCAGGCAGCATCTATTTTGATGGGACCCTCCATGCCTGTCCCAGACCCTGGGCTTGAATTTGGGCAGGAACGTGAAGGAGTCACTCCCATAGCCAAGTCCCAAGTCACGCGGCTAGGACGTGGCCAGGCCTGGATCCAAACCCGGTCTGCCGGCTCCACACACAAGGTTTTACTTTGCTCAGCTGCCCCCAGCTCTGGCAGCCCCCTCCCCTCCTCCATCCCATTTCCTTCTCCCGCCAATTTCAGCCAATTTCACCTCTAGCAACTTTGCAACTGCCCTCTTCTCTTATGCAATCCCTGACTCCAATTGACAACACCTTATCTGAGTGGTAAAAGACAGGGCTTCAGGGGTTCAAGAGCGGCAAGTGGGAAAAATCCTGCTTTGCTGGATTTTGAGCCATGGGACCGGGCGGGAAGAAATGTGTGGGTTGTCAGATAGCCTCCCCCCAGGACCGCGATGCTGACTAATGAGGGAGCAGGCTTGCCAGTCCAGTTAGCTCTTTAATTACACGGAAAGAGGAGCCCTCAGAAGCGGGTCAATCAGTTGGAGAAGAAAGAAACAAGTCTGGCTTCTAATCAATGGCTGTTCCAGCCTCTTTCATCAAAGGCTTGACCTGTCATTTTCTATTGTCTGGAGTTAATGAGTCGGTTTGACTCCCGTGGATGAAGGGAATTTGCTTAAGCCTGGGGCCGCTCTCTCCCTGATAATGTTGTTCTGCATGGGTCCTCAGAGCACTTCCAACCACGAGGGCTGTCATTTACTGAGTATCAGCTACGTGTCGGCAGTGCGTCAAGGGCTCTGCACGTCTGAACTCTTCTGATCTTCACGTCAGTGCTAGGAGAGAGCTTCCACTGTCTTCTGGCCCTGCCACTTACCAGCTGGAAGGCTTTTGGCCTCTCCGTGCCTCTGTTTTCCCATCTGTAAAATAGGGATAGAGTAGAACCAACCTCCTAAAGATGTTGTGAAGACACAATGAGTACTTGCTGGAAAGTGCTTCAAACAGCGCCTGGCGCATATAACCGCTGTAAGTGTTCACTCTTTTTGTTATCGTCCCCATTTTACAAGCCAGGAGAGTGCCGAGGTAAATGGGGGTTAAGGAGCCGGGCCGAGGCTCAGAACCTGGCAGCAACAGAGTCAGACTTAACCCTGATCTGTTTGACTCCGAAGCTGAGTTCTTAGAACTGGACCACGAAAGGGGTAGGGAGGGAGGGAGGGAGGAGCCGCGCCATGCGCCGCGCAAGGAAGTGAGAACAGCAGAACAGGGTCTCACACTAAAAGCCAAGAGTGAGACTCCCAGCAGTCGGGCTGCATCCAACTGGGCGGGCCCCCCCGGAGAATGGGGGCTCCGGTCCAGGGTCAGTGTGACCAAAAGGGCTGTCACAGGAGCTCCACATCCCCCGAATAATGTCCAAACTCTATCTGGCAGGAAGGCTCTCCTGGACCTTTCAACCTTCCTGGCTTCATCCTCAGGTAAACTCTATCTGGCCGGAAGGCTCTCCTGGACCTTTCAACCTTCCTGGCTTCATCCTCAGGTACCGCACACCCTCCAGTCACCCCACACTCACACACACACTGGACCAGCATCTGTCCTCAGACCCACGAGTATTCTGAGCTCCACGTCTGTTCATTCATACTCTCCATTCCACCTGAAATGCCTTCCTTTCCCCCATCCCCGCCTCTCTCCCATCCTCTGAGACTCAGCTAAGGAGTCACCTCCTCCAGGAAGCCTTCTGGGACCACCACTCCCCCTCCAGCTGGACTAGGCACCTCTTTGAGCCTGCCACGGTGCTCCCCTCCCTATCTTTCCAGGTTGAAATTGCCCTGTAATTACAATTCCGGATTGCAATTGTCTGGCTCCCCCATGGGCCTTGGAACTCCTTCAAGGCCCAGCCCAGAGGCTAGCTCATAGTAGGTGCTCAAGAAATGTTCATGGATGGATGGATGGATGGATCGATGAATGAATGAATGAATGAATGAATGAGTTCTTGTGGGATGGGCCTATCTGGGTGCCCTTCTGTGTGAAGGGGAGATTTCGCCAATCTGTAGCTCCATACATAAAACCAACTCATAGGTAGGGTCTCCCAGGGAAATACACTGACACATAGTAGGTACACCCAACCACACCTAAAAAGAGAATGGGCTGCCTCCTCAGACAATGAGCTCCCCGAGACTGGGGGCATCCAAGCAGAAGGCACACTTGTCGGGGAAACCATAGTTGATTTCAGAATTACCCAGGTGATGGCTGATCTTCTAACGTTTTTAGTCTCTGCTCAACTGAGTCCAAATCTTCCAAGTCGACCTTAAGGATGATGAGGATGGAGATGGTGATGACAGCCATCACGCAGGAGGGACCTGGACGCAGCAGGCCCCGTGGCGGGCCCTCGACAGATAGAGCACTCACCAGGCCCGCGTCATACACAACGCACGACAGCAAATGCGTACAAAACTTGAATCACCAGTTCCTGTGTTGGGGGAAGAAAAGAGCATCTCTGTTTACAATCTTTAATTAAGTCTCATTTTTCTTATCAACCTTCAGCCACATATTTCTGGCATTTTCCTCGATGTTCTCCCATTTTACTCTTTTCTTTCACAATCGAGTGGCAGGCAGTGAGCTAAGCCCCAAGATCTTGCAGCGAAGTTAAAGATCTGCTGGGCTGCGTGGCTTTATGATTTTATCTTTTTTTTTTTTTTTCTCTTTTTGGCTCAGCTGTATTTAGTTTATGAGACTCGAGCTCCTTTACCAGTGGGATCAGCACTTCTGCTTCCTGCTTGGTTTATACGGTAATCACACAAACGCAATAAAATATTCAAGTCCTTGGTGTAAACACTGCCACGCGGACAAAGGTGGAGACCTTCCTGGAGAGGAATTGTTGCACAGAGGCGTCGTCATGCAGCTGCTAAGACGGCCTCGCGTCAGCTGATGTGCAAAAACTCAAACCCACGTGGAAGAGGCAGTGGATGGGCACCAGTGTCAATGCCCCCAGAGCAGAGTTTGTCCCAAAGATGGATTTGTGAAAACCGGAAGCTGCCAGTGTTGTTCCCATGTTCATTTGTCTGATAGGATATTGTAGCTCAGAGCAGCCAAGTAACTCACCCAAAGTCACACAGGGAATGAGAAGCAGAGCTTGGACATGAATCAAGTCCGAACCCAGGATGCCAGCACCTGTTTGTTGAGCACCTACTATGTGCTCAACACGAGCAGAAGCACTGTCGGTCTGACTCACTTAATCCTAGGAGGAACGCGCCTGTCTTACAGATGAGGAAGCTGAGATGCAGAGGGATGGAATGACTCGCCCGTGGTCACTCAGCTCAAGTGGTGGAGCTGGACTTTGAAGCTGGAGAGGCTGGCCCCGAAGCCTCTTTCTCTCTGATGCGTCTCTTGAGATGCGTCAGCCAGCTAAAATCTCAGAGCAGACCCTGAGCAGAAAGTGCTCCCCGCTCTCAGAACGAGGACCAGGGGTGTGGCCAAGGGGAAGCAAGTGCCCTGGGGCTGGGGCCGTGGTCAGAGCAGGTGTTCCCCTGCAGGGAAGCAGCTCCATCATCAAACACGTCTCAAATGCTTGGGAGGCTGACCTTGCAGCGAGAGGACGCGGGACCCAGGGCCAGAGCTGCTTTTCTAAGGGGCATTGCTCCGAGAAACCCCTTCTGGAAATGCTTCTCGTGCACGTCCCATTCTCACCAGGGGCTGCCGGGCCTCGAAGAGCTGAATCAGGAACTTAATTTAATGCCGCAGAAAGCTGTGCTGTGTGGTCTCTTGAGGCTCGACTCTAATAGCTTTTGTGCTTTGACCGCTAAAGCACAAGATGCAGACCCCTGGCCTTTCGTGCAGGAAAAGAATGAGGGCTTGGAAGCTGGGAGATCTTGGATCAAGTTAAGGCTTTGCTACCGACTCGCTGTGTGAGCTGGGGCAGGTTGCTTAACCTCTCTGAGCCTCAGGCTTCTTTGTACGTTAAGGGTGATGAATCAGGGTTTCTCTGAGTTCCCTGCTGCCTCCAACATCCATGGTTCCTGTGCCACCTACCGAAGGAAGCCACAGCAAGAACAGGCTTGAGATTCCCTCTGGACATTGCGCTTCAGACCCGTATGACTGGGACCCAACTGGGGAGGGAATCCTGAGAAAGAACAGCAGTGCCCTGCAGGAGAGTCCAGAAAAGTCTCTCACTGTAGAAGGGACTGTGCCCAACTGGCCCTCAGCCTCTGATCAATTCCGTGGAATGCTCCATGCCAGCTGCTTGTCCTGTTATTATTAACAGATGCCACTTATGGAATACCCTACGGCATGCCAATCATCTTGCTCGCCACAAAAATCCTGAGCGGTGGGTGGGCATCAATGAGGCCCATCAGAAAAATGAAGAAACTGAGGCTCAACAAGGTAACACGTGCCCAAGGGCACATGGAAAATAAATAGTCTAACTGGGACTAGACCCCAAGTTTGTATGACCCTAAAGCCATGCTCTTTCCACTACTCCTCCTTAATTCTCAGATGGTCTTGGTCTGGCAAACCCAAGCTCTGGAACAACTCTCACGTTTAGTATTCATTCAGCAGGTTTCCACTGAGCGCCTGTTAGGGGCCAGGTGCCATGTGACACATCAGAGACGCAGCAACAGTAAAGAAAAACCAGAATTGGGTTCACGGGACCTCGATCGCTCCCACAAGGACGGACAAGGCACTTCCGGGAAGGTACAATCATGGTCTGAATTCGAATGGATGTTGGCAGACACACGTAGGAAGCATTCGCTTCCATCCCCATAAAAGAAGACCCTTGGCTGGTGGCGTGAATGTCAGGGGGTGGAACAGAAGAAATTGTGTTCCAGCGACATCCATAGATTTACAGCAACGTGGAAAATGTTCCCGAATGTGACAGTGCCGCAGACACGAAATGGAAATGGAACCTCAAACACAAATCATCTCGGAGGTTCAGAAAAGTCTGAAGGTTGTGTGCATAGTTTGCCTGGAAGATGGGTAAGGTGAGGAAGAAGGGGCGAAATGTGCGCCTGGACGCGTTAGTCCAGACTATTTACCTCAAGAGTGTAGAACCTAAGAAGGGATATTTGGAATGTTATTATTTTCAATATTTCACTCATTCATTCGACAGCCACTTATTCTATTGGGAAAAGGAATAAACAGGACCCGATCTCAATAGTAAAGAAGCTCAGAAACGGGTGCGGGCGGGGCATGACGTATTCTGTAATAATAATACTTACAACACCGTCATGTTGTAAGGGCTGTGGGCCCCAAAAGCAAGAAGCTATTCATTCCTGCCTAGCGGAACCCTGTAGGTTTTCCTGGAAGTAGAGACACAGGAAATGGGTCTCCAGGGTGCACACAAGGGTGTAAGGACCGAGAGGGAGAGAGAGAGAGATGTGGACAAAGGGAATCAGTGATGCAAAGACGGGAAGACATTCGGAAATTAAAGAGAAATGGGATGGTGCGGGGGAGAAAGCAGAGACGGGATTCGAGCAGGGTTTCTCAGCCGAAGCACCACTGACATTTGGGGCTGCAGGATTCTCTGTTGTGGGGGGCTGTCCTGTGCGTTGTAAGATGATTTACAGCATCACCGGCCTCCACTGCCTGGACGCCAACAGCACACACACCCCCCTCAGTTGTGATGATCAAAAATGTCTCTAGTGCAGCCACTATGGAAAACAGTATGGAGATTCCTCCAAAAAATTAAAAATAGACTTACCACATGACCCAGCTATCCCACTACTGGGTACCTACCCAAACAACTTGGAATCAACAATCCAAAGTAGCATATGCACCCCTATGTTCATGGCAGCACTATTCACAATAGCCAAGACATGGAAACAATCCAAGTGCCCATCGACTGATGATTGGATAGAGAAGATGTGGTGTGTGTATACATATATGTATATGTATATATATACACAACGGAAAGCTACTCAGCCATGAAAAAGACAAATTCATCCCATTTGCAACCACATGGAAGGACCTGGAGGGCATCATGCTAAGTGAAATAAGCCAGACTGAGAAAGACAAACAAGAGATGATTTCTCTCACATGTGGAGTATAAACAAACACATGGACAAAGAAAACAGTTCAGCGGTTACCAGGGGAAGGGGGTGGGGGGCTGGGCACAGGGGGTGAAGGGGCGCACTTATGTGG
Organism: Equus asinus; assembly: GCF_041296235.1. Lineage (NCBI taxonomy): Eukaryota > Metazoa > Chordata > Mammalia > Perissodactyla > Equidae > Equus > Equus asinus. The sequence continues at coordinate 42,084,033 of NC_091803.1, forward strand.
TGACAGACAAGAAATAACGTACAACCGAAATCTCACAATGATGTAAACTATTATCAACTCAATAAAAAAAATTTTCAATAAAATTTTTAAAAAATGTCTCTAGACATTGCCAAATGTCCCCTGGGAAAAAAAAATCACCCCAGACTCAGAAGCACTGGACTAGGAGCACTCACAGATGACATTGGGGAAGGACTTGAAGGTCACACGATGAAGCTTAGACATCGAAGTGTCATCGGCATTGCTTATTAAGCAGAGTATAGAGACCATTTTTATTTTCTAGGATGATCGGTCGGTCCACAGTTGGGTGGGTGGATGGGGTGTGAAGAGATCGATGGCGGGAAAATGGACCCTGCTGGCACAGTTCAGACAAGGCGTGATGAACCAAGGTCAGGGCAGCAGGAATGAAAGAGGAGCTACAATTTGAGGACCTTTTATAACATAAGGTCCACAGAATTGGGGAAAAGAGGATGAGGACTGAAGGGGACCACCCTGTTTGTATATCCAAGGAGAGCTGGCCCATGAGCAGTATGCAAACTAGCAAACTAAAGTGCGTAGTTCCTTTATCTAAAATACTATGTTTTGCACACTATGTAAGCAATCACACAGTCATTCAACAAACATTTGTGAAGTGCCTACCATGTGCCAGCTCCTGAAATTTAAAACTAGTAACAGCACTCGTGCCAGGTACAGTACAAATAAGCATTCGACATGAGTTAGCTCAATGAACCAGGAGGATTTGTATATTATTACAAAGGTTAATGTTTGTAAACATTATCCCTATGTTAAAGAGGAGGCAGCTGGTTCTTACAGAAGTTAAGGAGCTTTTCCGTAGATAGAAACACCAGGATTCGAACCAGGCTTTGTTCCTCCTCGAGGTTCACATGGTTAACAATACTCTATACCAATTTCTTCCAAAGGTTCTAGAAAGCAAAGGACGCTCCTTGATCCTAGTTTACAAGGCCAGTGTGAGGGGAGGGGCGCGGGGAGAGGAGGAGCAGAGGAGACGGAAAAGAGCAGAGCAGAGGAGAGGAGCTTTGGCGCGTCTTCACTGTCATCACGCTGAAGCATCGTTGAGGCAGAAACGCGCACCCATCACAGCAGCCAACCCTCTGGCCAGGCCCCCGAGTCCAAGCTCTGGTCTAAGCTGCATTAATTGTCCCGGCTCCACGGTGACGCCTGTTTTGTTTCTCTTTCTCTTTCTTTTGAGACTACGGCTTCTATCCTGCATGAAAACCTCTTGCCGAGGGACCTGCCTGTTGGACCAGCCCACAGGTCAGGGAAGAGGGAAGCCAAGTGACCCCGTGAGGAGCTGCCTGTCCCCCTCTGCGAGCGGCCAGATGCCACCCGGAGGCCCGCTAAGATGGGAGCGTCGGGTCTTTTAAAACAAAATAGAACGAGATGCTGACAATTTGTCAGTGGTGTTTCCTGTCCTGCTCCTACAAGATCCTTCACTATCCAACCCCGTTCACCTTGCCAACCCATCCTGATGCCTCCCCACTCCCTCCTCCCACGTCCTGCAGTCCCCGGATGCCCCAGGTCTCCCTCTGCCTCCTTTGCATAGGGTCTGCGGTGCCTGGAGGCCCCTTCCCACCGCCACCCCACCCCCAGCCTCTTCACCCTGCCCCCTCGGCTCACCTGTCAGGTCTAAGAGGACACATCACCTCCTCCAGGCAGTCCTCCCCACTGCCCAAGGCTGGTTTGGGACCCTGCTCTGTGCTCCCAGAGAACGCTGTGTTCGCCTCATAGCATCGCTAACCACACTATTTTATAATTCTCTAGTGTCTTGTGTGTCTCCCCCGCTAGACAAGGCTCAGCAAACTACAACTGGGGCCAAGTCTGTTTCGGTAAATAAAGTTTTCTCGGAACACAGCCACACCCACTTTTGCATAATCTCTACAACTGCTTTGGCATCCACAACAGCAGGATTGAAGGGCGGCGACAGAGACCTTCCGGCCCGCAAAGACAGATATTTACTGTCTGGCCCTTTGCAGGAAAGTCTGCTGACCGTCACCCTAGGCTGCGGGCCGGGGGACAAGGACTGGGTCTTCCCTTGTATTGCCACCAGCATCTGGTGCGCAGCCTGGAAGACACAGGAGCCTGACAAATATCAGATGAATGGATGGATGAGCACATGTTGAATGCGTTTAAGTGTCAAGTTCTGTGACAGTGTGACACTGCTGGCACAAAAGAGACACCTTTGGCAAGAGAGTATCAAACCCTAAGAAATAGTCTGATTGAAGAAAATGAGCCTAGAAACACACACACACTCACACACACACACACACACACACAGACAACTCTGGCTGGCGCGTCGGGTCCTGACTTGCAGGAGCTGCCACACAGAGAGGTTTGATTAAAGTGACTTCCTACTATGAGTGTCTATGATAGTTCCTTGAGTGGTTTTTTTTTCCTCTAATGTTTTGAACAAGAACAATCAGTTGCTGAATTCAAGCTGAATTTCATCAGCCGAAAAATCGGAGTTGAACGATCCAGACTTTTTTTGAGGCTTAGAAGGAGGGGAGAAGGGAGTCCAGCTTATATGATCTGTGGAGGGAAAGCACGGCCTCGGCTCCTCACATGGGCAACACCCCCGTGAACAAAGCCTCACCGCGCTGGTCCAGCCGATAAACCGAAACTCCTCCTCCAGGAGCCAGTCCGTGTCTTTGCCTCCCTGAAGGCTTCTCTGACCCGTCTCCCAAAACAGCTCTCTCGCTTCCAAACGCAGATAGCCTTGCTCCTCCCTGAGTCCCGGTCGCTTCTCAGAACTGCTGGCGTCTCTGTTCACAGCACTGGTTCTCTGAGCTCCCTGAAGAGTCCTTTCTCCTCTCCACTCCTAGGTACAGAATAGATGCTCGATAAATGTTTATGGAATCGTTGAAAGAATAAATGAACAAGGCAGAGAGGGAAAGAGGAAGTGGTTGAACCAAATGAGTGAATGCATGGATGGGTGGACCAGGGAGTAGGTGAATGCATGAGTGGAGAAATGAATGGATAGGTGGATGGATGGATGGATAGATTGGGTTGGATTGGATTGGATTGGGTTGGGTTGGGTTGGGTTGGGCTGGGTTTGGCTAGGTTGGATTGAGTTGGGTTGAGTTGGGTTGGGTTGGGCTAGGCTGGGCTGGGCTGGGCTGGATTGGGTTGGTTTGGGTTGGGCTGAGTTGGGCGGGGTTGGGCTGGGCTGGATTGGATTGAGTTTGGTTGGATTGGGTTGGGTTCAGCTGGGTTGGTTTGGGCTGGGTTGGGTTGAGCTGGGTTGGGTTGGGCTGGATTGGATTGGATTGGGCTGGGTTGGGTTGGGCTGGGCTGGGCTGGATGTGATTGGATTGGGCTGGGCTGGGTTGGGTTGAGCTGGGCTGGACTGGATTGGATTGGATTGGGCTGGGTTGGGTTGGGTTGGGTTGGGCTGAGCTTGATTGGATTGGGCTGGGCTGGGTTGGGCTGGGCTGGATTGGATTGGGCTGCGTTGGGTTGGGTAGAGCTAGGCTGGGCTGGATTGGGCTGGGCTGGGCTGGGCTGGGATGGATTGGATTGGGCTGGGTTGGGTTGGGCTGGGCTGGGCTTGATTGGATTGGATTGGATTGGATTGGGCTGGGTTGGGTTGGGCTGGGCTGGACTGGATTGGATTGGGCTGGGTTGGGTTGGGCTGAGCTGGATTGGATTGGATTGGATTGGATTGGATTGGATTGGATTGGGCTGGGCTGGGCTTGATTGGATTGGGCTGGGTTGGGTTGGGCTGGGCTGGATTGGATTGGATTGGATTGGGCTGGGCTGGGCTGGATTGGATTGGATTGGGCTGGGCTGGGCTTGATTGGATTGGATTGGGCTGGGTTGGGTTGGGCTGGGCTGGGCTGGGCTGGGCTGGATTGGATTGGATTGGATTGGGCTGGGCTGGGCTTGATTGGATTGGATTGGGCTGGGTTGGGTTGGGCTGGGCTGGATTGGATTGGATTGGATTGGGCTGGGTTGGGTTGGGCTGGGCTGGATTGGATTGGATTGGGCTGGGTTGGGTTGGGCTGGGCTGGATTGGATTGGATTGGATTGGGCTGGGTTGGGTTGGGTTGGGTTGGGTTGGGCTGGACTGGAGTGGGATGGGCTGGGCTGGGCTGGGCTGAAGTGGCCAGACTGAAGTTATGAAGGAAGTGAATGATACCCTCAGAACTCTCAGGAGCTTGTGTCCCACTGTGTGTGTCCCACACACCTACCCACCCCCACGCCGCAGGCCTCTCTCCTCCAGGCTTAACGGTTCCAAGCCCTAGAGTGTTTCTTCCTCACTCTCTCATTGCATTTATCCATCATTTCCTCATTTCTCTTCTCTAGAAGCTACCCCAACTCTCCCTGACTCACCATGTCAGCTTTGCCCAAGGATCCAAGAGGGCAAAGGGGACTTTGTTCATGGGAAGCAAGCAGATGGCCAACTTCCAGCCCCCCAGGAGGACTGGAGGGACGCCACCTGCTCACCCCCAATGGGTCTAATTAGAGCAGATGCTTTGCCTGGTGCCTTACAGAGCTTGGTCCTCCTCCCCCACCCCCTTCCCCCGGAGAAAACAGTAGAGCCATGATGCAAAGCGAGCTCTCGTGGGGACAAGGTTGCAGGTGTCTACCTCTCAAATTCCGTCCTTGTCCTCTAATCATCTTTCAGCTCCAGATCCGACTGACCCAAAGAGGCAGCCCCCTCTCTCAGGAGCAACCCTGAGACCCCAGGACTCTCGGAAACACAGATTGAAAAGCTTTGCTCTGGCTGGAGAGAAACCACTCTGAAGATGGGAAGACTGAGGACCAGAGAGGGGAAGTGACATCCCTGGAGTCACCCAGGAAATCAGCAGGGACTCAGAGTTGGAGGCCAGACCTCCTCCCTCACAGTCCAATACATGTTCCCGCCTCACCACCTTACATGTCAAATTTTGCATGATTCCCTTGGAGACCCCTGAATAAAACGTACCGTCATATCCAAAGGAGGGGCCCCATCTCAAGCTTATTTTGCATTCCGCGTCCGTGGGAGCTCATTAGAATTCTGATTATAATGCTGGAATCATTTTTATTTCCAAGCTTCAGTAATTTCGTATCAGGTGGGCATTAGTCAACAGAGACCTAAAAGAAGTTGTAAGCAAATCATCACAGAAAGGAAACTTCTCCCCGACACACACACACACACACACATGTGCAAACACACACATCTTTCTTTCATTAGCTTTAATTAAGTTGACCCAGATTGATCTGGAAAATTTTCCAGACCCAGAATGAATTTCTCCTTTATGATTGTGAAAATCATGAGGTTTCCAGAGAATGGGACCCTAGACACAAATCAAATGAGAGGTAGCTTCTTGGTAGACACAGACCTTGATAAAATGAGAGACAACAGCCAAGGCCAGTACTGTCACATCACAGAAGCATGCCATTTGGATCCCCTTTCTGTGCCTCCTTAGCTGTGTTACCTTGGGTGACTTACTCGCCTTCTCTGAGCCTCTACTTCCAATCTTGCATACGTGCCCCTCTCACAGTTCCTTCTCTGCTAAGTAGCCAGGAGATTTTTCCAAAACGTGAGTCAATCCAGGCAACTGTCTGATTAAAAGCCTTCAATATCTTCCCATTTAACTTAGAATAAAACCCACACTCCACAATGTGTCCAACAAGGATGTCCACGAGCTGACTTTTGCCTTATATGGGTTGTAGGTTAGGGTCGCACTTGGCTATGTGTAACAGAAACTTAAGCATATTTGTGTAACCAAACAGGGGGATATTATTCTCACATGACAAGAAGTCCAGGAGTGGTCCAGAGAAGCTCAAAATGCCCTTGGAGACCCAGGCTCCTTCTAGCTTCCTGCTCAGCCATCCTCAGAAAATAGGAAGCCTCATGGTCACAAAACGGCTGCCCCACCTCTCAGCTTTGTGTCCAAGTTCCAGGCAAGAAGAAGGGGGAAAAGCAAGGAAGAAAAAGCACATGCCAGTTGGGTCTGTCCCTTTTTACTCAGGAAAGTGATAACTTTTCTTTAGATTGCCATTTACAAGTCATTGGCTAGAACGAGGTCGTATCACCAATGGTAGTTTCAAGGGATTCTGGGAACCAAGTCCTCTTCCATCGGCACTTCTCCTCCTGAACAAAATCAGGCTTTATTGATTAGGAAGAAAGGGGGGTTAATATTGGGCAGGCAATCAGCAGCACCTGCCACACAGCTTCCATTCTCACTCACAACATGCCCATGGTGGGCAGAATTCTAAGATGGACCTAAGATCTCTGCCCCTTGAGGCTCGCAGCCTGTATAATCTCCTCCCTTTGAGGGGGGGTGGGACTTGTGCCAGCCAGTGGAATACAGAACAGCGAAGAGATTTCACTGATATAATTAAGGTCCCAAATCAGTTGGTTTTGAGTTCATCAAAAGGAAGATTGTCCTGGTGGGCCTGACTTAATCAGGTGAGAGACCTTAAAAGAGGGACGGTGGGGGTCTCCCTGAGCTAAGAGACCCTCCTCGCTTGCAGAATCCTTCCATGTGACAACAAGAACATTATTGTTTTAAGCTGCTACAATCATGGTGATTTGTCGGGAAGCAATAGAAAAAGAACACAGTGCCAGACACACAGGTCTCCTCTCTGTCACTTGCGGCAACCTCCTTCCCACGTCAGGACCTTACCCTTTATCGTCTCTTCTTCCCTTCGTGCTCTCCGTACCGGGACCACTCTTTCCCCAGCTGCCTGCACCGCCACGCCACCTCCTCCAGGTTCCAGCCCACAGCCCCTTGTCAGAGATGCTGTTCCTTGCCGTCGCACCTAACCACTCCTGTGTCACTCGCTCTGCCTCACTCTGCTTCAGAAAACCTATGAAAAAATCCAAAATCATCTTTTTTTATTTATTTCCTTCCTTGCAATCATCTGTCCCCTCCACTAGTTTGTCAGCTCCAAGAGAAGAGAGAATTTGCTCTACTCCTCACGGCCCCTTCTTCACTCAGAACAGCACCAGGCTCACAGTGAGCCCAGAAAAAGTGACCTCTCCGCATACCCGGCCTCGGGTGTGTGGCTTGCCCTAAGTCACCGAAATAATGTATCTGCGGGTGCATATGATCGTTAATATTCACACCATGACCCAAGAGAGATTTTGAAAACAAACGAATCCAAATGTTAAAATGGCAAATTCCCCATGAATAAAGAAAAAAGCCTTTATCAAACAGCCCCGCTAAATTAAAAAAAAAAGAAAATGCACTCCACTAGGGCCAGCAAGCAAAGAGCAGTGACACGCGTGCACGGCATCGAAATGTCAGATAGCTGCTGACTCCAGTAATTCATCACTGAATTGAAAGCGCTACATATGGGGAGAGCAAAAATCCAATTCCAGCTCATTTCAATAAGAATTGATCTCAGAGTTCATTACACAAAGTAATTTTTACTAACACAGCTTGGCACGTGTCCTCCGATGAGGATTAGAATCTCCCCCGTGATAGCTGAAACTGATAAGGGGAAATTTACATACGGGCTCCTTGCCTTCAATTCAACAGTTTTTGTGTGTTTGTTTGCTTACTATTGGAGATGAAGGTTAGAAACTGGGAAACTAGAGTTTGGGGTTATTTTAAAGAGGGACCTCAAATCCAGGTTCCTTTGTCTCCAAGAGCTGTGTGACCTTAGTCATGTAACTTTGCTTCTCTGAGCCTCTCTGTCTTCATCTACGAGCATATCTGTATCTCGTGTGATCATTTAATAAGCGAATGGAGGTAAACAACTTAGCATAGCTTAGAGTTTTTGATGAAAAGTAGCTTTTAAAAAGCTCTCGAAACCCCAGTTGCCTAGTCTGTGATATCGAGATCATAATACGTACCTGGTCAGGCATCCTTAAAGACGAAAAGAGTGGAGTTGTGTAGAATGCAATTACTGTTACATCCAACCCTGTTTCGGGTGGGCTTGGGTGGGCTTGACTGAAGCCCTCCAAGGTCCAGGTCCCCCCAGCCTTGTGTCACATTGGCATCAGCAGTGCGGCTCATACAGCTGGACACAGAGACCCCCAATTCCTCGAGCAAAGGAAACAATTCTCCCATCTCTTATTAGACAGGCTTTCTGGGGCTGGCCCAGTGGCGCAGTGGTTAAGTTTGCACTTTCCACTTCAATGGCCCGGGGTTTGCCAGTTCAGATCCCACATGCAGACACGGCACCACTTGGCAAGCCATGCTGTGGTAGGCGTCCCACATATAAAGTAGAGAAAGATGGGCACGGATGTTAGCTCAGGGCCAGTCTTCCTCAGCAAAAAAAAGAAAAAAAGAGGAGGATTGGCAGTAGTTAGCTCAGGGCTAACCTTCCTCAAATAAAATAAAATAAACAGGCTTTCTGGACTCAAACAACAGATCTCCAGCCAAATTCAGAAGTTCTCAAACTTGGTTGCTCTCTGGGATCATCAGGGTGGGGGTGTGGTGCTTTTAAAAACCCCAGTGCCCAGGCTGCCCCCCAAACCAATTAAAACAGAATCTCCAGGCCTGGGACCCAGAGGTCCGGGGGGGGGGGGGGATGGGGGGGGTGGTCTTTGAAAGCTCCCAGGTGATTCCAATGAGCGAACGAGGTCACGAACCACCAGAGCTGGTGGGTGGGAGAGAAGAGAAAGCTGGAGGACGCAGAATGGATGGGTGACTTTTCCCTACCCTGGCCCCCGAATTTCTGCTCGGAGCTTGAAGGATAACATGAACAAGGGGTAAAGGAACCAGAGTTTTTTCCCAAAACCCTTTCCAATAACAACGTATTGGGAGGTCTAGTTAGCCCAGAGAAGGTCAGAAAACTCTTTTCAGATCATAAAAAAGGCCTGACTTCAGTCCCCGCCTTGGTCAATGAAATGGCACATTTACCACCTGATGTGAAAGAGGAAAAGCATGTGGACGCTGGGGACCGCCCCTTTCTGTGTTCCTGGAAGCGGGTGGCGGGGACAAGGCAGGACGTGGGGGGAGGTAGGCTGGGAAGGTTCAGACCTCAAGGAACCTTACAGCTCTGCTGCGGGTCTGAGGGCAATAGGGAGCCTTCGAATGTTCTAAGCAGACGAGTCATCTTGTCAGATGGACATTTCTGGAAACTCACTATCATTACAGAATAAAGAATGGATTGGACGGGGTGTGGCCAGACGCAGGAAGACCAGTGAGGAGCCAACAGGTCAAGGCCAGACATTTCTAGGACAGGTTCTCGCCCCTTAGCTGCCTCAGAATCCCCTGGGAGGGGCTTGTTAAAACACAGATTGCTGGATGCCCCCTCCCAGGGTTTCCGATTCAGCAGTTCTGGAGCCGAACCTGAGAATCTGCATTTCTAACAAATTCCCCAGTGAGGCCAATGCTGCTGGTCTGAGAGCTTTGAGAACCGCTGCTGTGGCTAGGGGTGATGTTGGAAGGGAGGGGTAAGGTATTTAGAAAGAAGCTCATAGTTCTAGGCTGGTGGTTCCAGGGCGAGGTTTAATGCTGGCTGCACATTAAAATCACCTGGAGAGACCAGGCTCCACCACACCCCGACACTGATTCAACTGGCCCAGACACGAGCATTCAAAAGCCCCCACATGACTCTAGGATGAAGCCAGAGGCGAGAACCAGTCCTTGCTGCTCCAAGTGTGGTCCATGGACCAGCAGTACGGGCGTCATCCGGGAGCCTGTTAGAAATGCAGAGTCCTGGGCTCCCGGACCCACAAAGTCAGCATCCATGTACTAACAAGGTCTTTGGGTGAGGCAAATTGCACATGAAAGTTCGAGAAGCACAGACACAACTAGCATCCGGCCAGAAATGGGAATCCAGAAACAGCTAGAAACTTGGGGGAGATGGAGTCTGGCCCCCAGAGTGACAACCCAGAAATGGACCCAGGGGAGAGAAGTTCATTCATTTATTCAAATGAACTATAATGACCTGCACCGTGCGCCCAGCACTGTGCTAAGTGAAACAGAAATGGGAGGCAGACTCCTGGCCTCGGGCCATCAAGACGCAACACCAACGAAACAAGAGCCCGAGAGCTGTTCCTGGAAAGCTCTAGATCTGCTTCTGGTCAGCAGCCTGGTCAGCAATTCATAAGCTTCCTGAGAGCAAGGACGTCATCCCAGCACACAACAGGCCGGGCACGCGCCAGCTCTCCGCAGATGCTGGCTGAAGGAATGCCGAACGCGGTCGCTTCTCGCTGGACCTTCTGAGGTGGAAAGGTTTGCTACAGGCAGAAATGGGGGAGGGTCCCAGAGATGCAACAAGCTGGGAGATGCGAGGGACCAACAGCACGCAGTGCCGTCTGGCAGACTTGGGGCAGAAGTTGGCAAACTTTTTCTGAAAAGGGCCAAACAGTAAATATTTAAGGCTTTGCAGGCCGTGTGGTCTCTGTTGCAGCTGCTCAGCTCTGCCCTCGTAACCTGAAACCACCACAGACAATGCGTAACAAACCGGCGTGCTGTGGGCAGATCAGACTGCATCGACAGCCACGGGCTGCGGGCTGGACTGGGCCCCCAGGCCATGGTGTGCCGGCCCCTGAGCTGGAGTAAGAGGGGAAAGAACTGAGATGGAGGCGGATGGGTGAATCGGAGGTCAGTAGAAGGCCATCAAAGGCCGTGGCTACGAAGCAAAGTAGAGCAGACCCTGAATCCACAGCGGGCGCTCATGCAGGATCTTCGACAGCAGAGCGAGTGATCGGAGAGTAATTTGGCAGAAGCGTGTGAGAGGAGATCAGGAGCTGGGGGGAGGGGCGAGGGGCGCAGGGGGCCAGTCAGGACATGTGGGGTGGTTCCTGAGAGAGCTGGACGGAAGAGAGCCAGAGTGAGGGACGGCAGTGGAGGCCCGGCGTGGGAGAACGCGATCCACAGGGCTCAGGGTAGGGAGGACGAGGGGGCAGACACAGACAAAAGCCGTTTCTGGTCATGGGGGTCACAGGGGTGATGGGCAGGATGCTGTGGCCGGAGACAGGGGGAGCTGGTAGGAGGCGTGGCTGGGTGGGGACTGGAATCTGGGAGCCCAGGGAAGCATGGAGCGCAGCCGGACCCACTGCAGTATGTCACCTGTCACACCTGAGCAGCCAGGCAGCTGGAGAAGACATTCAAGAAAAGCAGGAGAAAAGGTCCAGAGGCAGGGCCTGCCTCAGGGCTGCTGCCGAAAGATGCGAATCTGGGAAATAGAGTGCACCCAGGCTGCGGGCAAATCCCAGCTCTCCGGGGCCAGGAGGTGCCTCAGAGCAACGCCTCTCCAACTCTGATGTGCCCGGAAACCCCCCAAGACGCTGTGAAGGAAGATTCTGTCTCGATGCAATAGACCGTGGATGGAGACACTGCATTTCTAACGAGCACCGTGGTGCTGATGCTGCTGGCCCAGGACCACGCTGTGAGAACTGAGGCCTTAGAGATCCCCCTGTGGTCTCCCTAACAGGGACAGTGGGGCCCATTAGATTACTATTTTTTGGATGATAATATATGCCAGACCCTGAAGACACTAAGAAAACAGCAAAAGTAGCTAACATTGGAATCCTTGTTCTGTGGCAGGCACCATTCTGAGACATCGTGACTCATGTATTCCTTGCTGTGGCCAATGAGGTGGGTCCCACTATGTCCCATCCCCCTAAGATTTAGTGACAGCCACACTCTGGGGCCAAAACTCCATACCTGAGGCTCAGAGAGGGAAGCCACAGGCCACCTATGGCAGGACCGAGAATCCCAAATTGGTGCATTTTGCATGTACCCATGGCAGGACCATGAGTCCCAAATTGGTGCATTTCCCCCCAATCTAGGCCACCTCTCCTGGAAAACTGAAAACTTCAGCTATGACGTTGAACCCAAGGCAAAATGAACCTGCCTAGTCCTGGGGGCTGGGGGCGGGTGACAGGCCTGCAGCGGGGCCACCACGCGGCTCGGACGATCCCTTAGCTTTGCTTCTGAGACGCTAAGACGGCCCTTGGGAGAACTACTTCCGCGGAGCTCCCGCAATGCAAACAAATGCCCCAAATAAAAGCGAAATAAATTCAGTGGAGAATTCTGAGGCTGGTGCGTAGATTTTTGCGGGCATCCTTTTCCGCAGCGGCTCTTTGCGACGGTCCCGGGCGCGGTCCCCGCCGCGCGTGGCGATGCTGCCCCCTAGTGGTGATGGGGAAAGCTGCTGCGGAAGTCGAAGCGTCCAAACCCCCAAAACGCTGGGGAGGCGGCATCCTGTTAACACCAACCTGGGCGGTGGCTGTTTTTAGCTGGGTCTCTCCTTCTGTGCCACTTTCATCATGAAAGCCGACTCTCTAGACCCAAAAAAAGCTGCGACGTGCTATGCAAAAGCTGTTCGAGGGCCAATTTTAGCTGCATTTCTTGGAATTTGGGCTCCCTGGAGGGAGGAGGGACGGACAGTTCCCAGGAAGTCGGGCATCTTCTTGGAACCGAGAACCTGGAGGCCCGATCTGGCCATGAGAAGTGTGACATCATAGATCCCCCTGGGTTCCAGCTTCTGTACCGGGCCCTGCAAAGGAATATAAATTTGGGGGGGGGGGGTGGTGAAGGCAGCAGCTACTGCATCTTGGCAGTTTTACCCTGTACTAAGAGGCTCCCTTACATGGACTGTGTCATCGGTGCCTCGAAATAACCCTAAGAAGAAATGTAGAGTTCCACCCATTTTACAGATGAGAAAACTGAGGCTTGGAAAAGTTAAGTGACTTGGCCAAGGTCATAGAGCTGGTACCCAGCAGAGCCGTGATTTGAATCCTAGAGTCTGTGTGTTAATCCAGAGCCCAAACAAAGCAATGGATCAAGAGCTGAAAGTTCTGAGTTCATCCATCCTCTGCTGCCAACTCACTTAGCACCGGAGAACTGGAAAGGCACCTCATTTTCCTCTTGCGGTCGACCCCAGTGGGCTGGCAGAGGGGAGAAACACTGCAGAGAAGGAGTTTGAGGCTTACCGTGGTTGACTAGTGATGTCTGCCTTGGCCCTTCCTTGGGGAAGTACACACACAGAGACGCATACACATAAACACACAGACACAGAGATGCACACGTGTACACACCGATGCAAACACACACCCATACACTCAGAGACACGTAGAAATACATACACACACACATATATATACACACACACATAGACTCAGAGACACACAGACACATGCACACATGCACACATACATGGAGAGACACACATCCAGGCTCGTTACATAAGCTGCTGAGGACAGAAGAACCCCGACTCTCCTGGAAGCATGCCTCTGCACACTTTGGGGTGCATTCTCCCTCCTATGCAGTTTTAGGTCCATTCTCCCTGCAAATACGACCCTCAAGTTAAAAAAAAACAGACCGCCTATTTCCTCCCCACCTCCCAGCACTTCAGGGCTGGCCTGGCCTTTTCACATCACCATGGAAACAGTGCCACCACCCCCCCAGCACTCACGCTTCAAAAACTTTTGTGCCATTCGAAACCATTCAATAATGTCAAAGTGACATTGATACTTCCCAGACAGATGACCCTAATTTTTGACTGCGGTTCCAAGGACTCCTTAAAGAGAGAACGAGGAATGACTTTGCCGGACATGGGGTGAGTCATCGGGCAGAGAAGGCAGTATTGTCAATCCATGTGCCTTTGGGTTCTGGTTTTTTAACGCCGTGGGCAGTCCTGTCTGCGGAAGAAGAAAAGATGCCCCAAGGGAAGCAGTCACCTTGGAGCCTTTGTAATAAGTGCCTTGCTTTATATTCTCAACAAAAGTCTGTAAAAACATGCAAGGGAGTTCTATTTTATTTTATGTGCCTGATCAGTTACAGAATTCTGTGTTATAAAGTGGGCCTCGAGAATAAATTCTTGATTGTTAACATGCTGCATTGAAGAAATAGGGGTGCTCCGAGGCTCAGAGAAGTTAAGTAACCAGCCTGAGATCACCGAGGAGAGCCAGGTTTGACTCCAGTCTGAACCCAAGGCTCCCCCTCCACAATTCTCCCTTGCTACTAAATGGAATGCAAGATCCTTGCCTCTTTCTTCATGTCCTTGAGATGCCACACCCCAAACTCTACTCTCCACTCTTCCGAAATGCTTGCCTTTCTCTGTGCATTAGTTTCCTGGGGCCGCCATAATAAAGTACCATCAACTGGGTGGTTTGAACCACAGAAATTTGGTGTCTCGCAGTTCCAGAGGCTGGAAGACTAAGACCAAGGTGTCTGCAGGGTGGCTTCCTTCTGAGGGCTGTGAGGAGGAACCTGTTCCAAGCCTCTCTCCAGCTTCTGGGGGTTTGCTGGCCATCTTCGTGTTCTTGACCTGTAGACGCATCACCCTGATCTCTGCCTCTGTCTTCCCATGGCCAGGACCCAAGGTCCTCAGCAGCTGGCAAAAGCCTCCACAGGGCCCCAGTCCAAGAGAACTCTTGGGAAGGGGGCCCAGCTGGCAGCGAAGGGAAAGCCCCGAGGACACCTAAGCTAGGCTCCTGGAGATTCAACATCCAACGCTACAAAGTCTTTAGACGCAGGTTGATAAAGTGGGTTAATAGCTGATACCTGAGAAGTAACCTCGTGGTTCGGAGAGAGAAGAGCAATGAAAGTCTGCTCTCTCTCTTGCTCTGTCTCATCTCATTCCACACACACACACACGCACACACAGACTTCCACTGCCCGAGCCCTGCCAGCAATTCTCAACCAAGATATGGTGTGTTGCAAGCAGCTGCGAGGTGTATTACAAGTAATCTATTGCTAATAATAAAGTGCCAAACGCTGCAGATATGTGTACAAGTAGAGTCAAGGTTATTCCTACAAAGCAGAGGTTTCACTCACTGCATTCTGATTAGGTTTCTTCAGTGGGAGCAGAAAGGAAGGAATTTACAGCCGGAGGATGGAGGTGGGTGTGTCCGCACGGGATGGGATGGAAAGCCTGGGGCAGCCTCTCTGTACCCCGTGCCCTAGGAGATACGTCCAGAAACATCAAGCTTTCTCTTGTGTAACATGCACAGATGCACCTACTGGGGATAGATCCTGGGGGAGGAAAAGAGGTTCACACGGCCAGTAGAGATCAGGAAAGATTCCCAGGGTCACCAGTGATCCAGAAATGCTAAGTAGGAAGAGGAGGCACCATTAGTCATCCATCCCATTGATAAAACACATTGCGTTGGATCCTAACAGGTATTGGGAAGGGAGGGAGGGTGGAGAGAGGGGTTCCCCCAAACATGGCAGAGGGGAGTGTAACTGATAACGACCATTTAGGGGGCATTGCAGATCTGGAAGCCATGACCTTGCTGACCTCAGTTGCTTCCGCTCTCCCCCTCATTCACTCTGCCCCAAAGTCTCCTTGAACTCGCCAGGTATGTCTCTGCCTCAGGGCCTTTGCACCTGCTCTTCCCTCTGCTTAGAATGTTCTTCCTCCAGCTTTCTGTATGGCTCCTTCCCTTTAAGTCTCGAGTGACATGTCCCCAGCCACGTGTCAACTCCCACACACACACTTACACATGTACTTCCCCTCTTTCTCTCTCTGTCCCTCTTCTCTGCCTTCTCTTTTTCAATAGCACTCACAAATTGCTGAATATACCTATGTTTGACATATTTCTTGGTTTATTTCCTGCCTCCCCTCAATGCTACACCCCACAGAGTGTCAGCTCCAAGAGGGCAGAGGGATTTTGTGATTTGATTGTCCCCGAAACCTGGAACAGGCTTCACCCAGAGGGCAATATGAATGTGTTGAAGGAATTAAGATTTGAAGTGCAGATAACCTTTGATTCCCCTTGTAAGAAACCATCTGTGTTCGTTTTCTATTGCTGCATAACAAACTACCACTTACAATAGCTCCCACCATGGGCTCCCAGTTCCACAGGTCACACAGTCAGCCCGGAGTGGCTGAGTTCCTGCTCAGGCTGAAGGCAGGTGTCAGCCTCCAGGTGCTTATCTGGAGCCCAGGACCCTCTTCCACGCTTATTCCTGCTACGGGCAGAAGTGAGTTCCTTGCGGTTGTAGGACTAAAGTCCCCAATTCCTTGCTGGTTGTCAATTGAGAGGCAACTCGACTTCTAGAGGCCACCTGCCTGCCTCTTCACAGAGACTCCACGCCTTCCGGCCAGCGGTAGGGTGTTCCCATGCTTCACATCTTGCTGGCTTCCTCTCCTGCTCCCAGCCAGAGAAACTCTCTGCTTTCAGAGGGCTCCTGCAATCAGATTGGGCCCAGCTGGATAATCTGCACATTTGCAGTTAACTGACTCGGGACCTTAATTAAATCCGCAACATCGCTTCCCAGCAATACCTAGGTCAGTGTCTGGAGGACCCGGGGCTGAGAATCCTGGGGGCATCTTTAGGGTTCTGCCTACCACACCATCCTAGAGAAACAGTCAGCACTGTGCCCTGGAAGACACAGATGTGCGTGTACGTTGCAGAACTGTTTATAACAGAAGAACCTGGGAACGACCTCCACGTCCGTCAAGAGGAAACCAGTTGAATGAGCCACAGTACAGCCATGCTATGGAATACTCTACAGTCATGAAAAAGAATGAGGCAGAGTCCCAGGGCGCATTTTCACCCACAGAATCTACACAGCCGGCTGTATCTTCTCCTGGGGTCAAGAGCACAGCCCTGGAGAAAGGCCGCCTGGGTGAGTCTCCACTTCATCACTTCCTAGCTGTGTGAGCTGGGCAACTTCTAAAACCTCTCTGTGCTGGTTTCCTCATCTGTAGAATGGAGGTGATGACAACAGTAGGACACCACAGGGGCTGTGTGGATTAATTCCCATAATGCACATCAAGGGCTTAGCACTATGTTGGAACAGAGTGGATGCTCCATCCAGAGCAGCTACCATCCTCACTACGTTATTATTATTCTCATCATCGTCAGTGTTATTTCAGATGCGCCGATGGGGTCCCTTCATTCTGCACGATACAGGCCAGTGTGCCAGGATTTAGTATTTCTGTACATCCAGATATGACACTTTTTACTCAGCTGTAGATAGAGACATGGGATGTTTTCTCTCTGTTGTTTCTACCGATCAGGCAAGTGTCACTGTTGGTGACATAACAGCCATCAGGCACTTTACTGTGTTATTTTCGGGCGAGGGTTTTTGGGTGTTATGTACTTTGTTAGGAGATGTGTGTGTTTACTCCTCGCCATCCATGCAGACCTGGCAGCTTGTGGTTGGTTCCATATGCTTGGCTCACGTCGCCGCCATATACGGTGATGCAATCCCAGAAGAGATGGGGAAAGACGGAGACATAACTGCACGGCTAGCAGTGTCCCTGGACACAGGACTTCCAGGTTTAAAACCAACAAAGTTCCAGGCAAACTAGGGCAAGTTGGTCACCCCAGACACAACCCGGGCCAGCGTTCTCCAGACGCCACTCATTCGCGCCACGTGTGCGTAACCGCTTAAGACCACGGACTCTGGAGTTGGGGGGCCTGGGTTCAAATCTCAGCTCTTCCATTTCCTGGTCATGTGGCCCTGGCAAGGTACTTAAGTTACTGTGAAGTGGGGCTAAAAATAGAAGCAACCCAGTGGTGATGAGGATGAAATGAGTTAATAAATAGGAAGCACTTGGAATCACACCTGGCCCCTAGGAAGCACTCAATAAAGCTCTGCAATTATTGTTATCATTACATCTGCCACCACCTCTATTATCTACTTAAGTATCTTTTATATCTACATGCTCTTAAAAGGCTCAAATGCGTTTATTGTAAAATGAAATTGCACATTGCTACCCTAATTGGAAAGCCAGTCCTGTTGGCCATAAAGAAAAGGTAACCGTCAACAGAAATGAGTAACTATTAACAGCCAGAAGTGGCTGGGGCCCCACCTACGGGTGGCGACACCCTTTGGAAACCCTTGTTCTGTACAAAGGGAAATAGGCTCAGAGACAGGGAGGGAGGAGAGGAGGCCGAATTGGGGCTCAGACCTGACTTATGACAGGTTTATGGGATCCAATCCAGAGCCAGTCCGAGGGCCAGGACCAGGGGCCATTAGGGACCAGGAATTCCCCAGAGCTTGGCCCTTCTCGAAGCAACTGTCTGGAAGGCCTCCCATCTCTTCTCACCTAATTTGGTCCTCAGAGGGCAGGTCTGGGTTACAATGTGGGCAACTCCCTGATTGGGCTCTGCCCCTTAGGACAAGTCTCGCCACCTCTCCTAGCCTCGGTGGACACTATCTGCAAAATGGGCATCACAACACCCACCTCTTGGGGTTACTAAGAGGATTGGACGGGATGAAGGTAACCTCCAAACCGTTCAGGAAACGTTCGTGCTCACCGTCTGGTCTTTTCAAATATCAAGAATTATTTTGTGGAAGCTTTTCATCACTCGAGTGGAAACAGCTCCTTCCTGTAGCCTCGGCTGCTGGGATGAACCGTGAAGGGTATATAATCAGAAAGCCCTTTTAGAAGCCCAAGGATGAAGGATGCTAATTTTACCACTTTTAGGTAATTGTTCTTTTCTTCTCTGTACTTGAAAACCTGGGCTCCCACTTAAAAATGCTTCAAACGTTGAACTCGAAGCACGGGACGAGTTTCTAGTGACAGGCTCATAATGCAATTAGGGCAGCTGATTATTATCTCCCATTATTGAATAATATGTTCTTTAATAACTCTTCCCTTTACCTTAACGTTCCCTTGCTAAGAATAAGCATAAATACCAAGACCCAGAATGACTGAGAGCTGAACTGGACCTCAGAGTGGCCAGCCACAGCACTCAGTGGAACTGGCAGGCGGTGGGCACAACCAAATCCAGCCGGGGGCCAACTCTCTGATCCTCTGATCTGGGAGCCCTCGCCCACCAGGCCAAGTGGAGACAGCAGGAAATGAAAGGCCCTGCACAAGTCTTATCTGGTGTCATCCTCACCGCATCCCTGGAAACCAAGTATTACCACTGTGACTTCCCATTCCCAGATAAAGAGACCTTGACTTGCCCGCCCAAGCCACGCAGTGTGGAAATGTAGACCTGCTCTCCACTTTATAAATGTGTGTGACTGAGTATATGTCCTCTCCCACAAAATAGGTAATCATCTGTGCCACCTTGCCCTTCCTCCTCCTCTCCGTGCTCTCCTGCCTCCCCTCTCCCTCCAGCGTGGGCATCCAAGACAAGGAAGAGGGGCTGCTACCCAGGAGAGCTGTGGCTTCTCCCTTTGGGGGCTGAAATTGTCTTCGTGGAGGAGCTGGAGAGTCATATAAATAGCTCGGGGACGTGCCAACAGCCACCTTCAAGCTCTGACGTTACATTTTCCTCCCCTGAGATGACTCAGGGACTCAGGGAACAAAAGGCGTCAACTTGCAGGATCTTCCGTCCCATGACAGTGAGGCCACTGCCCGGAAATCATCTTCATCCTGTTGCTGGCTCTGCCTCACTCACCCCGCAGTGCCCTCCTGGCCCATTTATCCCCGTTTTATAGAGGAGCTCTCACACATGTGATCTCATGACAGCCTCACTCACCACCAATAAGGCAGTTTTCGCCATTTCTTCAGGACTCAGAGGGCTTAAGTGACTTGCCTGGGGTCACCCAGCTGGGAATCAGACCCATGCTGTCTGCCTCCATTGTCCACACTCTTTGCATACACCACACAGCCAGCAGGTAGATGGTATCTGAGAGGCTGGGGGCATCATTCCTGTCCAGGATCCCAAAGGAGATCCGTCCTCAAGCCCTTCCATGAAAGGTCATCGAGGTCAGAAACCAAGATGCACTTTTTTTACTTGCAAAGATGGAAAATCCAACTCAAGTTCCCTTAAGCAATGAAAGGAATGTCTTGGTTGGTGTGTGGGAAGCCTAGTGGTAGAGCTTCATGCACAGCCTGAGAACAGAGTCAACAGTATCATCAGGGTCCCCAACAGAGGGTCCCATCACCCCTCCAGGTGGCAACCTTCTCAGGCTCTACACCATGGCCCTGGAAGCTGCTAGCTTTCATCACCTGAACTGCTAGCAGTTCCTATGGAGAGAGAAATCCCCACTATAGATCCAAGGCTTGGGATTAAGAGTCAGCATTGGCTTGCCTCTCCTCTCTTTCCTGAACTAATTGAGATGCAACCCAATGTGGTGGTTAAGAGCCACCCTGCCTAGGTTCAAATACTACTACTTCATCACTTACCTACCAGGGACCTCGGACAATAGCCTTAATCCTTCTGTGCCTCCATTTTTCCATCTGTAAAATGGGAATAATAACTGTACTTCACTCAACGGCTGGTGGAAGGATTAAATGGGTTAATAGACATTCATAAACTGCTTAGAATCTTGACTAGTGCACAGTACGCAGAATGTGGAAGTGACTGTTCATTAAATTCCTGAAGGCGGGGGTTGAAATATGCTAACTTGACAGGCCCGGGGTGCATCCTTTTATTGGGAACCCACGCAAGTGGAAAGACCAAAACAGCAGCTGCCTAAGAGAGTGGCCTCAGTGAAATGCCACCATACCTGATTATTTTCTCTCCCATGGGGACAAACTTGAGGTTGGAACTGCCTTAAATTGGAAAGATAAAAAATATCCTAATTATGTGCAAGAATAAAATGGAGCAGGTCATTCTGTCCTGCTGCTAGGCTTTCTTTGTGTTTCTACCCCTTGAAAATGAAACCAGCAAAACAAGACATTTGAATTCTACCTTTGACGCATGCACTCAGTCAACAGACCTTTAATGAGCCCAAGAGCTGGGCTTTCCCTGAAGCTAACGAGGCTTAAGCTTCAGGGGCCCTCTCTTCAATGGCTCTCTTCCAAGGCCTTCTACCTAATTTGGTATTTGTAATTCTGTATTCTTTTACTTAAGGAAGGTGCTCCAAATTATATAAGCTTCAGGCTCTGAGAAACCTGGATTTGTCCCGCGCAAGCTCCTATTGAGAGCCTGGCCAAGAGGTACTACAGGAACAGAAATGAATAAATGATGATCCTGTCTTCAAGATGCACCCTCTACCGAGGGAGACTGAGAACGAGCGTGAAGATCATTTCGCAGGCAAAATATTTGCTATTTATTCATTCACCCATGGAACCAATATGTATTGAGTACCTCTTTGTGCCAGGCACTGGGGACCCTGGGAGGAAAAAGCAGGTAAAGATGTTCATGGCAAGGAGCTTATAATCAATCAATCAATCAATCAATTAATAGCAAAAAATTCAGTACAAAAAATAGAATTTGGTGGTAAAGACTGGAGGGGTACTTTAGATCGTTGGTCAGGAAAAGCCTAGTAAGATATACATTAAAGATTAAAAAAAAAAAAAAGGACTGCAAAAAAAAGTTAATGATTACATCATTAATGGTAGCATTGTTATTGTTTTCCTGAGGCCAATCTGCATGTGTTGTGGCATAAAGGAAATGAGCCATTATGTTGGTTTCTTTGGGAGTCAGGAGTTTGGGAAGGGAAGAAAGGAGACACTGAGATAAGATTGAAGACGTTATGTAAAAATCTACTATACCTGAACTTCAATTAGAAGTCTCTGTATAAACTCAAGATGTACTTTATCTTCAAAAACAAAAAGTCACTGGCTCTAAACAATAAAAGACTAGAAACAGTGTCCAACTCAGGACTAATGAGCACCTCTAGCACCCAGATTGTGGTCTCTAAGGACCATTCCCACCAAGAGAAACCAGAGATCAATGGAGAAATGGCTGATTCCGTGTCTGGAGCAAAGGATGGCAAAGAGGCAGAGGAGGAGAAGTGAGAAAAGGAAGTTATAAACCAGCTGCCAGGGAACAGGAGGAAAACTAAGAAAGTGAGGGGACAGCAAAGCCAAGAGAAGAAAGTGTTCTACGGAGGTGAGAGTGATCAAGTGTGTTTAATGCTGCTGATATAAAAGTAAGATAAATAGCAAAGCTGACCGCTGGATTTGGGGATCTGGAGGCCAGCAGTGGCCTTGACAAGCGTGGTCTCAGTGGAATGGAGAAGCCTGACTGGAGTGGTGAGAAGAGAATCCAAGGTGTAATTATCAAGAACGCCAGCAAAATTAAAAGATTGCTCCGGAAACTTCTGATGAAATAAAAAATAACACAGCCAAAGGAAACACATCCAGATCCTGCCATCTGCATACTCACCTCTAATAGGAACCTGGCATTTAGAAAAGGCGGATGAAAAAGACGCGTGCTTTTCTTTATGCTGTTCATCGAAATGCAGGCGTCATTTCTGTGCGTGGTGGTGTTTAAGTGGGAGAGCGCTACCTCAGCTCTCCTGACCCAGGTGAGGCAATGAGCACGTCATCCTGAAGGTGATCAAGTTAAGGAAGGAAGAGCATCCTTCAGGGATGCTGTAGAGGTGGTCCAGCCTTGGATATGGAAATAGTGCTCTATGAGTTGTGGGCTCTCCATAGCAGGAAAGCAAACAATAGGGACTTCAGTCTGATCTGGGGAGCTCCCCCAACATGCCCACATCTTCAGCTCCAAGACCTTCCAACTCCATGGTGGTTGCTTTGAGTAAGGGGGCTCTGATTCCCTTCCAAGGAGCATTTCTTCAGGTATTTCTCTCCACTGGCCTCTCCTCCACTCCATCTGCCAGCGTGTCTCCTGCGCGTCCTGCTGCCAGGATTAGCCACAGAAAAACAAGCGAAAAGGAGTCTTTTATTGATAGCACCAGCTGCATACCTCACCCCAGGCTCTTCTGCAGCCTCCCGCCATGTGGTGGTTGTGAAGCAAGTCCAGAGCACAGCTGTGCATCCTTCTCCTACTTGCTCACAGAGATGGAAAGGGAAGGGGACCCGTTCTCCAGTGTGACCTCTGTGTTAGGTTCTCCTGAGGAAAAGAGCCAACAGGATGTACATAAATATAGAGAAATAGGGGCTGGCCCCGTGGTCGAGTGGTTAAGTTCGCGCGCTCCGCTGCAGGCGGCCCAGTGTTTCGTTGGTTTGAATCCTGGGCGCAGACATGGCACTGCTCATCAGACCACGCTGAGGCAGCATCCCACATGCCACAACTAAAAGGACCCATCCCACATGCCACAACTAAAAGGACCCACAATGAAGAATATACAACTATGTACTGGGGGGCTTTGGGGAGAAAAAGAAAAAGAATAAAATCTTTAATAAAAAAATAGAGAAATATCATTTGAGGGATTGGCTCATGCAATTACAGAGGCTGAGAAGTCCGACGATCTGCCATCTGTAAGCTGGAGGCCCAGGAAAGCCAGCGGTGCAGTTCCAGCCCAAACCCATAGGCCTGAGAAGCAGAGGGGCCAATGGTGTGAATCCTAGTCCAAATTTGACGGCCTCAGTTAACGGGCATGAGGGGTCTCATTAGGGTGGCGGCAATAGTTGCACAATTTGATAAATTTACTAAAAATCATTGAATTGTACACTTGAAACGGATGAATTATATGACATGTACAATATGCCTCAATAAAGTTATTCTTTTAAGTGTTGGCACCACGAGTCCCAGTGGATCAGCTGGAAGAGATTCCAACCCTGGACGAATAGATGAGAGGCGCCCAGCAGAGGGAATGCAGCCCCCATCAGCTCAGGGGCAGCACCCATGGGAGCAGCAGTGTCCCCAGATGTGGAAGGTGACTTTCTGCTGAGCACAGAGGGGCACGCTGGGGTTCCAGTAAACACTTAAAAGGGATTTTAGACAAGACAAATTCCTGGTTTGTTACGTTGGTTGCAGAAGGTAGTGGAGAGGGATGAGTTACCATGAGGACCAGGACACTATTTGTGCTGGGTTTAGAGCAACTCAGATTTACATTTGTTTTGCTTGAAAACTCCAGATAAAAATTGTCCAGGATGTCAAGTGACTGTTTCTCTGCAGTTGATTAGTGGTGACTGGCTGGAGCATTGTGTTGAAATTGATTAGTGATGTCTTCCCTGGCTATAGGAGTAAGAGCATCAGTATGTATGCTATTTACTCTCCAACCCTGTCTGAACTCTCAGAATCATCGCCCTGGTACAGAGGGAGGTGACATAAGCCTGAGACCTCTGGGAGAGCAGGATCAATTTGTCGTGGACCGAGCAGAGAAAAAATCTGTGATACAAAGGGAGCTTCCGTGGTCTTTTAATGCCTCCAAAGCCCAGAAGAGAATCTTTTTTCCTAAGAGCCTTGTTTATACAGAGGATATGCTAAAAAGGAATCATTCAATAAAACCAGAACTTCTAACCTCTTTTGATACACTTTTTTTTTTTAAAGATTGGCACCTGAGCTAACAACTGTTGCCAATCTTCTTTTTTTTTCCTGCTTTTTTTCTCCCCAAGTCCCCCCAGTACATAGTTGTATATTTTTTTTTAGTTGTGGGTCCTTCTAGTTGTGGGATGCCACCTCAACATGGCCTAATGAGCAGTGTCATGTCCGCGCCCAGGATCCAAACCCTGGGCCACCAAAGTGGAGTGCGTGAACTTAACCACTCGGCCACGGGGCCAGCCCCTTGATACACTTAAACTGTCAAATTCTCATTTCCATAGAAGCAAGGAAAACTATGAAGCAACAAGTCCGACACCTTCCCCCCACCACAGCCCATTAGTGCAGCTGGAAAATTCTTCCCAATCCTTTATTTTGACAATTTGTCGTCTTATAGAAAAGTTAACATAATAGGATAACAAACACCTAGATTCATCTGGATTTACCAGTCGTTAACCTCTGCCACATTTGCTTGTCTCTATCTGTATATTTTTCTTTTGCTGAACTCTTTGAAAATAACTTGTAGCTTCATGCCTTTCATCCCTAAATACTTCCACGTATTTTCCCAAAAACATTCTCTGACATAATCCATTGTGCAATATTCCCATTATCACACCCAAGAGATTTAACAGTCATACAATAATAGTAGTTTACATGCAGCCCAAATTAAAATCTTCCCAATGGTCCCAGTAATGTCCTTCCAGCTACCTTTTTTTAAAAATCCAGAATTCAGTCAAGGGTCATGAATTTCACTGAGTTGCCATCTCTTTCTCTTTTTTTTTTTTTTTTTTGGTGAGGAAGATTGGCCCTGAGCTAACATCCATTGCCATCTTTTCTCTTTTTGCTTGAGGAAGATTGTCACTGAGCTAACATCTGTGCCAACCTGCCTCTATTTTGTATGTGGGATGCTGCCACCACCACATGGCTTGTGAGTGGTGTGTAGGTCTGCTCCTGGGATCCAAACACACAAACCCTGGGCCACCAAAGCAGAGCACACAAACTCAGCCACTATGCCACCCAGCCAGCCCCAGGTGCCATATGTCTTTAGTCTCATTCTACCAAAGGGTCCCACTGCCTTGTTTTGACTTTCATGTTATTGATACTTTTTCAGAGTCCAGGCTAGTTGTCTTGCGGAAGGACTCCATCTGCCCGAAAGGGGCACAGCTCTTCAAAGAGGCTTCAACATTTCGATTTCTCTGTAGCATAGAAGACTCTCCCCCAGCCTCCTGCCTGTGACTGAGATTTCAGTGTGCGTCTTGTGCACGGCTGATTTCATTCTGATTCTTCGGTTAAGAACGCATTCGAGGCACCTCTCTCTTCTTGCCATGTTGCCCCCACGAAATATGGTTGCCAACGGCAAGGCAAGCCCCACTAGTTTCGTTCAAAGTCAAGTGAAGGTCATCCGGCTGCCCACCGCCTCCCCAAAGAGGAGAGACAATTTGCTCAGGTTTGGGGCTGTTGGTGTAGATTTGACGCCTTTCCAGACCAACCTTTTTGCTACTTTGTTAATTCCAGCGGAGGTTTCATAACAGGTGACAGCTTTGCTCTTTAATTGTTGGGGGATTTTAATTTTGCACTGCTATTTGCTGTTCAGAATTATTGACCTTGGTTCATAAACACGTGCGTCACAGGGACTTCCTCAACAGTTAGTTAGAAAAGTAAACCTACAGGCTGTGTGATTTGAACACACACACACACACAACAGCAGAAGGTTCCTGTAACCCTCACCATTTGGGGCACGTGTGGAATTACTTACTTACTATTTTTCTTTGAACCAAATTGGTTTTCTTACCAAAATAAATAACTTTTCCAATAAGACCTTTTATCACTATTAATGAAAAACTGGCATTTCCCCCCCCATAATCAGCTGTAAAAATAAATACAGTGAACACCTAGATATTGGGGGCCCCTGAAGGCGCCGAGCCTGAAGGCTGTTCTGTCTTGTTTAAATGGAAGGTCAGCAAGAGATAAAGACAGATGACTCCAAACTGAGACCTTTGGCTTTGAGTAATCGGAGGAATGAGAGGAAATTGAAAGACGATGGATTTTCCACTGCAGGATTCCAAGTTATTTAACGTCGGGTCTGGTGACCACCTAGAATGATCTCTTGTGCCCAAAGAAAGGCACACACTCTACACTTCGAGAAACACTGTATTTCATCTTCCTGTTTTGGGTGGTTTGGTTGTTTTTTTATGTTCTATTCAAAGATCAATTCCTTTGTTAGCTGACGTATCCTAGTGTTCCTTTGGAAAAGGTGGTTGTCATGTCACGGCAGATGGATGGTTAGAGGATAAAACCCTCTGCAAGGGTTGAACTCTTGAAGTGCTATTTTTTTAGATCGAAATGGCCTAATGTTAGCAATTTCATGTAATCTAGCCTAAGAACAACCAACATCACCATCATCATCAACATCGCTGGTCTTCACCATTTCCGAAGGGCTTTCGAAAGCGTGCCCTCACTTTGTCCCACCAGTAAACTTGACACAGGTTCTTTCTTCCTTTCTTTTCCTCTCCCTTTTATAGTTGAGACAATCCCTCAAAAGGAGGAGAGGGGGTCTCCCAAGGCCAGGCAGGGGGTCAATGGGGGCCCAGGGGCTGAAATCGGGGAGGCTGATCCTTTCCCCCTCGGGTACCTCCCCCAAATTATTGCTGTAAACATCACGTTGAACAAGGAATGGGCATCTACAGTTCGCCCTG
Organism: Equus asinus; assembly: GCF_041296235.1. Lineage (NCBI taxonomy): Eukaryota > Metazoa > Chordata > Mammalia > Perissodactyla > Equidae > Equus > Equus asinus. Next base: position 42,110,673 of record NC_091803.1, read on the forward strand.
GCTGTTTTCCTGTGCTTCTAAGCCCTTCCTACGGGTGAGTATTTCTCACAGAAGTTGTGCCTGCTTGGTCTGCTCACTCCCTGGCAAGAATAAATGTCTTAGAAAACAAGGACGGGAGGGAGAAGGTAGGGAGGGAGGGCTGCCTGAAATGCAGAGTCTGGTTTCTAGTGTGGCTTATTTGGATGTCTATGGGAAGGCAATGTGGGTTTAGGCTTCAGATGGGTGAGCACTCAGCTCCCAGCTCCTCTCTCGGGGCAAGCTACTTCACCTCTCTCGGCTGCAATTTTGTCGTCCTTATGAAGCAGAAAGTAATGCCTCTTCCAAAGGATGTTTGGAGAATTTGAAGAGAAAGTGGGTACACGATGAGTGTTTGATGGCACAGTTATTATTACTATTGTCATTGTTGGAAAGATTTACTTCCTTCTTTTTGCTCTTGAAACATCAGTGTCTTTACCCTTTGAGCAATCTTCCAACTCAAGGGAGCTCGGACCCCAGATTTGTCCACAAGGAGAAGGAAACTGAATGAGAGCCATGGAGATGGTCACTTGGAGTTATAGAGGCCACCTGCATCAGGTGTGTCTCAGGATCTGGTCTGGACAATGTCCCCCTGAAAAACTTAAGCCACCAGGATGTTCCTTTGGGTCTTGGAGGAGAAAGCTACCACCACAGGTCTCTATCTTGGTACAACCTCCTTCCAGGCACTGAGCCAGGCATGGCGGGCGCTTGATAAATGTTTGCTGAGCTGAGCCATTGATTCTAGCAGGGAGGAAAGACAGCAAATCACCATCTCGAAGCCTCTGAGGGGCCGTCAGGGAGAAAACGTTGCAGATTCGTTCAGCCCAGAAGGCAGGATGAAAGCCACTGCCTTGGCGTAGAAGGAAGCAACTTCCACCCTACGTAAAGGAGTGCTTTCTAATAACAAGGGTTCCCAAACATCCAGTCTACTGCCTTTTATGGCAGGGTGCATCACTGGATACCTTTGAGCAAGGACTTCCTGATCATTGAATGGCTGTCACCTGGACAGGCCATCAGGTTAGAGAAGGCTCTACATTGTCAGACCTGCGAGGTCCAAGATGGCAGCCATGAACCACACGCAGCTCACACGCACTTGAGATGGGACAAGTTTGAATGGAGATGAGCTGTCAGCGTGAAATGTACAAGTGACTTCAAAGACTTCATACCCAAAAAAAGGACGCAGAATACCTTGTTAACACTTTTTGTGTTGGTTACAGGTCAGAATGACATTTTTTATACATTGCATTCAACAAAATATATTATAAAAACTCATCTCACCTCAGCAAAGCCTAACATACAAAAAGAAGATGAATAGGATTTAACTCAGTTTCTCAACATAAAAGTGGGTGTGGAGTTACAAACAATAAAGTCAAAATACTAAAGCACTGAAATTTGACACAGTCCTTAATTTGTGTTTTTCTATCTATGTTTTGTTTTCTGTGTAAGGATGCCCTCAACGAAAATCTTGGGGAGATTATTGAAATTAGAAGAGAAATCAAGTCCGTAAGATTTGGGGATAAAAATGGAAAAGAAAATTCACAAAATACATTGGGATGTTTCATTTTTGGCTAAAAAAACAAAAATGAATAAATATTGATTTAACAGGAAAAAATTTGATCTGACCGGTTTCTTTTTACTTCTTCAAGGTGGCTATGAGAAAATTCTACATTGCACAGGAAGGCAACATTTGCGATTCGTGTTACCCTTCTGATGGATGGCGCCACTGTAGAATTCCAAGTCCAGTTGCTTTTCTGTGAAACAGTAGCACCGTCCCCAAGTCGGAGTCCACAGGGATGAAAAAAGGAAGGGAAGCTTAGAAAATGTCTTAAAACGTCCACTTCTGAGTCCCCCACTCCACGCTTGAATCAAAGAATCTTAGACCCACGCAACACCGTAAAGATTATCTAGTTCAGGAGTCAGCCAACTGTGGCCCAGAGCCCAGTCTAGTTCACTGCCTGTTTTTGGTTTTTTCTTTTTCATTTATTTATTTTTATTTTTTTGTTACATAAGGTTTTCTTTTATTTAAAAGATCATTCACCAAATACCATATCCATAGATTTACTTTCGGTCATACAGCTGAATGTGTTAAGTGTTTGGAATTCCATTCTTACCTTTAAAAGTCACCTGGATTGCCCAGAAGTTTAGACGAATTTGTTTTGTTCTTAAGCTTTCCACCCTGAAGATGTAAGTAGGTCATTTGAAAGCATCAGCTTTGATTACAACCCCATAATGTACATCATTCTTAAGTACTGGCATTACACAAATGGTTCTTATTTCAGAAGCAGAGATGACAGGTGGAGGGAGGAAAGGAGGGAGAGTTCTGTGAATTGCTGAGACCTCGTAACACAGACCCGGGAAGAGAAGCCAAGGATGCCAGCCGGTGATGAATTGCTACCAAGCACGCTGCCCTGCGGGGGCCAGGCTGCCCTCCACCCTCCACTCATCCTGGCCATGGTCTCTTCTCTCTTCGGCTCTAAGCTGCCAGCTGACCCCAAATTGCTCCCAATGGGACGCACTGGGACTTGGGTGCTAAAAAATTCAGTCTGTTCACACACAGGTGTTCCAGCTCAAAAGCTACGACCCCAGCCCCTGGCCCTGAAGCACTGAACACTGTACGTGGGAACAAGAAACTCTGTCCCAAAGGGGAGACCTCATGACGTACAGCCACCTGCCCGTTATCTTACGGTTCTTGACGGCTCTGCAAGGTGACATTCTCAGTTCGCCAAGTGAAACAGTAAAGGGCCAGATTCTAGTCCATTTTCATCCTGAAATTAAGGGAGGGCGGGAAGCACAGTATCTCATTCTGTTGCTTCTATCAGGAACAGATAAACAGAGGGAGAGACGCAGAACACACAGCCCCCAGGGGTGTGGACAAGAGCATGGTCTGCACTAACCAGCTGGCACACAGTCTCCCACCACACCCTCCGTCCCCCCAGCTCCTCTGCCCAGGGGAAAGGAAACCAGGGGGCAGTTCGCTACATCCAGCCTCTAATAGGACAGTTGAAAAGCGGGGACCAATTTGGACACGGTTTTGAAAGAGCAACAATAAAACGTGTGGACACAATCGTGCATTCCATTCACCCTCTATGTGAACTGCTCGCCAACATTTCCCCTTCCTCTTCTCTTAGGTTTTGCTGTTTGAAAGATGAGCCTATTCTGCTTGAAGAATCCACATGGGGAGGGGGTAACAGGGACGGGAAAGAGTTTGCGAGGATCAACAGATCTTTTATCCTCGCTTTGAAAACAAGACGCCTCAAACTCAGGGTGATGATCACAGCTGAGTACAAACGAGATGCTCTCCAGTCAGTGACTTCTTCTCTGGTGTTTTCTTGGAAGCCACAGCAACACAGAACTCAACATGCAGGTCGAGAGAGAAGCGCCGAGAAAACCAAAGGAGACGACCGGACCTGGCCAGTGTGTCTAAAGCAGAAAGAGAAAGCACGGGAGAACGGGAAGCAGCCCCTCCATCCAGAGAAGTCTCACGTGGTGACCGCCTTGGCTGCGCTAGAGAAACGCACGTGCTGGAAGGAAACAAGGAGCAAAAAGGAAAAAGGACAGAATGGAAACAGGGAAGGAGTGGCAGGAAAAAAAGAGAGCACAAAACAGGCGCTAGAGAGAGACAACACAGCTGAAGATGTATAAAGACCACTTGTTAACAGACATGCGCTCACACGCTGTGTTTCCGCTGCAAGAAAGGAGGACAGAGGTCAAGAGAGGAGTGGTGACTGCGGAGCTGCCGGTCCAGGGCCAGACAGCTGTGGTCTCGCCCCACATCCCCCCACACCCCATTCCCTCCCGACGGCAGCTCATCCTTGCTCCTCGTGGACCCCTGGGCCGGGCTCCCCGGAAGATGGCAGAGTTGGGACTGGCCACTCGATCGAGGGGCGTTGCAACTGTGTGAGCTTTAAGCTGGAGCCGTGGCCTCTGTGCCCTTTCCTCTTCTGTTGATTCTCTGAAATCCATGCTGGACCCTCACAGGGGAGGGCCATCTCTGAAATGACTCCCCATTGCGGGGTCTGTTTGCCAGTCACCTGGGCGACTCCCTGCCTCCTAAGAAGTCGTCTCTGGAGCCTCTGTCAGCTGGTCCACCTTTCCCCAATCCTAAGCCACATTTATCTTGTTTTCTGCCTTCTGCAATGTCCACACGAAGTGACTGATCCCCGAACAGTGCACCATCCTGTGTCAAGGCTTCCTTAAGGGAATCCACCGCATCAAATTCTACATAGCAGAATCCTTTAAATTTGTCTGTCTTTGTCTCTGACTAGCCATATACTCCTTACGCTGAGATCCTTAAAGATAGCATCTACGTCACCCTGAACTGTATTAAAAGGAAGATTTCCTACATATGCTGTGTAGAGGCAGCATCCTTTTAGCTACAGGAACCATGGCCACCAACACGGCCACGGGACCCTCTGCCGCCCCCAAAGCTGCTGTAGGGCCAATTGTCATAGGTATCGAAGTCCACCATTTGCTGTCTCCACTTGCAGAGGAGCCAGGGTGAGCGAGGAGGACCCCACAACATAACTTCCTCCAACCTGCTGCCGCCAGGCCTGTCCACCATGCCACCTCTTTTCTTTGTTTAATTGGGGTGAAATTAATATAACATAAAATTATCCATTTTAAAGTTACAATTCAGTGGCATTTTGGACATCCACATTCTCGTGCCACCATCACCTCTGTGTAATTCCAAAACATCTTCATAACTCCAAAAGGTGACCCCGTACCCAGGGAACAGTCATTCCCCATTCTCCCATCCCCAGCCTCCAGCAACCACGAATCTACTTTCTATCCTACAGAATTGCCTATTCTGAATATTTCATATAAATGGAATCATACGCCATGTGACCTTTTGTGTCTGGCTTCTTTCACTGAGCATAATGATGTCAAGATTCCTCCACAGCATAGCATGTCTCAGAACTTCATTCAATCATTTTTTATGGCTGAATACTATTCCTTTGGGTGGATAGACCACATTTTGTTTATCCATTCATCTGTCGGTGGACATCTGCGTTGTTTCTGCTACTGCCTGTTTTTGTAAATAGTTTTCTAAGAACACAGCCTCGTCGATTCATTTATGGATCGTCTATGACTGCCTTCCCACTATGATAGCAGAGTTGAGTTGTTACAGAGACCACGTGGCCCGCAAAGGCTAAAAAATTTACGCTCTGGTCCTTTACAGGGAAAGTTTGCTGACTCCTGGTCCAGCTCATCTGACTCCCTACACACCTATCTTTAAGTGAAGGAACTGAGTCTAAACTCCTATCCACCTTCCCTCCCCAGCCCAGGCTCCTCTCTGCCGTGGACTGAATGTTTGTGTCCCCCCAATACCATATGATGATGCCCAACCCCAACGTGGTGGAGCCTTTTGTTGGGAGGTCATTAGGGATAGAAGAGTTCATGGGGGTGGGGCCCTCACGATAGGATTAGCGTCTTTATAAGAAGAGGAGAAGAGAGAAAGAGGAAAAGTCATAAGAAGACACAGCAAGAGGGTGGCCATCTGCAAGCTAGGAAGAGGGCTCTCACCAGGAATCGGGTGGCACCTTGACCTTGGACTTCCAGCCTGCAGAACGATGAGAAAATACATTTCTGTTGTTCTAGCCACCCAGTCTATGGTATTTTGCTATGGCGGCCCTAGTAGGCTAAGCCATTCTCCTTGTTTCCTTTGGTTGTAAATGGACCCGTCTTCCTTGTCACCCATGCCAAGAGTTTAGAAGTCATCCTTGATGCCTCTCATCACCGTCCACATCCAATCAAGCCAATTCCCGTCCTCTCTATGTCTTAGATTTTCACGGACTCTGTTCCTTTCCTTCCCTCCCAGTTTCCACCACCCAAGTTTACGCACAATCACCTTTCACCTGGATTCAGGTAACAGCTTTTTTAGTGTCTCCACACTCCCAGTCTTAACCTTCCCTTCCGGCCCCCAAACTCTTCCTACACTTCAGCCAGAGGATTTTTCTGAAAATAAATGTAACATCACAATTTTGCCTAAAACCGCCCAGTGGTCCCCCCTTGCCCTGGGGAATAAAAGCAGAACTCCATAGCATGGCTTCAAACGCCCAGCAAGAGGTGGCCATCCTTGGGGCTGGAATGGGGTCTCTGTCTCCTTCCTTCTAGAAGAGGGATCCAACCGAGAAGGAGATGAAGGAGTTTGGCAAATGGAGATCCGGTTGCTGATGGAGTGGACTGGATGACTGCTTAGATGGGAGGCATCATCCGACTTCTTTCTACTTTCGTGTGTGAGACGGACTTCCCCACCCGGGAAGGAGGAGATCAGAAAATGGGCAGAGAAAATGGAGGGGTGGGAGTGAGTGTGGAGAGCCGGACTTTGGGGGAGGGAGGAAGAGGCCATCGATCCTCCACAGAAAAAGCAGGACCAACGGGAACTGTGACCAGCCCAAGCAGGCTTGTGAAATCTCCCACTGCTGAGGGCCCTGAGGGGTGAGACGCAGCATTCTGAAGTGGTTAACAGCGTGAACTTTGAAGCCAGACTGCCAGGTTCAAATCCTGTCTCTGACACTTACTAGCTATGTGACCTCAGACATCCCACTCAACTTCTCTGTGCTTCAGATTCCTCATCTACAAAGAGGGGGTAATTAATGGACCTAGCTTTCAGTTTCTCATAAAGTTAAACACACATCTACCCCTGTAGGACAGTGAGTGACACTGAGCAAAACACCCCAGGCTGAGCAAGAAGTGAGATTTATTTGAAAGGAAAAGTACACCATCCAAATGGGGTATTTTGTTAGTTTCCTGTGGCTGCGGTAACAAATTATCAGAAACCGGGCAGCTGAAAACAACAGAACTTTATTCTCTCCCAGTTCTGGAGGCTAGAAGTCCAAAATGAAGGCGTTGGCAGGGCTGGTTCCTTCAGAGGACTGTGAGGGAGCACCCGTCCCCTGCTTCTCTCTTAGCATCTGCTGGCTGCTGCCATCTTTGGCGATCTTTAGCTTGGATGTGTCTGCATCGCTCCATCTCTGCGTCCATCATCACATGAGCCTCTCTTCTGTATCTTCTCCCCTCTGTCTGTGTCTTCTCCCCTTTTAAATCCACCACTCGGATTGGGGGCCACCCAGAGAACCCAGGAGGATCTCCTCTCAGGATCCTTAATTGAATTACCTCTGCAAAGATCCTTTTCCAAATAAGGTTCACATTCACTGGTTCAGGGTGGACACATCCTTTGCGGGGGCTGCCGTTCAAAACAGTGCAGGTATCCAACACTGTTACCCCGGGCAGGAACTGCTTTCATTGCTCACGAGGTATGATAGCCCACATTTACCAAGTGTTTATCACATTCCAGACACCGTGAAAAGTGATTTCCACCCATTAACTCAGCTCTCCCGCTTGCACTTTGTTCCATCCGAGCATATGAAAGTGCGGCCATCCTTTCCCCAGGCCCTCAGCACCTGCAGAACAATAGCGTGAGAATTAATTAGTGGCGCCGTCTGAAAGGGAAAATGAGCAACACCCTCACTCCTCCGCCATCCATCCTCCTTTGATGATCCAGAATTTGATCACTTTAAAGGATGTAATAACCCTGCTTCAAAAGAGGCATCCTTTTTATCTTCTCCAAGGCTTTCATTCTGCTGGGGACAAGGTTTCAGAATTGGACTGTGGTTTGTTTCTCTAAAGCTCTTTTAATGATGCTAGGTGTGGAGAAAAATAAAAACAAGTTTTAAAAACTTGTTTGTAAAGAACTTGGGGATTTTCAACAACCCTTGGTGTCAAGTAGTAGTAGCAATGAAATAAAGATAACAGCAATCATGAAGTCTAGCATTTATTTACGAGCACTCTTAAAAGCATTTGACATGCTCACTCATTTGAATCCCACAACAACCCCATATGGTAGGGACTGAGATTACTCCCCATTTTACAGATGAGGAGGCTTATTGAGGTGAGTAACTTGCCCAGAGCTCTAGAGCCAGTAAAGAGCGGAGCTGGAGTTTAACCCAGGAAGTCTGGCCGCAGGAGTCTGTTTTGCTCTGCAGTGTTGTCTACACAAGTGCCAGGTAAGTTCTAAGTCAGTCAGCAAGGAAGAAATCACCAAGGGTCAAAATTACTCTTGAAAAGCCTGGATATAGTCTATACAGCAGTGACTTTTTGAATTCAAATAGAGAGTTATTTTTGAAGTTTGAACTGTTCCAGTGGTTCTCAACTGGGGATGATCTTGCCCCCCTCAGGGGACAGTTGGCAACGTCTGGAGAAGAGTTTTGTGGTCACGACTGGGGTTTCAAAGGGAGGTATTACTGGCATCTAGTGGGAGAGGCCAGGGATGCTGTTAAACACCCTACAGCTCCCAGGACAGCCCCACAACGAGGACTGAATGCCCACGATGTCAGCAGTGCCAAGATTGAGAAACGCTGACGAAACTAAAGGAACGAGCAAGAGGAGAGTCTGTGTGTCCGTGTCTGGCAAGACGACCCTCAGACCACCCAGCCCTGGTGTGGAGGGGTCGGGGAGTGGAGAACGCTGCGCGGCTCCCACGTGCCGCAGTGTTTGCTCTTGTCTCCCGGAGCAGAGACAGCTGGCAGCCCCCAAAATCCATCCTCCTTTCATCTGCAATGAAAGGCCACAATTTTTAACCAGACCCACGGCCACCTGGACCAAAGACCACGTTTCCCCACTTGCCTTGCAGCTTGAAGTGGCCAACTGAATGCATCTGGCCAATGGGACAGCGTGGAAAAGTGTCACAGCTCCTGGGATGGAGAATTCCACTTCCAGGAAGATTCAGTACATGTGCTTTTCCCCACTCGTCCCAATGAGCACAAGTAAAACCCTGGGCATTGTATGTAAAACAATCATACGAAGACTCTGGAAGGTGGAGAGGAGAAGGCAGACCCACGGTGCCCTCAGGACCCGAGGAGGAACACGGTGGCAAGTTCTCTTGCTTTTCCTTGTGCCTCATCCGGGCTTGGAGCTCAAGAGACCGACGGCTTGGAAACGCCCACGGACACAGTCAGAAAAGCTCCAACAAATGCCCTTTCTCTGTTGCCAAAGGACCAGGAAGGGGCAGCCCAGCAAAATGGAAAACTTCTAGACAATAACCCCCCCCCCCCACTGAAGTCAAACGCCGCTGAAGAAACTGTGCCCCCATCCCCACCCACGCCAGCAAAGCCGAGTGGGAAGCCTAGATTTCCACCCTTCCAGGCTGGAATGAGGTGCCCCCCCACACACACACATGCACGCACAAGGTGGGATCAGAGAAGGCTGAGCAGAGCCTGAGACAGTCATCACTGCCAGGCAGCAAGGAAGCCCCCCTCCCTCGGTGCCCAGTGCTGATGGAGACCACGTGGACCACTCCCCGCCACCCTGTAGTAATGAGGGGCAGCTCCCGCCCCTCCTCCCCCACCCAGGGTGTGTCGGCAGAGGCTCAGCAGAGAGTCAGGGCTTCTCCCACCTCTGGGCAGTAACAAGGCCCCTGGCCCCCGTGGCATCAGTGGAGACCAAGTGTGGAGCAGTAACAAGGTACCCCTTCCCCTCCCGGTCAGGGGGGTATCCGTGGGGCCCAGTAGGAAGCTAGACCTCTCACCCCTACTCAACAGCAGCAAGGAGCCCCCCTCAGGTGTCAGTGGAGTTGTAGAGGCAACGTGGACCTCTACTCTCATCCCAAAGTAATGAGACGCCCTACACTCTTGCTGGAGCATGTCGGAGGAAACCAGCCAAAACAGAAGGTTTCAGTAAAATCCAAAGTCTCATAAAATAATGCTCAAAATGTCCAGGTTACAATCAAAATTCACTCATCACACCAAGAACCAGAAAGACCTCAAACTGAATGTAAAAGGACAATCCATAGATATTGTGTGACATCATAGAAAGGTACCTGGTCTTTGTCCCCGATTCCTGGCACAGAGCTCCTAAAACCCTAGAATTTCCTGAGTGGTAAGGGTGATAGAGAGGAGGCGTTTGTGGGGATCTTGGGGTCTGGGTAGGACTTGGGCTGGGAATTCCAGAAAGAAGAAACGTCATGCACAAAGGCCCCCAGGGTCACCCGGAACAGAGAGGGAGCTCAAGTCTGATTTAGAAAAGCAATATGGTGTAGAGTTCTGCAAGCTGGCTCTGCAGACAGATGAGCTGGGTTCTCACCCCAGAGGAGATGAGCATGTCACCCAACTGTCACTAATTAGCTGTGTGTTACGGATTGCAGGTCTGTGCTCTCCCTAGATTTAGAAGTTGAAACCCCAATCTCCACTGGGATGGTATTGGCAGGTGGGGCCTTTAGAAGGTAATGAGGTCATGAGGGTGGGGCCGTTGTGGTGGGATTAGTGCCCTGATAAGAAGACACAGGAGAGAGCTTGCTTGTGTCTCTTTCTCCACCATGTGAGGATACAACAAGAAGCCGGCCATCTGTAAACTCAGAAGAGAGCCTTCCCCAGGAACCCGACCATGCTGGCACTCTGACCTCAGATCTCTACCCACAGACTGAGAAACACGTTTCCGTTTTTCAGTCACACAGTCTATGATGGTTTCTTACGGCAGCACAAGCCGACTAAGACACTGTGTTATCGGAATTATCTAAAATCTCTGTGCCTCCGTTTTCCCATCTGTAAAATGGGGGTATGTTGGTGCCAACCTCACTGCATTGTTGTGCAGATAAATTAACCAGCACAGCACTCCCCAACAGGAATATGACACAGGCCTCACACATAATTCTGCCTCTCGTAGAGTGAAGTTAATTTTAATAAAATATTTTATTGACCCCAATCTATCCCAAAGATCCTCATTTCAACCTGTAATCAATACTTTCAAGATTATTGATGATATAGTTTATATTCTGGTTTTTCTACTAAATCTTGGAAAGCCAGTGTATATTTCCTCCTCACAGCACATCTCCGTTTGGACTCACCTGTTTCAAGGACTCAGCGGCCACGTGTGGCTCATGGCTACCGTAAGGGACAGCGCCGCTGTAGTGGAATGCCGGGCGCATACTGAGAACTTGACACCTGTTGGCCACTATCATGTCTTCAGTCCCAGGTCCTGGCACTGACAGGGGAGGCACAAAATGCCTGAACTCCAGCCCCTGCCCTCATGTTGGTTTGCAAACTGGCCCTGTACACAGAGGGCGAGGAGAGACTGAAGAAAGAGGCAGCCCACTCCAGACCAGTGGGCGGCAAGTGTAACCAGCAAGGAAACTTCCACACAAGGCTTGTCTTGGGCGCTGCCAGACGAATAGGTCTCTGCATCCACCCACCAGGATCTTCCAGGTTTATATAGAGGACTTGATGGGGTTTGGTCACGTGCACTGTCTGGATGGTCTCAGCAACACATTACTATTTCAAGGCTGTGTCCTCAAGGCAGCTTCTAGTGCCAAGAAGGCAAGCAGAATGCACCATCCAAGGAGAGCAGAGGGGCGAGGAGCCTCCCATTGCCTGGGTCCAGCTCAAGGGTCCCCCGGCGGTCACATCCTCTCGATGACCTCCTCCACTCCTCAGGGTGCTGGGGGCCTGGGGAGAAAGACAGATAAGGCCAAGGAGCTTCGGAGGCCCTGAGAGAAAAGCATCCCATGTATCAGGCCCCACTTGGAGGAGGGGAGAGGTCAACAAGGCTCTCTGGAGGTGGTGACCCCAAGTCAAAGTCTGGACAAATGAACAAGCATTAGCCACGTGTTATGGACTGAAAGGCATTCCCACAAAATTCCTGTGTTGCAGCTCTAACCCCCAATATCACTTATGTGCAGACTGAGGCTTTAAGGAGGAGATTAACGTTAAGTGAGGTCATAACGGTGTGGCCCCTATCCGATAGGAGGGATGTCCTCATCCAAAGAGAGACAGACACCAGGGATGCTCACACACAGAGGAAAGACCATGGGAGGACATGGCAAGAATTTGAAAAATGAACATAATGGGCAGGATCTCCAAATAGTGCCAGAAAGATAGTGTAGTGTAGTGGTGACATGAGAAGCTTCGAGCAAGATGGCCCAAAGTCCCACCTCTGCCACTTGCCAGCTGTGCAACCCTAGGCAAGTAAGCCAACCTCTCTGGGCCTCAGTTTGCCTATCTCTAGAGTGGGGATAATAATAGCATGTAACCCGCAGAATCGCTGGGAGAGTGGGAGAGTCCGTGCGTTTCAGGAGCCTAGGGAGACCCAAGCACAGAGCTAACACGCTCAGAAGACAGAATCTGTGGTTATCTGCTCATTCCAAAAATTGTCATCTGGGCATCCACAGAGTCCAATTGTTCTTTGTTGCTGCCATACCAAATCACCACAAACTTAGCAGCTTAAAGTAACACAAATTTATTGCGTCACAGTTCCAATGGGTCGAGAGTCTAGCGTAGCATGGCCACATTCTCAGCTCCAGGCCTCCGTGGGCTAAAATGCAGGCATGAGCAGGGCTGCATATGCATCTGGAGGCCCTGGGGTGACTGCTTCCAAGTACATTCAGGTCGCAGGCAGAATCCAGTTCCTGTGGTTATAGGACTGAGGTCTCCGTTTCATTGCTGGCTGTCGGCTGGGGGCACCCTCAGCTCCTCGAGGCCCCTCTCTGGTCATTGCATGTGGGCCCCTCCATCTCAGAACCAGTACATCACATCCTCCTCACACTCAGACTCTCCCTAACTTCAACCTCTGCTCCACGGCACTGAATACAACACAGCCCGTGCCCTGCAAGAGTTCACAGCCCAGAGAGGAAGGCAGGCAGGTGGAGGGACATTTATGACGGAGGGGAGCATGCACACACAGCCTAGAGGGGGGAGCGTCAGACAGCATCCATGCAGACCCCCATCCCAGATCTGAGGCTGCACGACTGAGGAGAGCTGGGTAGACACCTGTCTCAGCTTACAGGTGAGAGAGTCCAGGCAGGGAGAACAGCCACACAAGACCTAGAGCTGAGAGAGAAGCTAGTGAGAGAATCAGATATTGCCATGCATTAAGAATATTCCTTGGGAGGCCGAGCTGGTGGAGCAGTGGTTAAGTTCGCACTTTCTGCTTTGGTGGTCTGGGGTTCGCCGGTTCGGATCCCGGGTGCGGACATGGCACCACTCATCAAGCCATGCTGTGGCAGACGTCCCACATACAAAGTAGAGGAAGATGGGCATGGATGTTAGCTCAGGGCCAGTCTTCCTCAGCAAAAAGAGGAGGATGGGCAGCAGACGTTAGCTCAGGGCTGATCTTCCTCAAAAAAAAAAAAGAAAGAAAAAAAGAATATTCCTTGGGAACAGCTCTTGAGGACAAAATAGCCAATGTGTGTGTGGACCTGACTAGGTGTCAGCCACAGTTCTGGCACTTCGCACATATTACCTCATTGACTCCTTGCAGCAACCCCATAAACTCAGGACGATTATTATCTGCTTTTCCAGCCCGTCCCCACAGCCTCCGGCGGATGGACCATTTTGGGCCAGCTGCCAACGCCCTCGTTATGTGGTCACCACAAAGAAAAATATTGAAAGCTCCGGTCCGCGTGATTTTCCTTCCCAATGCACATCTCTGGGGCCACAGAAAATATTTTGACATCTGCTCGTAGCCAGTTCCAACAAGCACCTTTTCTCTTCCTCGTGCTGAACGAGATGCGAAAATTAAATGTAAGGAGCAGTCCTCGCTTAGGACTGGAAGGACAGTGGGCAGAGTGGTTAGGGACAAAGCCTCAGGGCCCCAGCCAGAGTGCTAATCGCAGCTCTGCTGTGGGACCTTGGACAAGCAACTTTGCCTCCCCGTGCCTCAGTTTCCCCACCTGGTATAAGGTGGGCGATAACCAGGTTGTTGTGACAATTAAATGACAATGTAATAAAGCAGGCTCAAAGTTTTTCTGTAAAAGATCAGACGGTAAATATTTTCAGCTTTGCAGGTCATTTGGTCTCGTAACAACTAATCAGCTCTGTCACAGATAACATGTAAATGAGTGTGTCTAGGTTCCAGTAAAACTTTATTTACAAAAACAGGCCATGGGCCAGGATTTGTCTATGGAACTGCAGTATGCTGACAACAAGCCTGCAGCTCTGCCTCTTCCTAGCTGTGTGGTCTGACGCAAGTTACTTAACCTCTCTGAGCCTCAGCTTTCTCATCTATAAACGGGTGTGAATAGTTGAACCTACCTCCTAGGGCTAAAGGGAAGACTGGCGAGATACTGCATGCAAATCCCTCGGCACAGAGTCTGGCACGTGGTAACGACTCAGTAAATATCAGCACCTTTGATTATTCAAAAACCGCAGCCTCTTTTCCGAAGTCTTTGGGCATAGTCAGCCCTGACGTCCTCAGTTCTCCCTCCATGGTCATTGGACTGCCTTGTCATCATCTGCTTGGATGCTCATCCTCTTCTCCACCACCTCTCCCCGTGAGCTCCTTGAGCCCAGGGTGGTGGGGCCTGGTACACAGCAGGTGCTCAATAAACACCACTAAAACGAATGACTACTGGACCTCTTTCCTAAGTCCCAAGCTAAACTGAACCCAAATATGAATTTTCCCTCCCAAATAAAGCCCAGAAACGCCAGGCCGGGTGAGGCGAACGCACACCCGCTGGTTGGTCTGCCTTAGACTCTAGAAAACCAGAGAAAGATGTGGCAAGGGGAGACCAGAGGCACAAAGACATGCTTCAAGTCACACAGCAAGTCCAAAGCAGAGGAAGGAGCGGAATTCAGAGCCTGTCCCTGGGCTCATTCTCATTCACTATATCCCGCTCCTGTTTGGGTTTCTTCCGCTCTCCTTCGGACCACCCCACGGACGAATGCCCCCTCCGGGTGGAACGTCACTCGCAGAGGTGGGCTGGAAAGCCCCTCTGGAGATCCTGAAAGGTGAGCTGGATTGGAGATTGGGGTCTTCTCCAGGGTGGGCCCAGCCAATTTCGAATTCCTCCGGTAATGGTCCACCGCCTGCCCAGTCATGGCCGGAAACCAGATTCCCTCACCAAGGTGGGCTTTGGGGAGCCAGGGCCGGGATGCTCAGGGAGGAGAGCACAGGGACGGGTCAGCCCCCCTCAGATCAGGGAAGCAAGGAGGCGCTGGCTCGGCAAAGGGCCTCTGAAGGGGTCCTGGCTCATTACCAGATGCCCCACCTCAGCTTATCCTCAGGCTCCAGTACCTCTGGTCTGCTGCTGTAGCGATAAAGACAAACAGGGACTAAATTATTAAGGACATGTTCTGTGCTGGCTCTTGGCAGACAGGATCTCATTTAAGCTTCACAACAACCCAGTGTGGTAGAAATTACCCCTCTTGCAGAAATTGCTAGTTGCCTCTTGGCATCTTTTCTTTTCCTCTTAGTAATAGAGACCCCTCCAAATTTTAACAAGATGCATAGCCTTGGAGCCCAGGAAGAGGTAGGATTTCCCAGCCTCCCTTGCAACAAGGTGCAACCATGTGACAATCTAACCTGTGGGAAATAAACAGAGGGAACATGTGAAGCTTCCATATCACATGGAAAGTGATGGCTAGTCCCCGTTCCATGGTGTCTTGCGGGTGAGCCCGCTTTGCCATGCTGATGTTGGCAGAGCAGCAAAGTGGAGGGAAGCTGGGTCCCTGGATGACGGTGGAGTAGAGATGCCAGCCTTGGAGCACTCACGCTAAGCCCCCTGGGTGAGAGAGAAAATAGACTTCTATATACTATTCAGGGGCCTCTTTGTTACAGCTTTGTACCCTCACTAATACATGCTTAGTCCCCTCATGAATAAATCCATTTGGCAGATGAGGAAACAGCCTCAAAGCACTTCTGTTAGTTGATCAAGAGTGTGGATGAGATGCAGCAGGTCAGGGGTCTGAATCAAGATGAATCAAGACCCCGAAGTTTTCTCCTGAGTCATCCTCCCTCTCAATTACAGGAATACTGATGCACGTGGTTTATCAATTTACGAAGTCCGTTCACATACAAGCTCATTGTTTTCTGAGTTTCACTCTAGCCTCGTAGGAAAGATTACTCCTTTCATTTTACAGATGGGGAAACTGAGGCTTTAGCAGGATTCAGATGGTGCCCGAGCTCGCACAGGTGGTGAGAGGCAATGCTGGCATTTGAGCAGAGTCATCTGGCTTTCAGGGCAGTTCTCCTTTTCCTGCTCCATGGCTGCCCAGCTGCTTCAATATTGACAAGATCCCCTGGGGACAGGCTTCACGGTACCTGTCCCCCCAGTAGAGAGGCCCCCATGAAGTCACAGATGGCCAGCAGTCTCAGGCTGGGGTCCCCAGCAGCAGACTCCGAGACAAGGTGTATTAGGGTTCTCTAGAGAACGGAACCACAGGATCCATATATTTGTCATAAGGTTTTGGCTCACGTGATGATGGAGACAAAGTCCCACCATCTTTCATCTACAAGCTGGAGGTTCAGGGAAGCCAGTGGTGTGTACTCTGTAGGCCCAGGAGCCGGAGAGCCGGTGGTTAGATTCCAGGCCGGGTCTGAAGGCCTAAGGACCACGAGCACAGAGGCCAGCAGTTCAGCAACGTTCCAGCTCAACAGTCAGGCAGTCAATTCTCCTTCCCCTGCCTTTCCGTTCTATTCTGGCCCTCCACGGATTGGATGGCGTCCACCCACAGCGGTGAGGGCAATCTGCTTTACTCAGTCTACCAATTAAAATGCCATTCGCTTCTGGAAACACCCTCATGGGCACACCCAGAAATAATGCTTTACCAGTTCTCTGGGCATCTGGTGGCCCAGCAAAGTTGATGCAGAAAATTAAGCATCACACGAGGTTTCTGGTGCAATTCATTTCTTTGGGAGGGGATCCCAGATACATCAGCAGGAGGAAGAGGAAAGTGAGACAGGGAAAGAGGGACGGGCAGCCAAGGATGTGTTAACAAGCAAGATGCCCTGCGTGCAAACTGGAGCTCAGGACCACGGGGAACTCTGGGCAGGACGGGGGAGAACATACCTTGCAGCTTCCCTTTAAAGGGCGAGCGATCTTCCATGTATTCCACCAACTCTCTGGCCGTGTTGGCTGAGGGCTGTTTCCAGGAGTATTAACTCCCTGGTGCTTCTAGCCTTCCCCAAGCACAGGCAGATCATGCTTTACCCCAAAGGGCCCTCAGGATGGAAGCACAAGAAGATGGAAGCAGATGCTGGGGGTAGCTGGGGCGCCGGCACCTCCCGGCACACCAGTGTTAGACAGGTGATCAACTGGTCTACCCTCTTCACAGCA
Organism: Equus asinus; assembly: GCF_041296235.1. Classification (NCBI taxonomy): domain Eukaryota; kingdom Metazoa; phylum Chordata; class Mammalia; order Perissodactyla; family Equidae; genus Equus; species Equus asinus. The sequence continues at coordinate 42,127,732 of NC_091803.1, forward strand.
CAGAAGAGAACAAGGAGCTCTCACTTTGGACTGATCGTTGATTCGGGCTCTAATTTCAAAACCACATTTGCTTGATTTTGAGATACCATTGCCTGTAAGAGGCACATTGTGTATAATAACAGCTTTCCTGGACTTAGAAGAAGAAAAAAACTACCTTAAGCACACACACAAAAGGCATTCTAATTTCAGCTATGTTAAAAAGTTTAAAAGAAAGCATCTCAAACTCTCGACAATATGGCTTTGTCCTGCTGTCCCCATAAGAACACCTGCACCCTTCTGACCCTCCGTCCCAATTTGGGCTTAGAAAATGAGGTTATTTTGCTTGAAAATCGGTTCTGGGCTTTGAGGTTCTGTGATTTTCTATTTCCTTGCAACATCTTTGTCATGGCAACACAATGCATATTTACATATCAAAACCATCTCTGCCTACTCCACACCTTAAAACAAGAATCAAGGGCCCACCTTCACATTTCAAAACATGCAACTTCAGCCCCTTTATGTCCAGGTACCCTCCTCTGGGCAAGAAAAGAAGCCACAGTTTCTTCTTCGCTGTGTCAGTATCTTTAAAATGCACAGTTATTAATTAGATGCATTAGGGGCTGGCTAACTTTGTTACAAGGAGAAAGGGGGAGAAGTAACATTTATTAATTGACTTCTGCTCCCAGACACAGATGGCTTTAGATGTATCATTTCGTGCAAGCTCGGCAACCGCTCCACCAAGGAAGGAACAATCTTATGTCCAAGGTCACATGCTGGCAAGTTGCAAATCTGAGACAATGTTGGTCAAAGCACCTACCGCCACACCCAGCATCTTGTCAGAGCTTAATAAAGACAGACAGAGAACAGAAACAGAGAGCAGAGTGGGAGGAGGAAAAGAAGAGAATGAAAAAAGGAAAAGAATTCCATCCCCCAAAGATTTACCTCCCCCTGATGCTGGACCACCTGAGGTTGCTAAGAAACACGGCCATGCGCGCTCTGCTGTCCAATTCCTAAAGATAGAGACTGGATCACCACCAGAAAAGAGGGATAAACTCTCCTTTTTCTTTCTTTTATCCATTTCTTCCCCTCTTAAATATTCTCCCGCCAACATCAGCCAGCCACACTCCTTGGGCACGAGATTTATTTTGTTATCTGTTCTCCGGTCCATTTAATTTTGCATGTCATCTTTTATTAGTATTTTCCTTTCTCCTTCACTCTGAAAAAGTCTTAGAGAATAGGAAATCTGGCCTCTTTCTAATCCTACATGAATCTCCCAGGCTTTGTTTTCCCACTTTGGGATCATAAAATCAGCAGCTGTCCATTAAGCAGCATTAGCACAGCATGGTCTGTGTAGGGCCAGCTGAGGAAGCTCCAGGCTGCCCCAGGCCCTGTTATCTTTGCAACCCATATAATAATTCCACCACGATTGCCCCCATCATGCATTTGGCTATTCAAAATCCATCTGTAAAATCCAGTGATCCTGGGAGAAATGACACGTACCAGATACCCAATGGTTCTGAACTTTTTCTGCTTGAGAATGTAGGGGGTAGAAGGAAGGAAAGCCATGAACTCTCTTACTGGACAAATGCAGACAGATGCAAAATCCCGCACAACCCCTGGACCCCAGAGGGAGAACCCCTGCTGGAATCTGTTATCAGCTGATACTTCAGGAAGTGGGTTCAGAGGAAGGAATTATTCACAGTGGCAAGAATTGAGGCCCCGCAGAGAAAGATGCTAAGTCCCAGCAGAGGTGGGGGAAAACAGAGCTTAAGGGAGAAGGAGGACGAGAGGATGGGAAAGATGAAGTTAGTTTTGAAAGCTAATCCTGGGATGAGGAGGAGGAAGCAGTTACCAGAATCTGGAGACAGAGAAAGTTGTAAGAAGAGGGCTGTGGGATGGGAGCTGTGACCTTCAATCAAGAGGTCCACTTGACCCTGACTGACCCTGCGAAGAGGTCACAAGGAGAACAAGCATCTTCACCTCACTCCCCCTCCTCTGAATGTTATTGCTCCCATTTTATAGATGAGCAAGATGAGGCTCAGAGACATGAAGTCATCTGTCCAAGACCACACGGCTGGGAAATGGAACAGCCAAGATTTGAACCCAGCTCTCCTCTCTCCGAGGCCACAGCCTCGACCCTTGACTATCTCACAGGCCAGCCAAAAGGAGGCTGGAATGAATGTGTCCCCAGAAACCTGGATAGCTCTGGTTTGTTGTGATCCAGCTGAGGCCAGTTTGCAAAATTTAGCTAATAGAGACCTAAAACACTGAAGTGTTGTGCTCCCGGAGGGACCGCGGGAGAAGCAGATCTTGCAAATGAAATTTACCAACAGGGTAATGTGCGTTTGGTTCCAACTGGTGTCATTATCATCAATCACCAAGCAGAGCCGGTCCCTGGGAAGTCTGTCCCAGGAGCATCCTAGGCTCTACTGAGCCTTCGCCAGTGAGCCCAGTGTCCCAGGCCTGGAGGGAGGGGATAAAGTGCACCCAGGAGTCCTCATCATCTGAGACTCGGTCCTGGCAAGGCAGAAGAAGCTGACATCGCCAGCAAAGGAAATGCCTCTCTTCCCCCTCGCCCCTCCCCAAGCCCCCAAGATGCCTGCCTTCAGTCTCCAAGTGGACCCAAGATTGTGCCCACCCGAGGGTGGGGGAGCAGGGCTGGCTTCACCCCCTCTGGGGTCAGCTGCGACAAGTGGTCCACTTGGGCCCATTTGGGACGCCTCTCCGCCCGGTGCGGATGCTGCAAAAGCCCAGATGACGGGCCCTGGATGCAAGCCGCAGCGACCCAGCCAGGCAGGCGTCCCCTCAGACTTGGGGACACATCTTGCTTCTGCTGTGAAGAACACAGAAGGCAAATGAGCAGCTCTAACAAAGAGGGCGGCCCAGACTGGAGGTGCAGGGGGCCCTCCCTGAGGAGGTGGTGTTTAAACTGAGATCTAAAGGACAAGGTGGAGTTGACTCGGCGGGGAGGGGGGTCCTGTGGCGGCGCGAGGAGGCCTGAGTGAGGGGATAGGAACCACCCATGAACCAAGAGCCCCCGCTCGAGGACCTCGGCTCCCCGCCAGGCACCACGCTACAGCTCTGATTACTGTCTCATTTAATCTTCATGACAACCGTCCGAGATTGGCGATCTTTGTTGTTGTTGTTTTGTTTTGTTTTTTGCTTTTTGCTTTTTGAGGAAGGTTAACCCTGAGCTAACTGCTGCTAATCCTCCTCTTTTTGCTGAGGAAGACCAGCCCTGAGCTAACATCCGCACCCATCTTCCTCTGAGGTTGGCAATGTTGTTACCCCATGTTACAGATGAGGAAACTGAGGCTCAGAGAGGATCAGCGACTTGCCAAGAGTCCCACAGCTACCAAGCGGCAGAGGCAGTCTCCGTGCCCAGCTGGGCTCCAGGACCTGCGTGCTTACCCGTTGGCAAACAGGACAGGCTCTGTTCAAGCTGGGTTCTCTATTACCTGGGCAAAGACTGGAGGGGGAGGCAGAGAAGTGGAAAGAATCATTGTCTCAGGATGGGGACATCAGCAGTTTCTCTATTTTTTTAATCAAAATTTAGTGCTGATGCAGGAGTGTTTTACTAGTAAATGGAATGGGATTGGTGGGGGGAGGAGGGGAGACCAGCCCTTCCCCCCACCCCAATATCCTGCCGAGGTGTCACCCTCAGGGTAGGAGTTGGGGGAGGCAGTCTGTGGCCAGCCGTCTCCTTGGGGAACAGCAGAGCTGGGGGCAGGCCGGGGGTGGGGTGCTGTGAATGAGGGAGACAGAGAGTAGCATTTCTCTCAAGAGCCCCCAGCTCACCTCCAGTCCCAAGGGCCGAGGACATGGTGATTAATGCATGAAGGCCATTTGGCTGTTATTAGGAATGTCGAGCACTCTGCCCTGAGCCTGGGCACCTTCTGATCCGAGTGGGCACTACTCCAGGGCTGCCCTCCAGAACTGGGTGAACTTTCTTCATACCTTCCAATCTGAGGCCTGTGGGCGGGCGGCCCTCTCTTGCCTCTTTCGGCAAAACACCGCGCCATCTCCTTCCGGAGGGCAGAAATGCTGGGAAGTCTCTGAGATTCAGCCCAAACATCCACATGGGCATGGCATAACAACAGTGCTCACATCACAGCGGCCAGTGCCCGCCACCTAGTGACTAACACTCGAGAAATGTTTCCTCTTACTGTTATTGTTGTTAGCGCCATTGTTGCTGTTGTCATTATTATTATCATTATTACTATAGGGATCCTTGTGCCACCACGCAGGACTGTTGAGATGATCACTCCAAAGCACGTGCACAGAGTAGAAGCTCAATAAATAATATCAATGTTTGTGATTATGATGACTCCACTGTGACATTAATGAAACAACCAACATTTTGGGGAATGTGTCCAAGGACCCAAAAAACATATAAAAAGGTACATAAGCAAAGTGTTCCCAGCCCAAAGGCCCCAGCCTAGCTCAGACTAGCAAAATAAACCAGGCATTGTGAATCTCTGCTAATGAGTCGGCAAGGTAGGTAACCAAACCAGAGGCACCTGTGGCCAAAATAGCCATGGCATTAATCCTACCGCTTGCCAACGAGCAGGTAATCGGATCCAAACACTCCCTCATTCATTCATTCATTCATTCATTCACTCTTTCAATAAAGATTTATTTGACCTGGCTTGAAATTTGACCCAGCACCTTCATTTACTAGCTGTGTCACCCTGGAGAAATTATGCCCCTTCTTGGATTCATGGTTATCTCATGGACAAATTGGGTGTGATCCTTCATACCTTGTATAACACTATATTTTCTTATTTTCTGTATTCTTGATGTTCTGGCATCTGGGAGTTTACTGACCAGGGACAGACTGCCTTTCCAAGGTTCGCTGATGCCTCCTGATAGCAATGACTTGCCTTGGAGAATGCCTCTCATAGGCAAACCCCCGTGGGTCCTGTCACCTCTCCCCGACACGGCCTGGAGCCCGTGGCCTCCTGCTGGGCCGTATTGGTTTCCCAGGGCTCCTGTGACAGATTACCACAGTTTAGTAGCTGAAATCAACAGAAACGTGTTCCCGCACAGTTCTGGAGGCGCGAAGCCTGAAATCAAGGTGATGGCAGGTTTGGTCACTCCTGGGGCATCTGAGGGAGCATCCGGTCCCTGCCTCTCTCCTGGCTTCCCGTGGCTGCGGAAATCCTCGGGCGTTCCTTGGCTTTTGGATGCATCATTGCAACCTCTGCCTCCATCTTCACACCGTCTTCTCCCCTGAGGGTCTCTGTGTCTGTCTCGGGTCCCCTCCTGTCTCGTATAAGGACATCAGTCATCCAATTTAGGGCCCATCCTAATCCAGTAGGACATCATCTCAAGACTCTCAACTAATTACATCTGCAAAGACCCTCATTCCAAAATAAGGTCACGTTCTGGGTTCTGGGTGGACGTGAATTCGGTGCAGGGACAAGGGAGACACTATTCAACCCACTGCCCCTGCTGTGCCCCAAATGAGTGATCCCACAGGAAAGGCGCCACGTTTTCTCAGATGTCAGACCTTTACACATTCCTGCTCTTCTCGGCCCAAACCCTGGACTTCCTGCCATTTCTCCTCTCGGTGACTCTCTTCCTTAAGGCCTCAGGTTGGCTTTTCCCCAGGAGGCCGTCTCCTCCCTCTGGAGCAGGTTAGGCCTCCTGCCAGACCCCCCAGGGCTCCCTTACACCACGCACCCCCCCCAAATGCTCATCATCCCGCAATGCTATCAGCTGTTAATGGTCCGCTTCAGCCACAATACTGTCCCCTCTCCGAGGAAGCGGCTGTGCCTGCCTCACTCTAGGTCACGCGGCTAGAAGGTGGTCGGACCGGGAATCAGCAACAGGCTGACTGTAGACACTAATGAAGACCCGGGCTGCTCATGGCTACCTGCGCAGGCCGGCGCTGCACTCAGATCATCACGGGCATTCGGATCTGGCTGATGGATAAGAGGGCAGGGCCTGGAGCCACCTGCTCGCTCCAACTCCTGACCGTCAGATACCGGCTGTTGGATTGTAGTTACGTAACCCCTCTGTGCCTCCGTTTCCTCATTTGTAAAAGGAGATGAGAATGAGCTAGGGTGGTGTGGCAGATTTGATGTTCTAAAGATGGTCCCAACAACATTTCCCCTGCCGCATGGTCTCCCACAGTGTGGGGTCTGTTTCTCCACCCCGTTCAGTCGGGGTGGGGTCGGTCGTGCTTTGCCCAACAGACCTCAGTAGGAGGGACCCTAGGCCAGACACGGGCATAGCCTTTCACCGGCCTGGCAGCACAGAACTCCCTTGAGACCACCTGGGGCAGACAGAATGGCCCCCTAAAGAGGTCCAGGAACCTGTGAGGATGTTACCTTATAGAGCAAAAGGGGCTTTCCAGATGTGATTACAGCTATGGACCTTAAGATCAGATTATCCTGGATCACCCCGTGGGCCCCAGCTGTCACATGAGCCCTTAAAAGCAGAGAGCTTCCTCTGACTGGAGGCAGAGAGATGCAGCAGAAGGAGAAGTCAGAGAGACTCAAAGCATGAAAGAGACTCATCCTGCTGTTGCTGGAAGGAGCCACCTGGAGAACCGGAGAGGGAACGTGGGCAGCCTCTGGGAGCGAAGACCAGTCCCCGGGTGGAAACGAGGACCCCACTCCGACAACCACAGGTTCCTGCATTCAGCCAGCAACCTGAATGAGCTTGAAGTGGGTTCAGTCTCAGAGCTTCCAGAAAGGAACACAGCCCCACTCACAGCTTGATTTTGGCCCTCTGAGACTGAGCAAAGGTCCCAGTGAGCCACACTGTCCTTCTGGCCTCCAGACTGTGACATAATCAATGCGTATTTTTTTAAGCTGCTAAATTTGTGGTCATTTGTTACAGCAGCAACAGAAAAATGAATACACCCCACGCAGTGAGAAGCCCAAGTCACGTGGAAGGGTCCTGGTGGCTGAGGCCCCGTGGAGAGAGAGGCACCATGGTGCTGGGTCTGTGAGTGAAGACGCCCCTTGGACGCCCAGCCCAGTCGAGCCTTCAGATGATTCCAGCTCCAGCTGCCCCTGACCCACGACTGCATGAGAGACCCCAAGCCAGGAGCACCCAGCTGAGCCCAGCCAAGCCACAGAAGTGGGACACATAATGATCAGTTGACATTTTAAGCCACTAAGTTTCACAGAAATGGAAAACCGGAACAGTCTGTTATGAGGATAAATTAGAGTTAATACCCAAAGCATTTGGAACAGTAAGTTTTTCATAAATGTCAGCAAACGCACCTCCACTAGGATCATCCCCATTTGACAAATGAGGAAGCTGGGGCTCAGGGAGGTGACAGGACCTGCGGAGCTGGAAGGCGCCACAGCTCTGCCTGTCTCTGGATCCTGCTCTTCCCACGGCACCGGGCTGGCTCCTGACCCTCGAGGCCTGCTAGAAATGAAGGCGGTTGTGTTGCCTACAGGGCAGCTGACTTCCATGCAGCCAGGCCAGTTAAACGTTGTGCCCGTATCTGACACAAGCTTCTGCAGCCGGTGAACACGCTGCAGGAAGTTGACGGCCCCCCACCAAGACTCCAGCATCACCAGATTCTCATCTGCTCTCAGGGCTCCCGGCAGGGATGGTGCAGCTAGCGAGGATGATGCCCACTGCTCAGCCCTGCCTGGGCCCAAGGACCAAGCACAGGGGGCTTCAGTGTCATAGCCAGGGCTGCCGGGCTGCCCAGCTGGTGGCTTTGGGACCAGTGGGCTGGAAGATGGCTCCCACGTGAGCCTGCAGCATCCAGCTTCCTGAACAGAATAGCAATGACTGGGTCCCATCACCAGCGCTCCCTCTAGCGGAAGATGAAAAAGATCAGATGTGTAGCTGATGGAGTCTGCCACTCTGCCCCCACCCAACTGTGGGACGCGGGGCAGGTCCCTTCTCCTTGGCAAGAAGCAGGGAAAGAACATAGCAAAGAAAGGGATGCCCTTTCTCTGTTTTCTCTCCCTCCCTTACCTTCTCCCTCCTACATTCTCTCCTCCTCATTTCTTCCCTCCTTATTCTCTCCTGCCCCTCTCTCTGGATCATTCCCTCCCTCCTCTCTCTTTCCTTTACATGCACAGACACACCTCCCATCTTCATAACCCAGCATAGGGCACCAACCTGGCCAGTCGAGCTGCAGACAGAGTGGGGACCACATGCTCCATGGAGCTTGAGCCCAGAGGAGGCTGCCGTGGCCTCCAGAGGCATCAGCCTCTCCCCCGGCACACACAGTCTCCTCCCTCCCTGTCGCACCAGAGGAAAGGCTGTGGAGGGCTAAACGTCCTCCTCTCCTAGCCCCCGCCCATTCCCGCCCACCTCCGCCCTCTGGCTATGCTCGGGGACCTGGTGATAGGGAGGACTTGGGGGTGGCACTCAGAGACCGTGGCTGGGATCCCACAACAGCCAACGTCCCCTCTACAGAGACTATGGAGGTGGCGTTGGAGGTGAGGGACCACAGAGCCGAGATGTCAAAACCCCCTGGGCTCTGCCTGGTGACTCTTGAGATTTCCTTCCTGCCCCGGCCTCGCCTTCAGGATCTGGATCACGCTTGGGTGTCGAGAATTTAGGCAGCATCCCTGTGGTCTTCGAGTTACTGTGTGGTGGGGGGTATGTCAGACCACTCTCTTCCGCCACACCCACCACGCCCACCGCCCCTCCTCCTCCCCTGACTCAGCTTCAGAGCTGACGGAGCCTTCTCTCCCTCCTGTATTTTGTTGGGAGCCGACAGGAGAGGAATGAGCTGTTGGGCCCATACCGCCGTCTCTCAGACGTGTCCCTGAATCTCCAGCTTCTCTTCTTGGATGCTCATTATGGCAGGAGAAAAAGATGCCCTTGGGGAGACACCACAGCCTAGGGAAAGCGCTGGAGAAAGCTCACAGGTCTGAGTCACGTCCAGACATCACCACCCGTATCTTCCATCCAGACGCCTTGGAGCGGGGAGGGGCCTCTAGGAAAATTGTCCCATCATTGTTTGGTGTCCGTCCGGCTGTCCTGAGAGCAGACTCCATGGGACACATCTGAATGTCCAGGAGAATGAGCCGCCCTATCCCAGGTGTGTGGCATCCCAGGAAGGCAGCCTGTGACAGGCGGGGCAAGAAAGAAGGCAGCTGTGCCATCAAGACTCAGCCTCCATAGTCTGGAACAGCACGGAACCGCACAGCAACGTCGCGTGGCGAGGCTCATCGGGCCCACACTACAGATGAAGAAACTGACGCCAGGAAGGTGAGACGGCCTGCCCCAGGTCACACAGCTCACTCCTGGATGCAAACTCGGGTCTACTCAACTCCAAAACCACGGCACCAGCCTCCAGGCGGCGGAGGGATGCCCGCCGACTTCCCAGCAAAGCCTGCATTCAGCAATGCTGCCGGAGGCCTAGAGATTTACCCCAAAGCTGGGAGAATTATGCAGTTAATTTCCATTAGGACTAATGGAAGGAAGGAAGAGCCATTTTTCTTATAATTAGAAAAGAATTCAACCTTCACAGCCAACGAGTCTAATAGCTCAGCTTATGTAACAAAAGAAAGAGAAAAGCAAATGGATACAATTAGAGAAGAGAAGAAACAATTCGGATTACTGGGCGCAGAAGCAATGAGGCGCAGGGAGAATTCGATCCCAGATGGAAACAGTTCTCTCCGCCAGTCAGAGTGGATGGCAAATCCCGTCATGGTCAAAGCTTGTCGAGACTCCAGGGTGCGCCAGCTCGGCACATCATTTGCAGCATCTGCTAGTGACCCCGTGGGGACAGGATATCATTATGCCCATTTCAGAGATGAAGAACTGAGGTTCAGAGAAGCGATATGCCTCACCAATCATTGCAAAATGCATCTCATCATTCAGCACCTACTCAGCAGGCGCCTACTGTATGTCAGACACACAGCAGGAACAGAATAGATACTCAGCAGAGCAAGCATGGTCCAGGATCCAAACCTGCCCCAAATCCACTCCCCTTCAGAGCAGGAGCTCAATCGATATTTGTTGAATGAATGAATTCCTTCCAAGTTTCACTCCACGGCTATCTCTTTGTCGCCGGCAAGAGTTCCCGGCAGAGGGGAGCTGGGGTGGGACATCACAAGCAGCTGGGGCTCACCAGCGCCCGTCAGCTCCTCGTGCCCCATTGATGGGCTACATCTGTGAGAGCCAGGCTTCGGTTCTGGTCCCGCAGCCCCAGGGATCCCACACCCTCCTGCCCCTCAGTGGCCTGCGTTAGACAGTCCACGAAAGGTGTTAGCTAATGGAGTATTGATTTTTTTTAAGAAGCAAAAATTGCAGGTGTTGCAGCAATCGATGGCCTAGCGGAGGGAGTGAAAAGAGAGCCCCTCGAGATCCCCAGGCACGTCCCCCAGCTCTGCAGACCCTCTGCATTCCCCTCCTCGGCTGCAGTCCTGGGAACAGGAAGATGGAGCAGGAGGTTGGAAGGGAAACGGCACATCATTGTGTGCGGGCCGTGTGCCGGGGGCTCTGCAGGCATTGCACCCCTTCTATCTTACAGATGTTGAGGAGGGGTTGGTCCCTTGCCCAAGGTCATACAGTCACCGAGTGACAGAACTGGGACTAAAGTGGGTGTAACTATGTAACCTGGGCTGTTTATGTTGCACTAATAGCAAACCCTGTAGGGCAGACCCTCTGGAGAGCTTAAGATGCACGCCTTGTCAGTGAGGCTGTTCCCAGGGAAGAGCAGCTGCAAGGCCCAATAGGAGCCAACTGGGGAAGGGTGGATGCCTGGAGGAGGAGGTAAGAAGGGCCTCGCACACTCATTCCACAAATATTTATGGACTACCCACTATTTGCCAGGCGCTGGGATTCGTACCGGGGAAAGAGGAGCAAGCAGAAATAGGTACATTCTCTACCTTCCTGGAGCTGATGGAAGTGAGGGACATATGCTAATCAAAGGACTGCAAGGATGAATCTAAAGTCCCAACCATTCCAAGGCTTGGAAAGGAGAGGTAGGGGAGCTAGGAGAGGAGATAATGAGGGAAGCTGGCATGGTCTGGGAGGTCAAGGAGGGCTTCCTGAAGGAAGCAAAGTGATCTGAGATCAGTTTGAACTGAGACGTCAAGGATGAGAAGGAGTTAACTGGGCCCAAGAGCATTTGGCATAACGAGTGGAGCGTGTGCAAAGGTCCTGGGGCAGGACCAGTGTATGAGAAGGGCAAGGATTTGCCAAAAGGCCAGGATAGTAGGAGTGCAGACAGCTAGGAGGAAGCAGGTACAGCATGAGGCTGGAGAGGCAGGCAGAGGCCAGACCACGAAGGGTCACACAGGTCCTTTTAAGTAATTTTGTCTTTATCCCAAGAGAAAAGGGAGTCCATTGAAGCATTTAAACCTGGGGGTGGGGTGGGAATTTACACCATCAAATATCGGGCTGCTGGGTTGAGGATGGACCCAGTGATGAGCACAGGTAAGAGAGCAAGAGTCGGGAGGTGAGAGCAGGGGCTCATGGGGCCTTACACCAGCCTCTCTGGGCCCACCTACCTCAGCCAAGCCGTGAGGCGGGCAACACTCCACCTCGAGGGTGCATGGAGACGTCCTCCGCTTCCCGCCCACGGAGAGCCACGCCTCCCGGAAGTGAGGTGGAGTAACGCACTTGGGGCGACCCTCAGCCAATGGGAGACGGGAAGTGATGGAGAGCGCCCCGCCTCCCACGCTTTGGTGGACCAGTTCTTAGGTGTGTGCCGCGCGCTTCCTCCGAGAAGCCCCAGCGAGCGTTTAACCGATGCCCACGGCATCTGAACAGCTCAAAGCACACGCACCTCGTGGCTTTCTCTCCCTCACTGCTGCCCCCGGGCATCACTTCCCAGCTGACCTACCTGTGCCCACCTGTGTCCTGTGAGACACCTGTGTCGAGCCTCCTTGACAGGAATGTCCAAAGCGAGACGGGCGCTTGTGGCAGAACAGAGGAAAATCCAGGGCGGCTTGGAGAGAAATGGCAGCGGGGGTCCACCCATGTCGGCTCGTCGCTCGCTCACACCCCGACGCGTCCATTCATGAGCTCACGCGGTCACTCATTCATTCATTCTCTCCTCACTCGTTCTTCCCTCCCTCCATTCCTCCGGTGGTAACAGAACCTAGGAAAGGGTTAATGAAACTCTCCTGTCCTGGCTTCTCTTCTTATCAGTGAAGGACACAGTCCCCTTCTCTCCAGGGTGTGAACTAGCCATCACACCTCCATTTTCATGCAGAAAGAATTGCACTCCACTTCGGAGACAATGCAAGTCCATTAAGGAGTCCATTAAGGAGCCTTTGAGAGGATGACCTAAAAGCACAGATTTCCCCGGGGGTCACTCTCCAGGGGAGGCCCAGGAGTCTGGAGGGATGTCTTAGCCCCACTGAGAGCAGGAGTCTAACCTCAATTAAGTAATCAAGCACAGTCATCCTGCCGGCAGCCTCCTGCCACAGGGCAGGCCCTTTCTCCTCACTGTGAGGTTGCACTTCCTCCTTGAAACTCTATCCTTCACCTCATCTCAACTCCAAAACGTCTCGAAAATCGGAAAAGACATCCTCTTGGAGAGCACAGAAAGCCATTTTGTTTCTCAGTTCGCAGGATTTTCCATAAGCTCGATTATTCGCTGTGTTCCCCCGCCTAACTTCTCCAGCCCCCTCCACCTCGAGATGTCGTAAGAGCCACACTTACAAAGCGCCTACGATGTGCTAAAAGTTTTATGTCAATTATTTCATTGAATCTGCAAAACAGTCTCAGGAGGTACATCCTATTGTGGCCCCCCCCATTTTTGAAATGGGGAAACCGAGACCCAGAGAAGTGGTGTGTCACCCGGCCGACACAGCAGGAAGCTGACATTTGAACTTAGAGCCCACGGTCTTAATCGTGACACTGTGTGACCATCTCACTTTCTCACTCAAAACCTTCAGGGCCTTCAAGGGAGCTGCCAGCAAAGGCAACTTACATGAGGACTGACAACAGCGGATAAATTCTGGGCTGGGGGTTAGGGGGCCCAGGGTTAGGAACCAGTGCCACTTGAGTTTCTGTAGGATTGGCACAGGTCAAAGCTCCTCGCCTCTTCTGCATCCCCAGCAGGTTCTCCAGGATGCGGCCCCCACTGACCCGTCCATCCTCATGCCCAGTTCTCTCTACCGTCCTCTCGTATTTCAGAAACCCCTAACTGCCTCTGGTCCCCTGTGCCCGGAAACTCCTTGTACTATGGCGTCGCCGGCAATGCCTTTCCCACCACTCTTCATCCGAACTCGTTTTTCAAGTCTTTGCTTAGAGGTCACCACTGAGAACTAGTAAGAATTGTAAGGAGATCTAATTTTGAAGCAGAATTGGAAGCGTGCATCGAGAGGGAGAAAATTGGTTAGTATTCTACTTCCACAAAGCAAAACCCCTCACTGGGACACCTGTTTCTTTGGTTTATCTATTGCCAAGTAACACGCCACTCCAAAACGTAGTGGCTGAAAGCAACAATAATTACTTATTTTACTCACAGATATATAATTTGGGTAGGGCTCAGTGTGATGGCTCATCTCTATTCCATGTGGCACTCACTGGGGTAGCTACATTAAGGACTGGACCTGACTCCCATGATGGGCAAGTTGGGGCTGTCAATCAGCTGGGACCTCGGCCAGGGCTGGGGGCTGGGGACCTCCAGTCCTCCTCATGTGGGCCCCTCCGTAAGGGTGCCTGGGCTTCCTCACAGCATGGCGGCTGGCTTCCAAGAGTAAGCACGAGGCAGATGTGCATAGCATTTTTATGACCCAGCCTGAGAAGTCATATACCGTCATTTCTGCCATCTCGGTTGGTCAAGACGTCTGCCAAGAGCTATCCAGGTTCCCAAGGAGGAGGCAGAGCCTCCAGCTCTTGATGGGGCTAATAGGACTCTAGCACAGCTGAGGGACAGGAGATGCTGTTGCCGCCATCTTTGGAAAATACAATTGGCCACAACTTGCATAATGGCTTTCTTGTGACTTCTGGTTGATTGCTTTAGAATTTCCAGTTATTTCTCACACCTTTCTGATAGGAAGCAATGCCACAAAGGAATAAATTCCAGGGACCCAGGATATTCCACACGCAACGCTGAACTTCCTGACAGTGGTCTCAGGGAATAGCCCCAGGCAGGATGAGATCAAAGACCTGTCCCTCTGCCCTTTTTGCTTTGTGGGTTGCCATGGTGATGAGAAGGGTAGAACTGAGAGCTGACTAGAGACATTATCATAATATTGGACCTTATAAAATCTACACCAAAGATCATACACACACACACACACACCCCTGCCCAAGGCAGGTAGAAGTGCGTAATTGCAGGCTCGAGATGCGAGATAGAAAAAAAATCAACTATATCTTTTAGCATTCTGCTGCTTCTCGGGACTTCAAAGAGACACAGCGACTGGGATGGTGGGTCACCTCCTCCAGGAGGTCTTCCCTGGTCCTCCAGACCAGGCTGTGTGCTGCCTCTGCGCTGCATAAGTTGCCTTCACTGGCAAATGTATCCAACTAGAAACTAATACATGTTTCCTTCTCCACGGTGTTTATTTCCTTTGTGTTGTTGTTACATTTAAACTTTTATTTTTCAACTGGTAATTCACTTTTTAACTTTATCATATTTGTCACATGGTCAAAAGGCTTGCAAATATGTATATAATTGCCTTTTAATTGTTTGCCCATTTCTTTTTATTTTTGAGGAAGATTAGCCCTGAGCTAACATCTGCTGCCAATCCTCCTCTTTTTGCTGAGGAAGACTGGCCCTGAGCTCACATCCGTGCCCATCTTCCTCTACTTTATAAGTGGGACGCCTACCACAGCATGGCTTGACAAGTGGTGCCATGTTGGCACCTGGGATCTGAACCGGTGAACCCCGGGCCGCCGAAGTGGAACGTGTGCCCTTAACCACTGCGCCACCAGGCCAGCCCCTGTTTCCCCTTTTTTAAGTGTATTTTAACACACACACACACACACACACGTGACAGAAGCTTATTTAGAACAAAGGCCAAGGGTTCAAAAGTCAACTTCAAGTGTTTTTAAGCCATTGTATGTATTTTTATACTTAGCATTTATTTATTGTTTGTGAAATTCATACATTAATTAATACATATTGCATATGTTATAAAGTTTCCTGCGGAAATTAGATTAATAATTTAATTTTTAAATGGGTTGGCTTTATAGTGAGTAAATCATACGATATGATATGGCAAAAATCACACAGGGGATACGTGAGTGACTCAAGTTTGGGTGACGCTGGCAAGCTTGATTCTTTTAATATTTGGCTTGCTGAATTTCAACTTTTGGAAACGGGAGCCGCATCCCTTCTGAAGACAGGAAGGCTCAGAGGAGCCAGAGCTGCAGTTGGAGCCGGCCTCCCACCAGACTCCCAGGACGTTCCCATCACCTTGGAGCCAGCGACCAGCTCGTCGGTCCCTCCTCTCGGTTAATAAGCCGGAAACAGACAGGGAGCTATTGTATAGACCAGGATGGGATGTTTTACAGGAGGCCGTTTAATGAGCAGCGGTTCGAATGGAGACAATTTGAATGTCTTTTTTGTTTTCCACCCACCGTCGTAGAAATTGCCGTAAATGATGTGTTAATTCTGTTCCCTAGCGGGTCTCTGATATGGCGAAGGATGAATTTTAAATTGTTTGATCAGAATTAGCAAAATTAGTCACTGCAAATAGCCTTTTAATTTCCACAGAGCTGCCAAGGGGAGCAAAAATAGAATTGGCAAGGAAGGTTCCAGCAGGCAGATGTGTCAGTACTGGCTGAGGCCACGTGGCTTTGCTGCTGGGAGGTCCTGGGGGTCTGAGCCCCAGCTCTCGAGCCCCCGTAGGTGGGAGGGTTTGCTCTCCAAGCAGCTCTGGAATCTGAGGGTGATGGCCTTGCTCCTCGTGGATGCTGCAGTGGGCTACCACTCCTGGGAAGACCCCAGCCCCCTCCTCCCAGCTCCTGCTGCACCTTCCCCGGTCCCCAAGGGCACCTGCCACGAGCCCCTGATGACATGCCCATCCCCATCCAGCACCACCAAAGAGATCTTTTAATTCCTAAAACAGCCCACAACGTTCCTCTGCTCAAAACTCGCTAAATTCCTTTTCCTTGCTCTTAGACTAAAAACCAAGTTCCTCGCCTTGGCCAACAAGGCCCAGCTCATCTCTGCTCTCCTCCTCCCTCCCATCACTCCCCTAAGCTGGCCCCCTTGCTCCTTCTAGAACATCCCAAATCATTCTTGCTGGAGAGTTTTCACTGCAGACTACGCCCCCATCCCAGGCTTCCCCTGGCTGGCTCCTCCTCCTGCTCCTCCTCCAGGCTCAGCTTAAAAGCCACTTCACCCCCTTAACCCCCTCCCCCAGGCCAGCCCTGGTGGCCTAGTGGTTAAGTTCAGCATGCTCTGCTTCAGCTGCCCAGGTTCAGTTCCCAGGCACAGACCTACACCACTGGTCTGTCAGTGGCCATGCTGTGGCGGTGGCTCACATGTAAAATAAGATTGGCAACAGATGTTAGCTCAGGGCGAATCTTCCTCAGGAAAAAAACAAAAAAGCCACCACCCCACCTGGAGGAGGGTTGTCGTCCCCCTCCCTCCCCGCCTCCCACCTGACTTGATGTCTCTTCATTTCCTACACAGGACCCGTCATCATTTCTAAGCGTTTCCGTGGTTGGTTGGTTTGCATGATGGTTTAGTTGCGGTTTTGTTTTATTTTGTTTTGTTCGTCTGTCTCCTCCCCCTGGACTGTAAACTCGACGAGGCAGTTACGGAGTCAACCCCAGTGCCTAGGACAGCGTCAGGCACATGGAAATCCTCGGTGAATAACCGTGAGATGAATGAGTGAATAAATGAACAAATGAATGAGCAGCCCCATTCTCCTGGGCAATGTGTGCTGTGTCTGGGTTGTGAGAACTCCTTCCTCCAGACCTGGATTTCAGCATCAGTTGTGGAACCGGCCTCCCTGCCTCCAGCCTCGCTTGCCCGCTGTGGATTCATCCTCCCCCTGGCCTCCAGTGTCACTTTTCCTACGTGCACATCTGGCCTGTCACTTCCTTCTTAATACCCTTCAGTGTCCACCCACCGCCTCTGGGACCAGGACAAGCCCTTGAGCACAGTGGGGTTTGGATCTCTGCTCCACAGCTTAGCATCCATGCGTGAACTCTCAACCTCTCTGTGCCTCTGTCGCTTCATCTGTAAAACAGAGGCAGTGATGAAACCTACACTGTAAGGCTGTTCAAAGGATTACAGGAGTCTTGATCTTGATCGGTGCTTAGAACAGCGTCTGACACCGTAACACAGTGTTAGCTCTGAGAATGACTGTGATGTCATCATTATCGTTATCACCATCATTATCTGAGCCACACAGAGCAGAGGCCAGCCCCAACTCAAAGCTGACTGCGTAATCCCAGGGCCAAGGCCAAGGTCATGGTCTTCCATTTCCATGATGAGGGTCAGTGGTTCTCAACTGGGGGCAATGTTGCCCCCCAGAGGACAATTGGCAGCATCTGAAGACATTTTGGTTGTCACAACTGTAGGGGGCGGTGCTGCCAGCATCTGGTGAGTAGGGTCCAGGAATGTGCTCAACACCCTACAGTGCACTGGGCACCCCACAGCAAGGAGTGACCCGTCCCAAACGTCAAGAGTGTCGAGAGTGAGAAACGGGATGTATGTCAAAAAGAAAGTACTGGTGGAGTCGGCCCAGTGGCGTAGCAGTTAAGTGCGCATGTTCCACTTCGGCAGCTCCGGGTTCGCCAGTTCAGATCCTGGGTGCGGACGTGGCACCGCTTGGCACACCATGCTGTGGTAGGCGTCCCACATATAAAGTAGAGGAAGATGGGCACAGATGTGAGCTCAGGGCCAGTCTTCCTCAGCAAAAAGAGGAGGATTGGCAGCAGATGTTAGCTCAGGGCTAATCTTCCTCAAAAAAAAAAAAAAAGTGCTGATGAGACCTCAGCATGGAAAACGTGGGTCTGAAGACTGGCATTTTTTAATGGTGACGTGTATGTTTTTAAGACTGTATATTATAAAACTAACACCAACCTGTTGTTGAAAAGAGAGGAATCGGTACACAAGCATCACTGAGTCCCGTTGATTCTCCCTCTGCAGCACACCTGCATCCTGACTTACACATTCCCGTCTGTCTCCACTACCTCCCACTTAGCCCCAGCTGCCATCATCCCTCGCCTGGATGAGGGACAGGTGCCTGGCCGACTCCCACCCCCTCCAATCCACACAATACCCAGCAGAGTGGTCTTTTAAAAGCATAACTCCACTCATGACACCGTGCCTGCTTAAAACCCTTCAACCGTTCCCATCTTACTTAGGATAAAATCTAGAATCCAGCGTGGTACTGCGTGGCTGCTCCCTGCCTCCTTTTCCTGCTTCATATTATGTCCTGTCTCCCTGACTCACGGCTTTTCATCCATCCACAAAACAAGCCCGGGTCTTCCCAGCCCCAGGGCCTTTGCACATGCTGTCTCTCTTTCCCCAATATCCCATGATAGACTGCTTCTCACCCTCCAGGTTTCATCTTGAATGTCTTTTTCTCACTGCTGTATTCCCCAGCACCCAGCACACCACTGGCCACTTCACCCACATGGTCTCACCGAGACTTCCCCACACCCTGTGAGGTGTGGGCTCCTCTCCCTACATCATAGATGAGAAGACTGAGGCTCAGAGAGGGCAAGGAAGTGGCTCAGCACCCATGGTGGGGCCAAGATTCAAACTCAGGTCTCTTTCCCTCCCAAGCCCAAACCTTTTCCAAAAGCGTTCTTTTAGAAAAGAAAAGACATTTCCACATGCAACCAGACCCAACACACCCTCACTTTGCACCTCTCTCTCGTCATCTGCAAAGTCAAAAGTAATTAAGTACCAGCTCTTCGGGGGAGCAGATGGCACTGGCCTCTGCGAAGAGCAGGAGGCGGCTCTCGGAAATGTCATCATTTTTCTCCTTTTCCCAGAAAGAGCGGCCTCAGCAAAGCCGCTGGTGCAGTGGCAGCTGCTGACAGTTAGAAAGAACGGCGGTTTCCAGCTCTCCCACGACAACTGGGAGCCTCGGTCTCGGGCCCGGGCGGAGAGCTACCTGCCACCTCGAGAGGCACCCAGCTCCTGAGAGCCGAGACGTGGCAGTGGCCCCCAGCCCCCTGCCAGGCAGCCCAGGGACTTCTGGAGTCACGGCCCGCCCCCCACCCCGGCCCCCAACAGAGCCCATCAGTCAGGAGGGCTCAACCACTCCCCAGGCACTCCCCCGACCCATCCCGTCTGCCTTTCTGGAGAGTTTGCTGATTTATTTGGCTCATGATCTGGGGTCCCCTCTCCAGACCATAAACCCCACAGTGACAGGGATCCTTGTCTGTTTTGCTCACCAGCATATCCATCTGCGATGCATACCAGGAGCCTCCGTCAAAATTTTCTAATGGTCCTGGGGTCCCATCAGTATATCCAAATATGAGAGTGTCCATTCAGAAATGTCCACCTTGTACCCACCCAACTGGCAGGGTGACTGGAGGTGTCATTCCACAAACACAGTGTTCCCAGGGGCAGTCGTGAGACCACACCATTAGGGGTTATGAGACTGCCCGGGTCTGATCCTCACCTCCTGCAATCCTGCCTATAAGCTGTGCAGCTCAGAGCAAGTCACCTAACCTCTCTGGGCCTGGGTCTCCTCACCTGTAAAACGGATGTGGTAGAGAAAAGAATGCCCCCCCCCCCACAGATGTCCATGTCCTAATGCCCAGAACCTGTGAATGTGTCACCTTACACAGCAAAAGAGTCTTCACAAGTGTGACAAGTGAAGGAGCTTGAGATGGGGAGATTTTTTTTCCTGGATTTTCCACGCAACACAGTGAAATCCCAAGGGCCCTTAGAAGGGAAAGAGGAAGACACAAGGGTCTGAGTCAGAGAAGGAGGAAGCAGCGGTCAGAGGAGAAAGATTTGAAGATGCTATGCTGCTGGTTTTGAAGACCGAGGGAGGGGCCACCAGCTGAGGAATGCAGGCAGCCTCTGGAAGCTGGGAAAGGCCAGGAAACGGATTCCCCCTGCAGCCTCCAGAAGGAGCGCAGGCCTGTCGACACTTGATTTTAGCCCCGTGAGACCATTTCAGAACTCTGGCCTCCAGAACTGTAAGATAACGCATTTGTCTTGTTTTAGGTCACTGAGTCTGTGGGTTTTGTCCCCACAGCTACAGGAAGCTAAGACAATGGGCATAAATAGTGGTACCTGTCTTGTGGTGGTGCTGGCAAAATTAAAAGAAATAATGGCCAGAGTGCTCGGCACCGTGCCCAGCACACAGCAGGTGCTCAAACCAAGGTACTCATGGCTTCTCACTAGGGCCCTGCCTTCTTGGGCCATCTGCTGCCACCCACCAGGGACGATGCCATTCTCCAAGGGTGCTGGGACTTACCTGATCTCCATCTGTTGCCCATCTGGGTGCCGGTGTCTTGCAGTTAATTCACTTAAATAAACGCAAAGGCTTTGAGGTCAGAGGGGGGTGGTTAAGGTCCTGGCTCTGCTTTGTCCTCATAATGCCATCGTGGGTATGTCTCCTGAATTTCCTTGGCCTCATCTTCATCATCTGTGAAATGGGGCTCATCACACTTCCCACAAAGTGTTGCTGGGAGGTCAAGAGGCAACAACGCCTAGAAAGAGTTCAGCATCCCACACGTGGCGTTGTTACTATTACTGTCGTCAACAACAGCAAAGCTCAAAACTGTGCAACAGTAGAACGGGCCCTCCTATAAGGTAGTGAGTTCCCTGTCGCTAGAAGGAGCCAAGCTACAGCCCGATGATTGCTCATCCCCAGGGACCCATGCACTGGCTGGAGGGGGGGCCAGACTGACATAAAATGTCAGGGCAGAACAGGCAGGGAGAGGCGGGTAACTTCTGAACCAGTGATTCCAGCCCCTCATTTTATAGGGGGTTAAATTAAGGCCTGGAGTGAGGAAGTGGAGCCCCCTCCCCCCCCCTGAGGCCCTCGCCCCCTCCAACTCTCTGAACTGTGAGCAGCCTTTGTTCCTTGGCCGCCTCCCCCCATCGCACCCAGAGCCAACCGTCTCCTGTTAATATTAATGCAGCGGAAAATTAACCCAGGCTCGCACGTGCCGTTTTCCAGCCCATAACCCCTGGGCTGTGCAAGGGGCTCGTTTACCACCAAGTGCGACTGTCCCGGGACAGACTACAAAGGCCTGAGCCAGAGGAAAAGGTGATGTCTGGCTGGTCCGGGGATGGGCGAGGAAGACCGCGGGGAGGAGGACACAGATCACACCCAGGGAAAGCTCATGGACCGGAGTCGAGAGGGCTATGCTTTCTCTTGCTAGAGCCCTCCACACTCTATATCCTCACCCCATGTGCTCCCCTCCTAAACATCCGGAAGAGTCATCATATCATTACTGCCATCATCGTCATCATCATCACCATCATCATATCATCATCACCACGACTGCCTTCATCATCATCAACACCACCACCACTATCATCATCATCACCCCCATCACCATCATCACCACCACCATCATCATCACCATCATCATCACCACCATCATCACCATCATCATCACCACCATCACCAGCATCACCACCACCATCATCATCACCATCATCATCATCATCATCACTGTCACCACCACCACCACCACCATCATATCAACAGCAGCAGCATGACTGCCTTCATCATCATCAACACCACCACCACCATCACCATCATCACCATCATCATCACCACCATCACCATCATCACCACTATCACTATCATCATCATCATCACCATTATCATCATGTCTTATTATCATATCATTACCATCATCACCGTTATCATCACATATCATCATCATCATGTTATCATTACCATCATCATGCCAGCCTCTCCCTCAAAGGTTCACTATCCAGTGGGGAAGACTCTGAAATAAACAGAACAGAGGCAGGGTCATGAGCACTGTGACAGAGACCCAGCGAGGAATTGGGAGCACTGCAGGTGGAGGGAAAGTCTGCCTGGGAGAGGCACAGGGAGCACCCTTGAGTGAAGAGCCTGCACCCTGCACTGGCATAAACAGAGGGTACCAATTGCCCACCTTTGCTTGGAGTAATGGGATGGGCACTGTGCTGGGAGTCTGGAGTCCAGATCTCAGCTCCTGGCTTGGCTCCAGGCATGTGACCTTAAGGCAGGGTTTCTCCACCTCGGCACTGTCGACATTTGGGGTCACATCATTCTGTACGGTGGGGGTTCTCCTGTGTATCACAGGCTGATTTCAGCATCTCTGACCTCCACACACCAGAAGCCAGCAGCATCTGCCACCCCCCGCCCAGCTGTGACCACCAAACTTTCTCCTGACATTGCCAAATGTCCCCCAGTGGGGGCAAAACCACTCCTGGTTAAGAACCACGGCCTTAAGGAAATGTCACTTCGTCTTTTAGTCTTGGTTCTTCGTCTGTTAAATGATGCTCAGAGCTCAGGTCCCACAGTCAGCCTGCCTGGGTTTGAATTGTGGCTCCGCCAACTGCTACTTGTGTGTCCTTGTCTCTCTACACTTTGGTTCCCTCCTCCGTACAACGGAGACAACAATCATGGCTACTGCATCGATTCATTGTGGGAATTAAATAAATGATGCGTGGAAAGTGCTTAGCGCAGAGCCTGGCACATAATAACAGCTCCATAAATGTAAGCGATTATTCTCGTTATTATTACCCGACTCGCACACGTAGAGCAAGGATTGAGGTAAATGTGCTGATTCTCCGGACACAGGCTCTCATCTCAGATACAGGTCTCTTTGCCCCCTCTCCGCTGCTCAGCCAAACGTTGGTGGGAATGAAACTGCTCCCAAGGAGCCACAGAGGACAGACGGAGCCTCTGGGGCTCGCCTCTGAGCACCTGGCCAAGAAAACCCTCTGATCCGATTCCCAGGGTGCCACTGACTGCCAGCCTGAAAGAGTTACACTGCAGCATTTCCAGCATCCGCTCCAGCCCTTGCGAAGAGAGAGATGCAGCAAAGAATTCAACGGTTCTAATATCCTTCTGTCTGTTCACTACTATTGTTATGGTGCATTGGGCCAGCATATTATGCTTTTTAATCACAGACCTGACAGTCACCCAAGCTGGATCCCTCAAAGAGAACTGTCACATTAGATATCACATAGAAAGTGGTTGCAAGAAGAGAAGGATGCAGAAAGAGACAGAATGCACACACTCTGAAAAGGAAAATAATTATTCATGGACCAAAAAAAAAAATAGTGCTTCTTTCTTCTAGGTCTCGAGGAATCATCTCCTGGTCTTTGACAAGGATGGATGGGCGGAGTAGAAAGAACGTGATTTTGTACTCCTAAGAATTGGGTTCTGTATTAAAATCATGTCCTTTTTTATTCTATATCTTGGATGCCTTGACATCTTACAGCCTTGCTGAGCTGGGAGGGGCTGCCCCTCCCCAGAGTTAAGCTGATTTCTAAGGGGAGCGAATGACTCACCTGCAAGCACACATTTCGTATGCAAATCAGCCAACCGGAGCCCACAGCCAGCCACCCCCTTTATCAGGCTCTCACACTCCCTCAGGCCACCACCCCTCCGCCCCAATCACCACTGCCCAGGTACCAGACAACCAGGGGCAGCCCCGTGCCCCAGGCCCACTGAAATTATTCCAACCAGCCGACCCTCAGCCCGCTTCCCTTCCCTTGCCCGTTCCAGCCCACGGAAACCACGATGAAGGCACTACCCACATTCCCCCTCACTCCCTCTGCCTCCTGACTGACCCTGGTGCTCCTCCATGTGGCCCTGCGTGACGTGCCCTGCCCTCTGTTTCTATGAGAAACTCCTTCCTTTGTGACAGCTCTTTCCACATCTGCGTCTTACCATCCTTGATTAAAGCAAATCCCAGGTACCCTTAAAACTGATTCGAATCCAGTTAAGTGACTTTGGACCACTTTGGGCCAGCATCTTCTTCAACGCATGCCTCCATCTCCCCACCTGCAAATCAGAGGTAACAGCCCCTTCCTGTTGGTGACGCGGTAAGGCTTATGACGGAGAGAAAGCACTTTTCACCGTGCCTGGCACATGGGGGTTAGGGATGGGTAATTCCTCCGAGGCTGGATAAGGAAAGATGGCGGAAAGGGATGTGAGGAGATGTGGAAGGGAAAAATGAAGGTGGTGAGAAGAAAATGAAGGGCCTCCCAGACAAGGGGCACTGACTGGCAGAGAGGGGCATCTGAGATGTGATGCCCCCACGGGGGAATGACCCTCCCCCGCCAGCCAGTGGAGGGATTCCCTGAATCCACGTCCAGCAGGGGTCCTCCCTGTGGGCCCAGCCTAAGAACCACAGCCAACATCTCCTCCCGGAAGGAGGGAGGAGCCCCCGGCCCACAGTGAGGGCACAGATGGAGCAGCCCTGGGGTCCACTCATGGCACTGGCACAAAGGCCCCTTGTAAGCTCTCAGAGAAGTCCTAATGTTCAACAACATCACCTCTCTGGGTCTCCGTTTTCTCATCCCCAGAGTGAACCATAATATAGGCAACTGCTTAGATCACAGAGATGCGACAGTGCTCAAGGGGGTAACATGTGCCAAATCAATGTGTTTGTCGACTGCAAAGTGCTATACAAATAAGGGGACGGGCTGGTGCCTTGTTCTCAGGCTTCCCCCAGGTGATCCTCAGGTTCTGGCAGCTCCAGACGCTTGACTCAACACCCCACAATCCAACTGTCTTCTACGTGTGCTGTCTCAGGCCCGTGAACGCTTCACGAGCCGGCTGCCCACACTTGGCACTCACGTCCTCTCAGGCTGTATCCCAAGCCTGTTTTTATGAATTAGGTCTTCCTGACACCTGGAATCTCCATCAACCAGCCACCTAAAGACGGCACAAAGGAATCAGCCACAGCTGAATCACGAGGCATCCGGCAGATGCCCGGGAAATATCGGATTGACTGGACTGTGTCCTGGCAACCCGTTAGATCCCTTGCCTTGGTCACATCCACAGAGGGGATTTCCTTTTTAAAAAGATCAATGCAAAACCAAGACAAGAATTCATGCCCTTGAGACTTAGGAGGGATGACAGATGTCTCCCTGTGCCTACAAATGAGAACGGTGACATTTAGAGCAGAAGCAAAGCTTATAAAATACATATCTACATGCATGCACACATAAATGTACAGTATGCACGTGTATATAAAAATATACACACACCCAAGGCACGGAGGGGCCATCCTGGGGGAAAAATCCTTGGGCTCCCAGAGTTGCTGCAGACGTGATTAATTAAATTAAGATGAGGTCAAGGGCCGGCCCGGTGGCACAGCGGTTAAGTTCATATGTTTTGCTTCTCAGCGGCCTGGGGTTCATTGGTTCAGATCCCGGGTGTGGACACGGCACCGCTTGGCAAAAGCCATCTGTGGTAGGCGTCCCACATATAAAGTAGAGGAAGATGGGCATAGATGTCAGCTCAGGGCCAGTCTTCCTTAGCAAAAAGAGGAGGATTGACAGTAGTTAGCTCAGGGCTAATCTTCCTCAAAAAAAAAAAAAATTAAGATGAGGTCCTACTGGAGTGGTATCCAACGTCATTGGTGTCCTCATGTGAAGAGGAGAAGAGAACAGAAACCCAGGGGGAGAAAGTGACCAGAGATGATGGAGGCAGGCATTGGGGTGATGCAGCTACAAACCAGGGAACTCCCAGGATTGCAGGTAACCATCAGAGGCCAGGAAAAGGCAAAGGATTCTCCCGTAGGACCTGCAGAGGGAAGGTGGCCCTGCTGACACCTTGATTTTGGACTTCTAGCCTCCAGAACAGTGAGACAATAAATGTCTGTGGTCTTAAGCTACTCGGTTGGCAGTAATTTGTTATGGAACTGTAGGAAACAGACACAACATCTCACAATTCAAAAGGTCAGGCAGAAGTTGTACATCATTATCTGTACATTGTAACCCCAGATCACATACCCTTTCCAGCCTCCCTGTCTTTGCATATGCTGTTCCCTCCACCAGAAAGCCTATTGCTCCGTTAATCCATCCAACAAAATTCCACTTAACTTTTCAAGGTATGACTTCAATGGCACTTCCTCCAGAAAACCTTCTCGGACCGCCCGTGCCCCCACCACCACTGCTCTGGCGTACTCCATTGCTGTGGTGTTTGTCCCAGTGTGGGACAATTATCCATTGACGAGTATGCCTCTCCCACTGGTCTGTGAGCCCGCAGAAGGCAGGGCACTCACTCAGTCGTGTCAGCGTCCCCAGGATCCACGAAGCACCTAACACAGAACCATTCCTCAGGACCAGAATTCAGCTGCACTCTTGATTAATAGCTTTGTCTTAGCTGTAACTGTAACAGTTTCTTCCTCTTGTAACATCTGAAGCAAATATGACAAAATGTTAACATCTGTTAACTGCAGGGGGTGGGCACACGGGTGTCATATTATTTCCTGTACTTTTCTGAAGACTTGAAATATTTCATAACGAAAATGTTCTCAGCCTTAAAAACAGAATGTGACGGGCTATCTTGGGACACCACCAATCCACTGGAGTCTGGCTTCTACTGGAAAGGCATTTCTAGTTCAAAACATGTGCCTTCAAACACATTTTTAGAACTCAGCCCACTCATGTGTTCGGGAGGAGTAATGTTTCTTGGGTACCCACTCTGCACTCCTTAATTATCTTAATCTTGTTTTCATTGTTACCCAAATCCTATGAGATTATATGATTAGTACCTCTTTTCAGAAGAGGGAGTTGAAGCTCTGGGACTTGCCCAAGGTCACACAAGTAGCAAATTTTGGATCTAGAGTTGACACTGAATCTGCATTGTGACAAAGCTAAATAACACTGGGAGAAATTCACCCAGTCTTCCTACGAGCCAGGTACCTGTTCGTTCATTTTAGCCTCACAGCAACCCTGTGAGACAGGTACTGTTACTATCATCGTCCCCTCACAAGGCACAGAGAGGTTGAGTCGCTTCCCAATGGCACAGCTTGTCTTTGGTAGAGCTGGGATTTTAAATTGTACAAACCAAGTAGCTTAAAACAACAGAAATTTATTGTCTCACAGTTCTGGTGGTTAGAAGTCCAAAATCAAGGTGTCAGGAGGGCCATCTTCCCTCCGAAGGCTCCAGGCAAGAAACCTTCTCTGCCTTTTCCCAGCATTGGGTGGTTACCAGCAATCCTTGGAGTTTCTTGCCTTGTGGCTGCATCACCCAGTCTCTGCCTCCAGCATCCCCTGGCCCACTTTGGTAGCAGTCAAGGTGATGCCACGAAGTAGGGCCATCCCATATGTATTTTGTTGTGGGAAGACCTAAAAGGACGTGATAACAGACTGGCTCTGGATGAGAAGAGAGGAAATCAAGGATGACTTCTAGGTTTGGGACCTACACATCCTTCAGAAGTAGCATCTTATCCAGATACAGGGATGGCTTGGAGGGCCATAGAGCAGGACGAGAGGAGGAATCCAAAACCCTGTTTGGGCCGCGATAAGTTTGAGATGCTGATTAGTCTTTGAAGAAGTGGAAGCAATTGATTTCTGTTGGGGATAAAATCATGGGTACATAGATGGGATTTAAAGACACAGGACGGGACGAGGTCGTGAGGAGAGAAGATGGGTCCAGAGGGCTGAGTACGACATCCTGGGAAATGCACACATTTAGAGGTCCGATAGGAGAGGAGGAGTCAGCAAAAAGAGATTGAGGAAAAGTGGCCAATACTGGAGGTAGAAAACCAGAAGAGTGTGGTGTCTCGGAGGCCAGGAGAAAAAGCTGTTTCCAGAAGAGGAAAGTGATCAACAGTGTCAAATGCTGTCAAATGCTGCTGTTGGAGCAGGATGAGAACAGGAAATCAACTGCCGCCTTTAGCAAAGCGGGGGTCGCTTTTCAGAAAGGTTAAAACTTAATTGCAGTGGGTTAAGGAGAGGAAAAGAGGTGAGGAAGTGGAGACCATAAATATAAGCATTTTGCGGGGGAAAAGGATGGGAAATTGGGATTCTAGCTGAAAATGGGTGTGAGATCATAGAAACCGGAGTCGGGAGAGGATCATTTACGTTCTTTTGGGTGGGCTGTGTCAGGGCACGAGACTGATGGAAATGATCTAGGAGAGAGGAGACAGTCATCACTGCAGGATGGAAGGAAGAGCTGTAGGAGAATGCTCTGAGAGGATGAGAAAGGATGGATCTAGGGTCCCAGTGATGGGTTGACCTTCGACAGGAGTATGGACACGTCTCTTGTTATAAAATAGAAGGCAGGGAATACGGGTGCAGGTGTTGGTTGGCCTGTGGAAGAGGAAGTTGTACTCATGTGAGTGCACCTATTATCAATTTTCTCTATAGAATATATGATGATGTCATAGCCAGGGGGAGGGGCATGGGCAGTTTGGAGAACTGAGGAAAGACGAGATCTAAAACAATGGTCCCCAAGGAAAGCAGCCAGGCGCACATCGTGGGACTGCTAAACAGTTCTGAGGGCTCACTTTGAGTTTGTGGGACCCGAGTTTGCTGGATCATGGAGGAAAGTGAGGACGTGAGGTTGGTGAGGGAGAATGAAAATGTCAACAGACTGGCAGCTCCTTGAGGCTGGAGGAAAACAGGATGGAAGAGCAGAAGGTGGTGGTCACGGATGGGAACCATCTGTGGATGGAACCACGATGACGTCTAGGATTCAACCGTGGCAGGAGGTAGCTAAGAAGACTACAGAAAAAGATTTGCAGCTCAGGAGATCAAGGAATCGAGAGGCCAAGGTACTGAATGGGTCATCGCCCTCAGCAGCTATCGACACTGCTGCACATTAGGATCTTCTGAAGACATTTTGTTTTAATGCAGCGCCTGAGTCCCACTCTGCCGATTCTGATTTAATTGGTCTCCGCTGGGGCTCCGGGTGACTCTAACATCAAGCAGGGTTGAGAGCTACTGATCCATATGGATGATAAAGTCACCAAGAATGGTAGCAGAGGCAATAGTGAGATGGGTGAAGTCATGTGAATGAGGAACGACCAAGGTGTACAGATGACATCAGCAAGGACAGCTGACAGGTTGGATGACAACAGCTTTAAAGGAGCCGAGACTTACAAGGAAGGAAAGAAGAACAAAAGTCTGGGGGCAAGAATGGGATAAACACAGGCCATTGATGCCCCCTGCAGGGCCTGGCTACATGGAGCTGGGGGGTGGCGGGGGCATTGAATCTACTTGAGAGGCAAAGAGGGAAGCTGTGTCCTTGGGGGAGCAGCCTCAGCTCAGGAAGAGAAAGTAGGTGATGGGGGCAATCAGAGGACAGGTTGAGGACGAGAAGTCAGGAGTTACTGGTAAAAGGCTGAGTTCCTGAGAACACAGTGGATAGGTTTGGGATGGAGTCAGAGCAGGGGATGCACAGAACAGTCAGGGAAGGAGCGTGACATGGGTTTCTGATGGTGCCTGAGGTGAATGGGGACAGGAGGCACAATGGAGCCGGACACAGAAATCGGAGGCTTTAGCAAAGACCTCAAGGGTGGCGTCTTGTACCCAAGCATGGGAAATTGGGGCAGCTGAGCAGACCCAGAACAGCGAGAGACCTCGGGGAGGCAGGTCATGCCCTCCATGCTGGGAGACGAGGCTGACACATAGGAACTTTGAGCCATCAGGGATCTTGGAGTGGCTGAAGGGACTGACCCGCGGGGTCTTGCCCTGCGTGGGAGAGGACAGTCAGTGTGCTGACATTCCAGACAATGAACAGCTACTGAGCGCCAGTCACGTGCCAGCCTCTGTGCTAAGGAACTAACACAGTCCCTGTCCTTGAGGATTTCCACGTCTAGGGGGAGCAACTGCCAAGCCAACAGACAATTACGCTTCGGCACCATCAGAGCCGTGATGGGGTGGGCATTCGGGGACTAACCCAGGCTAAGGAGTCAGGGAAGATGTTATGGGCTGAAATTTTGTGTTCTCCAAAAATTCGTAGGTTGAAGCCCTAAGCCCCCAATGTGCTGGTGCCCTTGGGAGGTCATTAGGTTTAGACGAGGTCATGACGGCGGAGCCCCTATGGTGGGGTTACCGCTGTTACAAGAAGAGGAAGAAAGAGAGAGTGATCTCCATCCATGCGCATGCACCAAGAAAGGGCCCTGTAGGCACACAGCATGAAGGCAGACATCTGCAAGCTGGGAAGAGGGCTCTCACCAGGAGCAGACCATGCTGGCACCCCGATCTCAGACTTCCAGCCTCCAGAACTCTGAGAAAACACATGTGTGTTGTTTGAGCCACCCATTCTATAGCATTTCGTTATAGCAGCCCAAGCAGACTCATACGGAAGAGTTTCTGGAAGAGATGACATCTGAGCTGACATCTGAAAGATAAATCGTAACTAAGCCAGTCAAAAGAGAGGGAGAACTAATATCCTCCCAGCGGAATGGCTAGAATTAAAAAGACTAATAATGCCAAGTGCTGGCAAAAACGTCAGGCAACTGGAACTCTCATCCACTGCTGGTGGGAGTCTAAATTGACACAAGCACTTCGGAAAGGTGTCTACAAATTCCTTACAGAGTTAAGCACAGACCTACCCTAGAACCTGGAAATTTCACTTCTGGATTTCCGCCCTATAGAACACACCCACTTATCCACCAAAAGACATACACGAGAATGTTTATAGCAGCTTTGTTGACTTTAGCTAAAAACTGGAGAAAAATGCAAACATCCATTAACAGGAGAATGAATAAGTAAATTGCGGTCAAGTCTTACAATAAAAAGGACACAACAGTATGGATTCATTCCACAGACCTAACGATGGGTGAAGCCAAAGCCCTGAAGAGGACACATTGTATGATTCCATTCCTATGAAGTTCAAGAACAAGAAAAATGAATTGATGGTGATAGAAGTCAGAATAGGGGTTCTTTCTGGGGAAGAAGGTATTGGCTGGGAAGGAACACAAAGGAACTTTCTGGGGAAGCTGGAAATATTCCGTATCCTGGTCTAAGTGGCGGTTACACAGGCGTACGCATATATAAACGTTCATCGAGCTACCTACTACGACGTGTGCATTTTACACACACTGCATGTATGTTACACCTCAGTTACGCCTCGGGCAGAAGGTCATGTGAAGGCTAGAAGATGAGAAAGAGTCTAGAACATTCTCAGATCTAGAAATACTTTCATGCTGCTGAAAGGCACAACTCAGGGTGAAGCGTGCAGATCTGAGGCTAGTGTGAAGACGGGGCTCACGTCCAAAGAAGGCCTGTTGTCAGAGATCCAAAGTTTAGATTTCTCTGTAGCTCTTTACGAAGTCCGACAGACAAGCTTCCAACCATTGAGAGCCGCCAACCAGAAAGAGCCCATTGAGTCAATCTCTTGGAGACGTCCATCCACCAATGTCCACGAGGGAAGAATGAGAAGATTTAGGGTCAGTGGTGTGGAGAGAAAAATGCTGGAGCCAAGGACAAGGGATGGATGGGGAAAGGCAGATGTGGGGAACGCATGACCCGCTCACTACAAGGTGCCGTCCTGACGCAGAGGGAGGGGAGGATGGGAGAGAAGATGACCCTGCATGGGAGGCGGAGCGAGCTCAGTGGGAAAGCTAACGAATGTCTGCTCTCCCATCCCACTACACGGGGGCCCATTTAAACGGCACATAAAAATCCAGCCAGCATCTCCTCGACAGTAACTCTTTCTGCTCAGCCTGGCTCATCTCTTCATAACTGTGAAGTGGAAGAGCAGAATTTTTAATTAACAAGTCGTGTCTCTAGCCCACTGTACATTTATTTAACTGCTCAACACGCCAACCAGGTGCCTTCAGGGAAAGAGGGGAATTTTAAAAAGATGGGAAGGGGGGTGAGGGGGGAGCTGGGAAAGGGTGTCAAATGAACAGGTGCAGGCTTGTTAGTCACGGAGAATGCATAAATCTTGGAAATTAATTTCACTGATGGTTCATTTTTCATTAATGTTTTCCTGACCAGAAAAAAATCACACTTTATTCTCCTGCACCCTAGCGGGCATAAAGACACATTCTTGGAGAGAGGACCACACTCAAATACTATACATACGTTCTCAGAGAAGGACCCCCATCGTTTCAGTGAGGGGCAGAACCCATGGGAAGGAAGTGGCTGAAGGAAGTCCCTCGACCAGGAGCTAGAGATGCAGCTGCCAGCTTCCTCCAGGTCACCTGCTAGTGGAGGAGACAAGAGCCCGTGATTGGCCTGTCTGGTCCTCAGGTCGTCCCAATTAAGGGAAAGAAGTGGTGCCTCCTAAGACTGTCGTAAATATGAAATAAACCAAAGATGAGGAGGAAGTGCTTCCTAAACGAAGTGCTGAACTTGTATGTATTCGTTAAGGTTTGGGGGTTCTGCATGTTTGATTTTGAGACATCATAAAAATTGACTTTGGCTAAAATTAGAGTAATTTTCCAAAAAGAAAGAAAATATAACTAAGAGGCTCCAAGGACAGCCAAGGGACTGGGGCAAGCTCAGCTCATTTATTCTTTCTTTCTTTCGTTCGTTCATCTATCCATCCAATAAGTACCTTCTAAGCTCCTGCCACGGGCCAGGTAGAATTTTAGATGAAGCAAACCAGAGAAATATAATTTCTTCCCACTCTGAACATACAGTCTGGTAAAGATTTTAGAGAAGTAAACGGTTCATAATAATCTTTCTTTCTTTCTAATCACATGTGATTGTGGGCTAAACAGATGGGTGAGCAGAGCACAGAGAAAGCTTTGTATCAGTCAGCGATTGCTGCGTGACAAACCATCCTGAAAGGCAGACAGCAATAAGTGCTTGTTAGCATACTGAGCTGGGGTATCGTTCCTCAAGCTGCAGGGCTGCAAGGATGGCAGGCACTGAGGTCACTCTGCTCCACAAGTCTTTCATTCCTCAGGGACCAGCATTACCCAGAGTGCGTTTTCACGGCCATGACAGAAAGTCTTGTATCTATCAGAGGAATCTTAAATTATAAAACATATGAAAGAAACACAGTTTGTTTGCTCTTTCAAGTTGGCGCACTAATAATAAACAACAAAGCGTTGCTGAGTGGCACCCGGTTCAGATCTGCTTGCTCCCTAATAACCTATTTGCATGTCACTGATCTGCCCCACTTCACCAGCTTAAAGTACACAAGGTCCCCGTCCTTTGTCACATTCCAATTAAATTACTCTGGGAGCATCAGTTGGCTCAATCTTTTTGGAGGGCAACTTGAAATGGGCTTACCTTTGAACCCAGGAATTCTACTTCCAGGAGTCTGCTCTGCAGAAATATTTGCACAAATACATAAAGATCTAAGTGTCTGTTAAAGTACATTTGTGGCAGCCTTGTATGAAAAAGCTGCAGAAGAAATGGGAACAATTTGATGGCCAATTAACAAGGGACCAGGTGAAAGAATGCGATGGGTATAGATGTACTCGCTTCAGAAAATCTCTAGGACAATTGTCTAGTGAGAACAGAAAGTCACCAGACCACGCAGACAGCACAATAATGTACATTTAAAAATACACCATCTGCACCTATTTCTACTCTTAGATGTGTCTATTCCTATATCTGGGTCTATGTCTTTAACCAAATCTATATCTATCTATCTGTATCTATGGCCATATCCAATCTATAGCTGTAGCATCTATCTATATCTACATCTGTCTATATCTATATCTAGCTGTGTCTGTTTCTATAGCCATATTTATATAATAGTCTGGGAGAGGAAATATTGTCAACAGACAAGCTGAAGGGGGCCTTTCACCTTTGACTCCAAATGTTTCGGTGGTTGTTTTTCATAGATTTGTATATTGCTGACGTCATTTTCAAAATTCAAATGCCCCTGAGCCCAGTCACGTACCCAAGGAAGGAGGTCTTTCTCTCTTCCCGCCCCAGGGTCTCCCAGCTGTGATGGTACCCAGGAATGTCGGTCCCGACCAGTGTCCCAGGAGAGAGAGAAGTGGGGACCCGGAAATGGACTGTGGAGGAATCTGCTCAGGCCACACTGCCCTGAGGCCTGGCCGCCCCACAGCCCAGTGCCAGCTCCAGCTCCTGAAGGAGAACACCAACCTGGCACACGGAGCGTGTAGTAGGTTGGCTCACGCCCCCAGAAGGAGCCCAGAAGTGGACAGTGGCTTCACAGAGCACCCGTGTTTCTCCAGCCTCTGATCGCAGTGGCATAACAGCCGAGGATGGCCCCGGCAGTGGCAGAGGCAGAGCTGGACCAGAAAGACGAGGCCACGCTGACTTGAACGAGCCAAAACCCAAGGACCAGAGGGAAACAAGGACATCTCAGGCTGGAAAGGGGGTGGCACACAGCCATGCCCCCACCAGGCCTTGGATCACAGAACCCCCTCTTCCAGAACTGAGACACGACCCGGGGAGAAGAGCCAGCGGGGACCCCGAAGATGAAGGTGGCAGTCCACCAGCTGAGGGCTCAATATGGACATGAAGTGACCTTTCCCGCACACCGGAGGTTGCGAGCCCGGGTCTTTATACTACACAGGACACACAGGCACACACAGACACACAGGCATGCACACACACACATGCACATACCGGCCGTCAAGACGATGTCAAGACCTGTCTTAGAAGCAAACTCTGAGATGGAAATTCACGTGCAAGTGGCCCATGTGGGACATGATCCCAGGAAACACGGCTGGGGGATGAGCAATGAGACAGGGAAGGGCAGTCAGTGCAGGATGCGCTTGGCAACGGGTCACTGCTGTGGGCAACGGGGCTCCACCCCGCTGGGGCCCTCCGGGAGACAGTGTACCCCACCAGGGAGCTGGGTCCTGTCAATCACAGAGCGCAGCCTATTCCCTGGGGGTGGGAGTGTTTTAACTCCCTCTGTTCATTTTCCGGGGCTGCCGTAACAAAGCCCCACACGCTGGGCGGCTTCAGCGACAGACATTTATTGTCTCAGTTCTGGAAGCTGGAAGCCTGAGGTCAAAGTGTTGGCAGGGTTGGTTCCTTCTGAGGCTGGGGGGCACAATCCGTCCCACGCCTCCCTCCCGGCTTCTGCCGGATTACTGGCCGTCTTTGACATTCCCTTGTTTATGGATACACCACTCTGATCTCTGCCCTCAACTTCACACGGCAGCCTACCTGAAGTCTGTCTCTGTCCAAATTTCCATTTTTTATAAGGACATACCGGATATAAGGATATACTATAAAGTCATACTGGATGAGAACCCACCCTAATGATCTCATCTTAACTCGATCGTCTGCAAACACACTATTTCCTAATAAAGTCACCTTCACAGGTGTGGCGGTTAGGACTCCAACATCTTTTGGGGGACACTTCAGTTCATAACATCCCCTCCCAGAACTCCCGGCCATGCACGGGCCAGCAAGGAAAACTCTACGCAGAGTCTCCAGTGTCACAGGTGCTTGCAGATGGAAGATGCTGGGACCAAGGGGACGTGAGCAGGACGCCAGCAGCACCTGCTCCAGCCTCAGAGCCTGTGATGCCTCTTCTCCCAGTTGCTCTTCCAGTGCAGAGCAAATTGGGTCAAAGCCAGAAGGGCCATCAACCCCTCGAGCGTGACTAAAAGATTAAGCATCACGCCTTTAACCAAACACCAAG
Organism: Equus asinus; assembly: GCF_041296235.1. Lineage (NCBI taxonomy): Eukaryota > Metazoa > Chordata > Mammalia > Perissodactyla > Equidae > Equus > Equus asinus. The sequence goes on from NC_091803.1 coordinate 42,163,056, forward strand.
CGTTCACTGGGGCCCCGGCTCCGATAGGCTCAGCTGCTAGGCAGTTACCAGTGCAGACGAGCTGCCTAATAACGGGATGGGTCTCCTAATAGCCCTTCGAATCATTTCATTAAACGTTGCAGTGATGTCTACACATGAGTCCCAGCCATGCTGGGAAGGTCATTAGGTTAATCAAAATACGAGGACAGCTCAGCATCTACTCTTAATTAACAAATTAGGTCCCACTGCCGACTCAGCAATTTGGAGAGCTGGCCGAGGACCCGTGGGGCGATCAGAGAGCTCCCTCGCATCACTGACAGCCAGTCCCAATTTACAGGAGGATTATTCTCCCCGTGAGCGAATTGGAGGAGCTCCCACATGGCTCGTTTACCGCCAAAACACCGGCCACACTCTTATATTTGTTTATCTGTCCCCCCCACATACTAACATGCACGCTCCACAGGCTGACCATCCCTCCAGCTTGCCCAGGACTAAGGATCGGCCAGGGACACTGGATTCGCAGTGCCAAAACCAGGACAGTCCCGGGCAAACTGGAACAGTTAGTCACTCTAGACGCACGAAAGCAGCAACTTGGTCCATTCTGTTCACAGCTGCATCCCCAGGGTTACAATGCCTGATGCACAGCAGACCTTAAATAAATATTCATTGAATGAAAACATGAACGCACCAATGAATGAATGAACGAGAATATAAATGAATAATTGAACGAGTGACTTTCTCCCTCTCTCCAATCCCACAAAGTAACCAATTCAAACAGCCTGGAGTGCATTCTTGCATGCTTTGCTTCCCTTTACGCACAACACACACACACAATATGGAGGCTCTTTTTCCTCAAAAGAAAAAAAAACGAATTATGTGGCAGGCATGAATCAGGTATTTGCTTTTTCACCCAACAATATATACTACATCTCTTTCCAGATCAATACACACAGATCTACCAAATACTTTGTAATGGTTCATGGCGTTCCATAACACTGAATGTGCCATAATTTATTCTACTATTCACCCTATGGGTAAAGTTATGTTTCTGACTTTTTCCAGGGCAAACACCACACAAAGAAATATCTCTGCACACGTATCCTAAGACGCTGGCGATTTTGTTCGTGTCAGAATAGATTCCTAAGGGTCAAGGGGACTGTGCATTTTTAATTTAAACAGATATCAGGACTGACCTGGGTTATGACAAAGGGGATAAAGGTCACTGGAGTGCAGTCCCAGCGAGACGGTCAGATCAGAAACCCAGGAGCTGAGCATCTCGCATGCCTGCTTGCCCAGCTCCCTCCCTAGGGTGTGGTTCATACAAGGCGTTGATTATTCCCTGGGATGCAAAGAAAAACATGATGCGCTCCCTGCTCCGGAAAACTCCCACAGTCCAACAGACGGGAAAGGGAGCTGTCATGTGCTGACCCCCCACTGGGTGCCAGGTATTCTTCTAGGAGTTTCTGTTTTCGAGATGCTTACGTGCATCATTCACTCCATCTTTAAACAATTCTGCGAAGGAGGAAAGACGATCTCGAGTCTACAGAAGAGGAGCCGCGGGTCAGGGAAGCGGCGTGCCTCGCCCAGGGTCAAACAGCTAGTGAGAAAGCTGCGATTTGAACTTGGGTCTGCCTAACCCCACAACTACTTTCCACTACCCCAGTGGGCTCAACCTTGGCTATACTGGACTCACCTGGGGAGCTTCAACAAGCCGCAGATGCTGGTTCCAAACTTAGGTGGCCTGATGCAACTGGTCTGGGGTGTGGTCCCCACATCGAGGCTTTAAAACGCCAGGTGAGGGGCCGGCCCAGTGGTGCAGCGATTAAGCTCCCATGTTCTGCTTTGGCGGCCAGGGGTTCACCGATTCGGGTCCCGGGTGCAGACCTATGCACTGTTTGGCAAGCCATGTTGTGGCAGGCATCCCACATATAAAGTAGAGGAAATTAGGCACGGATGTTAGGTCAGGACCAGTCTTCCTCAGCAAAAAGAGGAGGATTGGCGGCAGATGTTAGCTCAGGGCTAATCTTCCTCAAAAAAAAAAAAAAGCCAGGTGACTCCAATGTGCAGCCAAGGCTGCAAACAGCCACAGGACACCTATAGTGGCTCTCACACCTGAGCGGGCATCAAATTGCTGGCGCCAAACCCCAGTGTCTGATTCAGGGGTCTGGAGCACGGCCCCAGAATGTGCCTTTCTAAGAAGCTCCCAGGTGATGCTGATGCTGCTGGCCTGGGGTCCCTGCTTTGCAAACACCGCCAGACACCATGGGCTTATCTGTGACATTTCTCCCTCCCTACTTCACAGATGGGGACACAAAGACTCAGGGAGCAAACCGTGCCCATCACTGTCCAAGACATCACAGGTGGCCTTCGGGGGCAAACGGTCTCGCCTCTGGGCTTTCTTTGAGGTCTCAAAGGCTGAGTGTCATTTGCAAGTCCTCGGTGCCCAAGCACGGCCCAATCTGACCACTTCTTTCTTCCTGGTATCTGTCACGCACTTAATGGGCCTGCCTTTAATTAAAGACAGACCTGGCTTTTTTCCCCAATTAATTCCTCTATAAACACATACGAACTAAGCAAAAGGAGTGATAAAGGGAACTCTGAAACTCCAGATGACGGCCACCTGCAACGTGGGCTGTATTTTCATTTCATTCCATCTCCGGGAACAGGGGTCTGCTGGTCCTGAGCTCCGCCGCCGGGCAGCTCATCCCCGTGCCTCCCTCTGCAAAAAAGCGCCGAGACTCCCTGGGGAGAAAAGACACCCGGAGGGCATGGAGCCACCTCGCGGCATCTCGCGTCTCCCAGCAGGCGCCGCTGACACGACTTCCCGGCCGCCCGGACGCGCGGAGGAAAGCGGTCCCGCAGCGCCCCCTGCTGGCCGAATCGGGGATGGCAGGGGACCCCGCGGTGCCAGAATTACAGGAACGTCAAGGTCTTTGGTCCCCGGGGCCCCCAGCTCCCCCTGCCTCCTCTTGCAAGATGCAATTCCCTTGGAAGGGGCTTCATTCTTCCCCAAAGTGCCTCGAGTACCAATTCCCACAGCTGTACCTCTGAGAGATAGACGGACATTCAGTATCTCTGTCATTCACCAGACGCTCACTGGGGGCTGCAAGGAGTGGGAGAGACACTGAGACTATAAAGGAGCTTGGGCAGGTTTGCAGACGTTCACAATCTGACACAGGGGTCTGCAGACTACGGCCCACCGGCCAAATCCAGCTCTCTGTGTTTTTGTGCAACCCACGAGTAAGGATGGTTTTCACGTTTTTAAATTGTTTAAAAAATCAAAAGAATATTTCATGACATGTGAAAGTTGTAGTAAATTCGACTTTCGGTGTGTGTGAAGTTGAATCGACACAGCACATTCATTCAGTTACCTGTGTCTATGGCTGCTTTTCTGCCTCCACGGCAGAGCCGAGCAGTTGCAACAGAGACTATAAGGGCCGCAAAGTCTAAAATATTCACTCTCTGTCTCTTTCCGGACAAAGTGTGCTGATCTCTGATCTACTAGAAAGACAGGAGCGTTCAGAGAGAACTGGCTTTAGTTGCGCACCTACTGTGTGTCAAGTTCTGTGCAGGGCGCTCTGCACACATGATGTTGTTAATCCCCGGACAGCCCTCTCGGCTGCCTATTACCCACATGTGACAGATGAGGAAGCCAAAGCTCAGAGGTCACTTGACCTACCCAAGGCCACACGACTGAGAGGTGGCAGAGCTGGGGTCAAACTCAGGTCTGTCCGACCCTAAAGCTCATGTTGATTCTACTCGCCTAGGCTGCCTCCTAGCTCACGCCCTTAGCATCCATCCCCACTTACAGATGAGAAATCGATGGTTCACAGAGGGGAGGTGACTGGCTCAAGGGGCACCCGGCTAGTAAGGGCGGAGGAGGCACCAACCCTGGCATCCGACTGAGAATCCAGCATTCCATCCTAACTGACTCTCCCAATGTTTGACTGGGAATGAGTTCATCGACTGAATCTCTGTTGTAATAAAACCCTGAAACCTAAGAGTAGAGACAACAGGCAAGGAAGTGACAGGTGTCACTTTTTCCCGTAGGGGGTTCTCCTGCCAGCCCCAGGCTGACGGGTCTTCTGTAAAACGGGTATAACCCCCCAGGGCAGTGGATTGTAAACTGTCCTCTATGGAAAGTACCCAGGCCAACAGATGTCAGGTGAGAATAAGGGTGTCGAAATACTGGAGCCAGGCAGCTCCTCCCACCCCTTCACTCAACCGGAACAACCCCGCTTCTCTGTTTGGTGTATTGGGCTGTAGGATACGGTTTCATTTGGAAAAGACAGCTGTGTGGTTGAGAAAATAAAGCTTGAAAACGACCACTCAGATGAGTGCTGGGGCATTCTGAGCTGGCCCCAAGGTCCTGGGGCAGAATGGGAGCGGGTATTATTCAGCTCGGGCTGCCATAACAAAGAACCAGACTGCGGGGCTTAAACAACAGAAATTTACCTTCTCAGAGTCTGGAGGCGGGAAGTCCGAGATCAAGGTGCCAGCGGGTTGGTTTCTTCTGACGCCTCTCTCCTTGGCTTGTGGCTGGCCGTCTTCAGGTTCACATGGCCTTCTTCTCTGCAGGGCTATGTCCGAATTTCCTCTTCTCATGAGGACGTCAGTCATATTAGATTAGGACCCACTCTACTGACCTCATTTTAGCTTATTGCCTCTGTAAAGATCCCACTTCCAGGTACAGTCACAATCTGAGGTCCTGGGAGTTAGGACTTTGACATATGAATGGGAGGGGGGATGCAATCTAATCCATAACAGACTATTGGGGCACCTGGCTCCTCTGTCCTACAGGGTCCACCTAAAGGGACAGGAGGGAAGAAGACGCAGAGAGGCCACTCAGAAGGGAGGGCCGATGGTGGCCAATAGTCACGCTGGAGCCCGGCCTGCCGGGCGCCCAGACTTCAGAGAACAGGTTTTATCGCCCACAGTCAGCAGGGTAATTGGAGAGAAGTAGGCTGTCGGGGCACAGGTCCTGAGGACAGTATTTCAGCAGTGACCCCCCTGCCCCTCCAGACTCCATGAGTTCTCGCCCCAGCCCCAGCCCCCACTCTGGGCCATTCAGAGGAGAGTGTTTATCGGAGTGAAGGGCTTTTCAATGTCACCTGTCTGAGCAGCCCGCCCCAGTCACTCCCTGGAGGTGGGAGGTGGACGCCCCTGCAGGAACTGGGCCTCCAGCTCAGCTGTCCTCAACCTTAGCTGCACGATGCAACCACCTGGAGGGCCCGCCCCCAGCCATTCCACCCCCCCTCACAGAACATTCTGGTGTGGGATCCTGCCCAGCCGTGTCTAAGCCCACATGCTCTCTCCCTCCCTCTCTGTCATCACAAGCAGAAGCCACATGAAAGAGTGTCTCCAACTCCCCTGCAGGGTTCCCATCCCAGCCCTGGACCCCTCCCCCTCCCCCACCTTCCCTCTCACTTTTCATCCGCTCCCACCAGTGAGTGGTCACCTCTCTGCCCCTGAGTCCCACCCCTGTGTCCTGTGCACCGTGGGATTTGGACTGCCTCTCTGCGAAGACATCTCCTCAGGGCACTTTGCCCTGAAGGGTCACCAAGAAGATGACCAGGGATCAGGGAGAGATGGGGACTGTTGTGGGTTTAATAGTGTCCTCCCAGGGGCCGGCCCGGTGGCGCAGTGGTTAAGCACTCATGTTCCGCTTTGGCAGCCCAGGGTTTGCGGGTTTGGATCCCAGGTGCAGACATGGCACCGCTTGGCAAGCCATGTTGTGGTAAGCGTCCCACATATAAAGTAGAGGAAGATGGGCACGGATGTGAGCTCAGGGCCAGCCTTCCTCAGCAAAAAGAGGAGGATTGGCAGCAGAGGTTAGCTCAGGGCTAATCTTCCTCAAAAAAAAAAAAAAGAGTGTCCTCCCCAAATTCATGTCCACCTGGAATGTCAGAATGTGACCTTATTTGTAAATAGCGTCTTTACAGATGCAACAGTTAAGATGAGGTCATGCTGGCTTGGCGGGGGCTAAATCCAGTGATGAGTGTCTTTATAAGAAGAAGGAAACTTGGACACAGACACACGGGGACAGCGCCATGTGGAGACGGAGGCAGAGATGGAGGGAGGCGGCTACCAGCCAAGGATGCCCAGGATGGCCGGCACCAACCAGCAGCCTGGAGAACACCTTGATTCGGGACTTCCGGTCTCCAGAACTGGGAGAGAATAAATTACTATTCTTTTAAGCCACACAGTCTGTGGTCTTTTGTTTCGGCAGCGCTAGGAAACAGATAGAGGGCCCAAGAGTGGGGTGCAATGAGGATATCCAAGAAACACTTCAAACAGAGCCCACCTCTGACTTCTGACAACTAAGGGGTAGGGAACAGGCCTGGGGAAAGTGGCCTGTGTGGTACCAAGGGAGAGGTGCCAGGAAGGTACCACAGACACAGACACAGACACAGACACACAATTCAGGGGAGTCCGGGTGTGGGGTGCCCCAGAAGGATGTGGGAGCAGAGAGATTTGCAGTGGAGATGAGATGCTGGCTCCCTTAACCTCAGTATCTTCATCCCTGAAACGAGGTGTGAGCATGTGCCCCGCAGGGCGTGGCGTGGATGGAAGGCAGGCCAGCGCCTATCTGATGCCCAGCACACCACGAGAATTACATCAGGGGCAGCTCTGGGAGGGAGAGGAGGGGGAGGCCGGGATAGGCTGGCAGGACTGTGACAGGATCCCGTCCGGTTTTACTCAAGGACAGAGCTAACAGTGGAGTCTTCTGCTCCCACGGCACCGCCCGCAGCCGTCTTTAAACGCCTGCTGTCCCATTACTGACTCTAGCATGTGGACACTTCATCGGTGGAATTTACCTTAAGGATTTTAATAAAAAGGGGATCTTACGTGAGCTCCGACTGACAGCCCCAAAGCAGAGGGCTCAGAGCAACGTGAGTCACTCTTCCTGCCCCAGCAAATTACATAGAAAAACAGCATGAGGTTCGAAGGCTGAAAAGTCCATCTTCCTGTCCTCTTGGAGAAAGGTTTCAGAGGGGACACAATGATTTATGTGCCAATGAGGGCCACACCCAAGATTAGAAAAAGTCATAAATAGCCCCTGTCTGTGCAAAGAGCCACATTGGCCAGTCTTGATCATGACAGAGGCCCAGTTGTGTATGGAACACTCACTACGCACGTGCCGGGCGCCTCTGGCACATTGCTGCCAAGCCACAGTCCACAGCCAGCGGGGCCGGGGGAGGGCCCACCCGGGGCGGGCAGGGAGGGGCCACATCTCATGCACAGAACTTAAAACAAGAATAAAACCAACCCCAAGCTGGACCACTTTTCATTATCACCATGCAAATCACATAATACTCCTCCCCCAAAATCTCTCTGATTGGGCCAAGTTCTAGACAGCGGCCGCAGTTCCCGTTGAGTTTTAATAATACGGACATAAACTTACAATCAGCACATTTTTATCACTTATCCCTTAATACGCATTGTGCTGTACACAGAACCGAATTCTGAGAGCGCTCAGCTACACAGCCAGACAGACTCAGCTACCGCCTTTGTGTGGGCATCCTCGGAGCCCTCTCGGGGGGCGGTGTGCGTCTCCAATGCCCCCCGGTGCTTCGTGTCCCCACGTGCAGACAGCAGAGTCAACAGAGACAAGGAGGACGCTGTGACAAGGACAGAGCTGGGGTTACTTCCATCCTGTCACTCTGTCGGCACATGAAATCTAGGCGTTTTTATTTGTGTTTACAGTGAAAAGGGGACCCACTAGTGTGCTGTTTTTGTCCCGTGAAGGCAAATTCTAGTTCACACGTGAAATATTGTACTGAATACGAATAACACCTTGGAAATTGAAACGGATGCTTCTCTTTTAGTTGTTAATCGTTTGTTTTAAAACGAAAGGACAAATCGAGACCATGATTGTTACTGGCCATCACAGATCACTTTGGCATCTACAAGAGGAGGTGCTGACGTAATGAAAGCCACTGATGTGTACACTTAAAAACAATCAAATGGTGCATTTCATGTGATATAGATTTTACCATAAATTTTTAAGTGAATAATGTAATATGCCAAAACCCATCAAATTGTACTTTCAGTGGGTGAAGTATATGGTGCATGAATTACATCTGAATAAAGCTGTTAAAAAAAAATGATCCACTCTAGGTGTTATATAAGCTAGATATGCCACTGGATGGTGCTATTCCTATTTTATAGAAGAAACAGAGGCTCAGAGAGGTTAAGTGACTGGCTCAAGGTCACACAGCTGTAAGTGGCAGAATCTGGATTCCAAGTCGGGTCTGTGGGTCCACCTAACACGAGAGCCCTCTCTGCTCCCCCATTCTGCAGCCTCCAGCACCTGCTGCGGCCCCTCCCTCCACTGTTCAGGGAAAGGAGGGGGCCGACACCCAGGACCCTCACAGCCAGGGGACAGTCAGAGCAGCCTCTTCCCAGCTCCCCGGGGAAGGGCGTCAGGGCCAAATGCAGCAAGTGAGGGCGAGGGAGGTGACCGCGCTGTGGAAACCACCTGCACGAGTGTGTGTGCACGTCCAGGGCATGGCGCAGGCCCACGGGAGGGTTTCTGGGGCCGCACAGCTCGCCCGATAGCTTAGAATCGAGGTGTGACCGGCCCCAGCTACATCATACAGGCCACAGCCCAAGCCACGGGGACTGCGGGAGAACTTTGGGACTTAATTTGTTCAGAAATTCGGGTCCCAGTGAGAGACGGGAAGCCCAGGGTCTACAGTAGGTACTCAACTGCTGAGGTAGCTTTTGGAAGCCCGGACACAGGCCACAGGCCAGCATCACTTTTTTATCCAAAGCCCAAAACCATGGGTCTCAAACGGACCACGAGAGGCTGGAGGTAAGGCCAGGAAGCTCTAACTTTAGCCACCCTCTCCGTGACTCCTCACGCGCTCCGAGGCCACTCTAGAGCTGCCCGAAGTCCTCCCGGCCCTCACCTCACTCCTGCTCTTGCCATGGTCCACCCCCCCCCCAATGGAGGAGGCAGGCTATGGCCAGAAGCGACGAGGGCTCATGGGGTGCAGCCTGGCTTCCCGGCCCTGGGGACCGGCTCGTGCTGGCCAGAGACAGACAGAGACCCAGAGAGATGAAGAGGACAGGTCAAAGGTTCTCAAGGCAACTGTGTCCCCCAGGGGACATCTGACAATGTCTGGAGACACCTCTAGTGGTCACAACTGAGGTGGAGGTGCAACTGGCATCTAGTGGGGAGAGGTCAGGGACGCTGCTAAACGTCCTACAGTGCACAGGACAGCACGCAACAAAGAGGCATCCAGCCCAAATGTCAACACTGCTGGAGTCGAGACAGAGAGAGCGCAGAAACAGCGAGTGACACGGAAACACAGACACAGGAACTGGCATCCTCTGCAGCAAACAGAACCAGGAAGGAACTGGGGAGAGAGGGAGGGGGGAGGAGGGGTGGAAGGAGGAGAGATGAGGGGAGAAAGGATACAGATGGGTGGAGGGATGGGGTGGAGGGATGGGGTGGGGGAGAAAAAGAATTCAGTCCGGTAGCCCCATCTGTTCCAAGTTCCAAACTCAATAGACTAACATGTTAAAGATTTTAATAATAATAAAGAATGCCTGCACTTCAAAAGAATATATTATCTGCATCCCTCCCAAAGGCTGGCAGAATTCTGCCTGGAGCGGTACGGGGAAAGACAAGTGAACCAAATTCAGCCACCAGTGGGGACTAGAGAAAAACAGACCCAGGCGAGCGGCGGGCTTCCATCACCCCTAAGGAAAACATTTTAAAAGTCATTTCTAATAAATAAGCCACTAGATGTTGAAAGGGTGCATTTGTTCTGCTCCCAAAGGCCCCCAGAGCACCTGTTTCGGGTCACAAACGAAGCAGACCCAGACACAGCCCCCAGGACTCCCCAGAAAGCCCCTCTGCAAAGCCCCAATGCCCCCAAGTGCAGGGCTGAACTCTCCGAGGCCTGGACTGCCTCCAAGCCCAGCATAGTGCCTGGGACAAGGCAGTGCCCAAAACATATGTGCGGAATGTTCCCAGTGGCTAAACTTGACCTTTTTGTAAGGCCAAGGTCTTTCCAGCAGTGTCTGTCCCTCTCTGCCTTCACCTCCTCCTCTCTCCACTCCCAGCTCTGCTCCAGCCACACTGGCTTCCATGCTGTTCCTCCAACCCACCAGGTGTACTCCTACCCCAGGGCCTTTGCACTGCCTATGCCCTCATGACTCACTCCCTCCTCCTCTTCAGGTCTTTGTTCAAATGTCCCTTTAGAAAGCTGCCACTTCCTCTCTCCCATTCCACCTCTTTCCCATTCTCTGCTTTGTTTTTCCCTACAGTGCTTCCATCCCTCGTTAATTTGTCTAATGTGTATCTCTAGATAGACTCCTGTAGTAAAGGACAACGATAAATATTTGCTGAATGAACGAATGGTCTTCAAGCCTCACAATGACTCTCTACGATCAGTAATATCATTTGCCCATTTAAAGCTGGGGAAACTGAGCCTCGGAGACCCGAAGCCAGTCAGTCGCCCAAGATGGCACATCCAAGAAGAGGAGAAACCAGGATTCTAACTCGGCGCCTGACTGAAGCCAAGCCCCCAGGCCCGGGCTGGGCAGGGACCGCAGGACGAGGGCGCCACAGACCCTCAGAGGAGTGGCCCTGAAACGGACAACAACCAGCGAACCCTTAGTGGACACGCGCCGAGCGGCAGCCACAGCACTGAGCACCCTGTACGTGTTCCCTGTTCTCATCCTCACGAGCTGGGTACCACTCACAGTGCCCTTTCACACGTGAGGAAACTGAGGCACAGAGAGATCACGTGACTTGCTCAAGGACCTTAGCTAGCAAGTTCCAGAGCAGTATTCCAGCTCAGGCAGGTGGCCCCGAAGTCTTTCTTCTCAACCGTGTGGCTGTGCGGCCTCCCCGGCCCGGAGTCCTGGGCCATCTGGACTCATTCAAAGACCCTTCGACGATTCCTGTGAAGACCCCCATCCAATATGATTGGTGTCACAAAAGGGAAATTTGCACATAGAGACAATAACAAAGGGAAGACCACGTAAGGACACAGGGAGGAGACGCCCACCTACACCGGAAGCTGGGGGAACTTTCTCCCTCACTTCCCTCAGAAGGAGCCAGCCCTCCGGCCACCTTGATTTCGGCCTTCCGGCCTCCAGAACGGGGAGAATCCACCATTGCCGTTTCAGCGAGCCAGTTTGTGGCGCTTTGTTACAGCAGCCCCGCCAAATAAATCTGGGGTTCCAGGGAAAGTGAAGGAGAGAAGCGCTCAGCAGGAGCGTTCACTGCACGTGTGCTGAAATCACGTCGATGCCACAGCCAGCTCAACTCTGGGTCCTGGAGGGAAGGTCCTTTTTCTATGGGAACTTCAATTCTCTTTTTTTTTTTTTTTTTTTTTTTTGAGGAAGATTAGCCCTGAGCTAACTGCTGCCGATCCCCCTCTTTTTGCTGAGGAAGACTGGCCCTGAGCTAACATCCGTGCCCGTCTTCCTCTACTTTATATGTGGGATGCCTGCCACAGCATGGCTTGATGAGTGGTGCCATGTCCGCACCCGGGATCAGAACCAGCGAACCCCAGGCCGCCGGAGCGGAATGTGCTCTCTTAACCGCTGCACCACTGGGCCGGCCCCTCAATTCTCTTGTTGAATCCCAACTGGATGAACACCCGGCCCTCTGTTCTCAGACATTCTCTCGGTTTTTATTCCTTGGTCCACTCATCTCCTCTTCATTCCTCTTGGTCTCCCACCAAGACACAGGGCAAGGTGTCCGCTCATGTGCCTTGTGAATCGTAATTTGTTAGATTTTGTTTTTGCCCAAATACTGGGCATGCTTTACTAACAACCAGAAAACTTTTCATGAATAAGGATGGGTGCTTTAGCAAGCAGATTAAAAGGATTCAGTACCTACCTTTCGGGGAAGGACAGCTAAAACTTCATATGAATTAGACAAAAGAAAAATAGTCAGATGTAAATCAAGAATAAGAGGGAGGGGCCAGCCCAGTGGTGCAGTGGTAAAGTTTGCCCGTTCCGGTTCAGCAGCCCGGGGTTCGTCGGTTCAGATCCCGGGTGTGGACCTACGCACCACTCATCAAGCCATGCTGTGATAGGCGTCCCACATAGAAAGTAGAGGAAGATGGGCATGGATGTTAGCTCAGTGCCAGTCTTCCTCAGCAAAAAAGAGGAGGATTGGCAGCAGATATTAGCTCAGGGCTAATCTTCCTCAAAAAAATAAAAATAAAAAATAAGAGGGAAGATTAATAGGAATTTCACATCACACAACTTAATTTTAAGAAAAACATGGTTATCTCAATAAACAAAGCTAAAGTTTCTCCTGGACCCCAGAACTCAAACCATATTTATAAATGTATAATTCAGCTACTGTTTGGTTTAACCGGGCTTGTTGGGCTAGCCTGGGAAATGCTATCATTTTAATATTTTTCACGGAGAAAATATTTTCCAATTTACATACCAACAACTCAATGGGCTTTTAAAATACAAGCCACTTTTAAGTTGGAGCTTTCTGGACAGCAGTTTCTCTACAGTTTTACATAGCATATTTTCTCTTTACTGTAAAATTGAGTTAACATGAAAAATACTGCTTTATGCCATAATAAAAATATTAGTACTTACTGTCTTTTTAAGATTATATCAATGTAGAGTATTAACAGGTATTATCTTTCCCTCAAATGTTGTATTTAATATTGTTAAATTTTGTAAACATTAAAGAGTAACCATCTTGATCTTTATCTTCTCTTTCCTTCATCCGTTGATGATAATAAACCTTGTAACAATTCTCTTTCTTCAGTGTTACCATCCTTGTTCATTTCTTCTTGGGATTCCTTCCGTCAAGGTTTGCATTCTGAAGACTGGCAATATTTTGCAGAATCAGAGAACTTGAGAGCTAAAGGGGATCTTAGAAACTATCGACACATTAACTGGACACAGTAGGTATTACTGAACATTTGGTAAATGGGCCCTCCATAGGTTACAAAGCACAAAGCTGGCCTGGGGCCACCGACTTCTGGAAAATGTTGCAACGTGTTTCTTAAAACGGAGAAAGCCAAGGAGAAGAATGCAACTAAACTGTTTTGAAAGGCTGGGTTTCACATGTGGAACAATTGAACTATGTGCTTGTAAACACAGCTATTTAAAGGGATGTATGACTGATCTTCCAATTAAAATACCATGCAGTTCTGAAAGGCTGGGCTTTGTCCCCTAAAACCAGTAAACAGGAGACGGGTTCAAATGAAATCATTTCTAGTTGAATCTGTTGTTTATGATGATACTGTTTTCTTTTTTGTAATTGTTTAGAACCAAAAAAAGTTAACACAATCTTGATAATTTTCCTTTCCAGAAGGACTCCCCTCTAGAGTTCTCATTGGGGATGAAAGTCCATTATTATAATTAGATGCAAGAGAAGCTACTAATAAAAAGCTAACATTGGGGACTGGCCCCGTGGCCGAGTGGTTAAGTTCGCGTGCTCCGCTTCGGCGGCCCAGGGTTTCTCTGGTTTGGATCCTGGGTGCGGACATGGCACCGCTCATCAGGCCACGCTGAGACAGCGTCCTGCATGCCACAACTAGAAGGAGCTGCTGCAACTAGAATTTACAGCTATGTACTAGGGGGCTTTGGGGAGAAGAAGAAGAAGAAGACGAAGAAAGAAGCTTGGCGACAGATGTTCGCTCAGGGCTAATCTTTAAAAAAAGGGGAAAAAAGCTAACATTGAGTGCGTGTTTATAATGGGCCAGCTGTTGCGATAGGCAAGTTGTACATAACATCTCATTTAATCTTCCCAAGAAATCTATGAGGCCAGGCATTTATTAGGACTAAGTTCAATTACAAGTAACAGAGATGCAAAATGATAGTGGCCTAAATAAGATAGAAGTTTATTTTTCTGTGACATAAAAATCTGATATGAGGGGCTGGCCGGGTGGCACAGCGGTTAAATGCACACGTTCCGCTTTGGCAACTTGGGGTTTGCCGGTTCGGATCCCGGGTGCGGACATGGCACCACTTGGCAAGCCATGCTGTGATCGGCATCCCACATATAAGGTGGAGGAAGATGGGAACAGATGTTAGCTCAGGGCCAGTCTTCCTCAGCAAAAAGAGGAGGATTGGCAGCAGTTAGCTCAGGGCTAATCTTCCTCAAAAAAAAAAAAATCTGATAGGAAGTGGCCCAGGGCTGGTGTGACAGCGCGACAGTGTCAGGGAATGACTTTCTTCTTTCTTCTTGGTCTACTATGCACATCCTCCATTCTCCATTCCTAAAACAACCTCAAGTTCCAGATGGCTGCTCCATCTCCAGCCATTATGCCTGCAATCCGGCTCAGGGGAAGGAGGAAAAGGAAAAGAGAAGCGCAATATCCCCCAGAAGTTCGCCATACCATTTTTACCTACGCCCCATTGGCCGTAACTTGGTCACATGGCTACACATAGCTGCAAAGGAGGCTGGGAAATGTAGTCATTATTTGGTGTAGCCGTATGCCCCAGCTAAAAATCAGGGGAAAAGGCTCCTAGGGGATAATGAGCAATCTTTGCCACAGGTAAGATACTGTCCTTAATCTTCTTTCACAGATGAGAAAACTTAGAAGTTAGTAACTTGGTCAAGGTCACAGCCTTGATAGGTGACGAGCGAGGATTTGCAAAATCTGACTTTGTGCCATTTTTTCTCATGCACTTGGTATCAGTAAGGTGTTAATTATGAACCCCTCTACGTTGCTCACAGGAGAGAAATTATACAAAACCAGTGCATTTAGAATTTTACTCTTTTACACTCAAATCACTGCTTGTTTTATCAAATAGAAATGTTTTAAGTTCGGCCATCCCTGTGGCAGGGAATAGTGTGCAGACTAACAAAAAATAGGGTCTCCTCCTTCTCCAGGGAATGCGGGCGAATGGGTCAGCCCCACTCAGTCCCAGAGGGTTTGGGGGCAGCAGATCAGCCTTCTCCTCCATGCAGGGCTCTCTGCGTCTCTGGCTACAGCACCTAACACCCCCCACAAAAATTAATGCAAAGTGGATCACAGACTTCAATGTAAAACGTAAAACCATAAAACTCCCAGAAGATAACATAGGCAAAAACCTAGGCAGATGACCTTGGGTATAGTAATGAGTTTTTAGATACAACATTAAAGGCACGACCCATGAAAGAAACAACTGATAAGCTGGACTTCATTCGAATTAAAACTTCTGCTCTGCGATAGACAATGTCAAGAGAATGAGAAGAAAAGCCACAGACTGGGAGAAAATATTTGCAAAAGACACCTCTGATAAAGGACCATTATCCAAAATATACAAAGAACTCTTAAAACTCAACAATCAGGAAACAAACCTGATTTAAAAATGGGCCAGGGGCCGGCCCCGTGGCCGAGTGGTTAAGTTTGCGCGCTCCACTTTGGCAGCCCGGGGTTTCGCCAGTTCAAATCCTGGGCGCAGACATGGTACCGTTCATCAGGCCATGTTGAGGCGGCATCCCACATGCCACAACTAGAAGGACCCACAACTAAAAATGCACAACTATGTACCTATGGGCTTTGGGGAGAAAAAGGGGAAAAAAAATGGGCCAAAGATCTTAATAGACATTTTGTCACAGAAGATATATAGATGGCAAATAAGCATATGAAAAGGTGCTCCACATCGTGTATCATCAGGAAATGCAAATTAAAACCACAGTGAGATCACTACACACCTGTTAGAATGGCCACAGTCTGCAACACTGACAACTTCAAATGCTGGCGAAGATTTGGAGCAAGAAGAGCTCTCATTCATTGCAGGTGGGGGTGCAAAATGGTGCGGCCACTTTGGAAGACAGTCTGGCAGTTTCTTACGAAACTAAACACACTCCTACCACACAATCCAGCAGCCATACTCCTTGGTATTTACCCAAAGGGGTTGAACACTTATTCCCCACAAAAACCTGCATGTGGATGTTTACAGTAGCTTTAGTCATAAACCGGGGTTCATTCAGACAATAGAATATTACTCAGCACTAAAAAGAAATGAGCTATCAAGCCATGAAAAGACATGGAGGAACCATAAATACAGATGATTCAGTGAAAGAAGCCAGCCTGAAAAGGCTACACAGTGTATGATTCCAACCAGGTGACATTCTGAAAAAGACAAAACTATGGAGACAGTAAAAGGATGGGTGGTTGCCTGGGGTTGTGGCAGGGGAGGGATGAATAGATGGGGCACAGAGGATTTTTAGGGCAGTGCAGATACTCTGTACAACACTGTAGTGACAGATATATGTCATTATGCATTTGTCCAAACCTACAGAATGTCCAACACAAGAGTGAACCTTAATGTAAACTATGGACTTTGGGTGACAATGATGCGTCAGTGTAGGCTCATCAGTTGTGACAAACGTGCCATCTGGTGGAGATGTTGATAATGGAGGTGGCTGTGCACGTATGGGGGCAAGGGGTACACGGGAACTCTCCGTACCTTCTCTCAATTTTGCTGTGAACCTAAAACTGCTCTTTGAAAAGTCTTAAAATAGAGTCAAGGATCCTCCTAAAATGAACCTCTGTGCATATTTCCAGGGAGAAGGTCAAAGGCTCAGGGGCAAGCACCCACCCCCCACTCCCACTGAATTAGAAAACCTCTCTGGTCTGGGTTGATGGCACTCAAACTTCAGTGTGCACCAGAATCACCTGGGAGCATGGCAAAAATTCTCGACGTTGGGCATCCCTGATCCCCCACGCAAGGGCTGACTCAGGGGGACTGGGATGGACCCCGCGTCTTTGTTATTGCATCTCCCATCAGCTGACATCCATGAGGGTTCAAGGATCACATTTGAAGAAACACTGCCACAAAGACTTCCTTAATTCATATAAAGATCTTGACATAAGGCATCTTGAAGAGTCTTTCTAGTGCTGATGTTCTCACAGGCTTCCAGAAAACAAGCAGCCCTCCCAGGGCCATGCGCACAGTGAAGACAGGGCTTTCTTGGCCACTGGGACTGGAGCCCACAAGGCACAGCTGCCCTGCGGGCCAGGAGCCTCTAGATGGCAGTGCCCAGCCAGAAACAGAGGCAGCTGAAGGCCCAGGGAGCCGCCGAGACGGGAGCAAGAGAGCAGCTCAGGACAACCGCCCCCACAACCTGCCCAACGTGCTCACACACTGGCGGGCCAGGCAGGGAGCCGGGACACTCAAATACGTGTCAACCCAGTGACGAACAAACGAATGAATGAATGATCATTTGAGGGTTTGAAATTTGCAATGATGACCACAGCTAACATTTATTGAAAACTTGATGCCAGGCATTGTTCTAGCCAAATTAAGATCATGCTGCATCTATTTCTCATTATATTATGAGCATTTCTCCATTGCTTGAAATATGCAAGAGCATGCTTTATAAAGGTTTCATAATTCTCCACCTGACGAAACTGCTATGTTTAATCGGTCCCCTGTCACTCGGGGTTTTTTGTTCTTTCTTTCTGTCTTCTAGTCCAAATAATACTACACTTCATATTGTTCTGAAAGAATCGGCTTCCAGAACTCTGATCATTCCCCTCTTGGTGTTAATGTTTAGAAATGGAATCATAGGATCAAAAGGTAGGACCGTTTTTAGAGATCTTGATGTACACGGCCAACTTATTTTTCAAAACGTTCTAACGGTCTGCCCTCAGGAGCAGCATGTGCAAGGGGACGCCATCTCTGGCATCCCCACGCTGAGTGGTACCCACTTATCTTTCCATAACTGTATTCAAAACACAGTAGCTCTGGTGTCGGCCCAGGGACGCAGTGGTTAAGTGTACATGTTCCACTTCGGCGGCCTGCGGTTTGCCAGTTCGGATCCCAGGTGCAGACATGGCACTGCTTGGCACGCCATGCTGTGGTAGGCGTCCCACATATAAAGTAGAGGAAGATGGGCATGGATGTTAGCTCAGGGCCAGCCTTCCCCAGCAAAAAAAGAGGAGGATTGGCAGTGGCTGTTAGCTCAGGACTACTCTTCCTCAAAAAAAAAAAAAAAAAGTAGCTCTTTTTAAAATTCAAACTTCACAAAGCAAGGTTGAACTTTTATTCATATATTGATTGGTCATTGGTATTTCTGCTTTTGAAAACCCCCTCTTCACATCTTCTATTTTTCCTTCTCGGCATATTAATTTCTTACTCACATGTGTATCTCCCCCCAGTGTGTGCATGAGTGTGTGTGTGTGCAGAGAGCTTAAATTTGTCATACTTGTCATAGTCCCTTTTTCCTTCCAATTCTGTTTATATTGATGAAGTTTACATTTAGACTCACAATCAAGCTTTTATTTTTAAAAATATCGTCCATTACCTGTATGCTTATAAATATTTGAAAATATTTGAATATATTTTCCTCCGGTTCTTAATTGTTCGTGTTTCACATTTAACTCTTCAATCTATCGATATATCTGGGAGCATTAAGTGAGGCCCTAACAATTTTTTTCCCCAAATAGTCAATTTTCCCAAAACCACTCATTGACCATCCACCGCCTCGCTGTCATTTTGTGCTGTTTCCTGATGGAATGCCAAGTTCTTCATAAACCAAGGTATTTTCCGGAGTGTCTGCTTTATACTTAACGTTCAATTGCTACTCTTTTATAAGTTTTAATTTCTTTTATTTCAAGATTTCCTTAGCTATTCTCAGCTGTGACTTCTTTCAGCTGAGCTTAAATATTTCTGACCCATTTCCAAAAACCCCCTTGGACTTTTATGAGAACTATAAATTCAACTCTAAGTTAATTTGGAAGGAATCAACACTCAGATGTGGAGGGAAAGAGTCCTGGCAGACCTCGCTGGAGGTGGTATAAACTGGCCTTTTGGGAAGGTAACTGGATAGTCTAGATAAATGTTTAAATCTATGTATGCTTTGACCCAGAATTTCCACGCCTTGATATCTACAAATCAAACATACGTGCACAAAAGACATCCGCTGTGGAGCTTTTTGCAATAGACTACACCAAAACAAACAACGTGACTCACAGAGATGGGTTGATAAATTACGGCACAGCGAAATCTGCAATACGGGCAGCAGACTGGTCCACACGGACAGAGCAGGACGCAGGCTCTCGGTTTGATGTTAAGTGAGGAAAAGCAAACCGCGAAATGAACGCCTACAGTACAATTCCATCTATTTTTTAAAATCCTAGGAAACGGTCTAGAGACGAGGTCAGCAAACACTTTCTGCAAAGGACCAAAGGACCAGATAGCAAATATTTTGGGCTTCATGAACTGTAAGGTCTCTGTCACACTATTCTACTCGCTGTTGTAGCAAGAAGGCCGCCCTAGACAAGGTGTCAGCAAACAAGTGTAAACAAAACTTTATTTACAAAAACAGGCAGTGATGAATTCAGCCCTGAGGCTGCAGTTTGCTGACTCCTGGTCCAGAAAGAGAGATCCCAAAATGCCCTCAGAGGCTGCCTCTGCAAAAGAACACAGTTGGGGTTTGGGGGACAAAGGGAGCCCCTGGCTCTGCTGTGTGTGCTTCCCACATTGTATTTATCTCTTACCATATTAAATAAACTCTTATATAGTACTCACTATACCGTAAACTCTATTCTAAGGACGTTACAAACTTTAAAAGCCATTACATTCATTTAAGCCTCATAGCAACTTGAAACTATCATTAGCCACATTTTACAGATGAGGCTAACTGAGGCACAGAGAAGTTCAGTGGGTTTGCTCAAGGTCACACAGCTCATCCGTGGTGGAGCCAGGACTCAAATCCAGGCAGCTCCATCCAGAGATTGCACATCAGCATGACTTTTTTTAGTCCTGCTGTGTTGTTCTATTTCTTTAAATAGTGTGCTTAATATTCTGAACCAGCCACTGTAATAAAGAATTCCGTTTTTATACTAAAGAAAAACCATGACTGAGTGGAAAAGGCTGTTTTCCTTTTATGCTGAGACCACGAAACACAACCATTTAACTGGAGTGACTAAAAAGCAAAGGTAAACACACAAAACAATGCTGAACATCATACACCCGGCTGGATGATGAGCCCCACGGAAACAAGGATTGCACCTCAATCGGGTAAGGAAAGGCACACAGGAGAAGGGAGTCTGCACTTAAGAGGGAGAAAATGCCAAGTGCGAGGCCCAGCTGGGCACCCCCAGACGAGTCACTCCACCTTAGGCACATCCACATGCCTTCAGGGTTGCTGGAAGTGTGCAATGGGACACGCCCACCGTGCAATGGGAAATGCCTGTAAGGCACCCAAGAGACACCGAGAAACAGCGTTATCAGGAGGATGACCTCATCTCCCTGTGGGCATGACATCAATTCCTGCAGGACTGACGGACTTCCGGTCCAGTCCCCACCCTCCCACACACTCAGACTCCAGAGCCTGCTCTGTCCACAGCCACGAAAGCATGACAGCCACAAGGGGGCCTAGGAGGGGACTTCCAGGTAGAGCCCTGAAGGGCAGGCCCAAGGCCCCAAGGGAGCCCCATCTGGCAGTCTGGGAACCGGAGGGACTTGGGGAGTGGGAAGCGGGTCTAAACCCTGAGAATGAGGAACCGCAAGTTACAGCTCACTGATTCCTGAGCACGCCGACCCGGGAGCCCAACCCAGGACTGGCGAGAGGGCCCATTTTAGAGATGGGCAAGGTGAGGCCCAGAAAGCTGGAGAGCTGGTTCTGAAAGAGCCTGGAGAGACACCCACCCATTCTCCCAGGAGTCCTGACCCAGGGGAGGGCAAAGCCAGCCCCACCCACAGATGGGGCTCGGCTGGGCCAACAGGGATTGTCTTTAGACACCTGAATTTGCGTGTCCTTAAATGGATGTGCACTCTGCAATTCACGGTCTCAGGGCTGCCAGCTCCGTTCATTTATCTGTCCCTGTCAGCATCTGAGTGAGTGCCACTCCTGACAAACAGGATCTCATGGAATTTTCACAATCAGCCTGGGACATTGTTACCCAGTTTGAGAGGAGAGGCAACGAAGGCCAAGACCAGGCAGCGAGTTCAACAAGATTACAGAGTAAGATCCCAGCAGTACAGGTCCTTTTAAAATGGCCTTGCAACTGGACTGAGCATTGGTAAAGGGGGGTGAGGATAGGGGTCCCTTAGGAGAAAAGAGGAGAACTGTAGGACCTGGCAGCAGACTCCCTGGGCTCAAATCCTGACTCCAGGCTCTCTGGGCCCCTTCATCACCACCCCACTCACCCCCGCCCCCCCCTGCACCCAGGACAAGCCCTGCCTGGAAGGACTGTCCCTTTAAGGCTCTGGTGGGCGGGCCCAGCCGTTTCCATGGAGCTGACTCTGCAGTGTTTCCTCTTCCAAATTCCAAGCCCAAACAGGAAGTGAGTCACCCCAGGAGAATGCAGGGCTCCCAGGCTTGGGGGATGCTCAAGGCCAAGCACAGGTCCCCCTGTGGGAGTGAGGCCTTCGTGGGGTGCGTGGCTCTGGGAGGGGGAACAAGATTTCGGCATCTACTTGCAACAGTGACAGGCATGCCCCTGAAGGAAGGTCTCAAACTCAAACCAAGTTCACGGCCAAGCAACTCACACGGGCATCCTTGGTCACTGGCCCGGCCCCCAAAACAAGAGGATGTTCAACACACACTACAGCCAGCTAAATGGTTATATGCTCACAACCCTCCGAGGGGTCATCTTTCTTATCCCTACTTTACAGACGAGCAAACGGGCTCCAGCGAAGGTAACCGGCCCAAGGCCCCACCACCCCCGCCCCCGAGTCCTCTTGAATTCGAACCCAAGCTCCAGCCCAACAAGGGATGCTCACAAGCTCCTTCTGGACAGGGCAGAGGCCAGACGGCTCTGGGTTCAGATCCTGGTTTGGCCCCTTTGACCTTTCAGTGCCTCTGTCTTCTCATCTGTAAAATGGGGGTCCCCTCTTTTCTTCAACAGCAACGCACTGGATGACTTCTCAGTGACAGGCACAGACAGGTCCAAGAGTGCACACACATGGCCTCCAGGACACACAGACCCCAAACAAAAGTGAACCAGTAAATAAAGTCAAGAGACACCATGAGAAACAGGGGCAGTGAGAAGAACGCAGGAGGGGAGGGGCCGATGAGATGACACGGAAGATGAACGAAAAGAGTAACAGGACAGGGGCCCGCCCTGCGGCACAGTGGTCAAGTTCACACGCTCCACTTCAGCAGCCTAGGTTTGCAGGTTCATATCCTGGGCGTGGAGCTACAACACTCATCAGCCATGCTGTGGCAGCATCCCACATACGAAAAAGAGGAAGACTGGCAACAGATGTTAGCTCAGGGTGAATATTCCTCAGCAAAAAAAAAAAAAAGAAAATTAGTAAGGGGACAGCCTTTTCAAAAGTGGGCACAAGGGCATCCCAGGGGCAGACATAAATCAGAAGGGTTCCATAGTATGTGTAAAATTTACAGCTGAAGTAAACTTTAACAAGAGGAGGCCTCTGGAGGAGACGGTTCCAGTGGGGTGGACCCCGGACCCTGCTAGGTCTCGCCCAGGAAGGGAAATCCTCACTGCTGGCACCCACCGAGAATGCCAGCTGGAGGGACAGCAGACATGCCACAGGTCCTGGTCCTCCCCAGCTTCAGAAGGGGCCAGCGCTGCGCCCTGGGACAGGGCCTGGAATAACCACCCACCCCCCGCCACCCTGTCTGCCTTCACAGGGCTTCCCCGCCTGCTGGGCTGTGAGCCTTTGCAAGGATGTAGACAACCGCTGGGTGGTGAGACCCTGGGCAGTTACCCGTGCCCAGGGACATCAGGAGGCTCCCGCAGCTGGAGAGAAGCCCGCTGTGCGTGGACGAGGGCAGCCCACCCTGGCGGGCGGATGTCAGCAGGCTTCCGTTGCACAGCTTTGTCTCTGATGTCAGGTCCAGGCAGCCCAGCGGGAGTCCATCTGCTGCGCTCCTGTCGTGCATGGGTTCAGGTTGAGGCCCTGAGCCGCCGGGAACAGACAGTTCCTGCCCTTGGAGACAGGTCCAGGCTGAACCCAGAAATGAGTGTCACCTGAGCCATTCCTGGTGACGTCCCTGCACCTAAATCATCCACCAAGCTCAGCACACTCCACTCCCCCCCAAGAGCGGCCGCCAACAGGAGTCATCACTTACCAGCCTGGGGACAATTTACTAACGGCTTCAACTCGCCCACATGCCAGGCTGCCAGAATGAAAAAGTTCTGAAGTGCTCACCACGTGCCGGCTACTCTTCCGTGCCAGGCACACAAACAACCCTCTTTACAGACAGGGAAACTGAGGCAGAGTGGCTACAGAACTTGCCAAGATGAGTGACACCATCACCCCTAGGCTTCACTCCCTCCAGGCACAGCGGCCAGCACAGCCTTGCATATGGCAGCAGTCACAAAGCCAGTCACCGAAGCCTCACTCTCCTCATCTGGTAAATGGAGACCATCGGTAGCTGCCCCGGGCATGGAGTGGGTGTGAGGATGGCACTTGGGATCTTTCCCCCTTTTCCACCACAATAGTCATCATAATAAAAGATGCAGATCCATGCAAGCTGATAAGGGCAAGAGCTCCAACATATTTGAAGGGAAAACAGAAGTGCAGTTGAGCATGTAAACGACCCTTTAGGCTGCTGTTTTCCAGGGATACGTGTATACAGGTGCACACGTGTAGCCATTTTTTCTAAAGCACCCCCAATAACTCTTGACAAGGCGGGGAGACCCGGGGTCTGCAGGGATGGGGAAGGGTGCACCCCACCCTGATTTCTTGGGCTGGGAACCGCTCCTTGTAACAGGATTCCACGTCAAGTTGCCTCGATGGCCACCACACTCACGGACCAGGGTTCTCCCGGTTTTCTGCTGTGCCCACCAACCTCCGCCGCAGCCCAGCTCCCCTCACAGTCAGAGGAGGCCGCACAACTCCAGACTCACCTGCGCACACGATGACACCCAGGAGATGGCTCAGGAAGACTTCTGAACCCTTCCGTACGATTTCCCCTCAATACATGTATTATCAATGCCATTTTTAAAATATAAACACAGGTAACCGGGAGGCAGGACTTCGGATCCATTTTTATTCTTTAATCTGCCCTTTTTAAAAAAAAAAAAAACCACAACCCCGTGCCCAGCTGACCTTTGGGTTCAGTGTGTGTAGGTGGGGAGTCCTAGAACCTCTCCCAAGGGGACACAGACCCAGCAGGCGAGAAGAGACGTCTAGGGACAGAGCTGCTGGGTCACTCCCGGTGAGCCATGACTCACAGCACCCCGGGGCCGTGTGTGCAAACTTCCTCCTGCCAAACCAGTGCAACACCTGCCCCAAGGAATGCACCAGTCACTCCAGACTTCCTCAAAGCCTGAGGGACTGAAGGTGACGGGCAGGCAGCAGGAGGGGAGGGGAAACGAGGCAAGGGGCAGAGTCCTCTGACAGCAGCAGCTGCCCTCAGCCTCAGGGAGGCCCGAAGAAGCCCAGGGCCACTGGCCACCTGCCCAGGAGGCAAACAATCCGGGCAGGGCCACGACCCCACTCCCCCCCAAGTCTCTGCAGAGTGCACCAGAGGTCCTGATGGTGGTTCTTCTGAGCGGGGAAGCTTGAGAAACGCTCGTGCCTTGTCCCACCCCAACGAGTCCTGTCTAGTTTGTCTGCGGTACAACCTGACCTGGCCAATTCTACTGTGCAGGCAGGTTGAGAACCACAGAAGTGGAGCAAAGAGAGGAAGTGGGGGAACTGGGGCCGGAGGCTAGTGCAGGACCCAGGAGAGAGGCGCCTCAGACTCGGGGAAGGACTTTTACCCAGCGGGATGGACAACGACCAGCAGGCCCATGTTTGACGGCTACGATGAGTCTTACCACGCGCCCACAGTGGTTCCAGGCATCTTCATCTCACCCGAGATGGAGGCAGGGCTCGCCCGCACCTTCCGCTCCTGAAGTCCTGGCCTTTCCCACCGCAGCCTGGTTGTTGACAGACTGTGAAGGCCCAGGAGGAAAAATAAGGCCTTTTCATTGAAACCTAGAAAACTTCAAGCCACCTTCTACCTACCCGCTCATTCCAGAATGTGCGCGGTCCTCTCTGTGCCAGGCACTCACGTGCAGAGAGCCCGGGGTTTGCATTGGTTGTGAAATCAATGTAGCAGTTTACACACAGCACACTGTTTAGCGGAACAGCAAGAAACTATCGAGTGGAGTTCATCAGACAGAAAGTAACAACTGTTCCTACAACTTGTTCTGTTATGGAAGGGGGTGGGGTGTGGCCATGCTAGGTCTTGATGGGAGAGGTACTGTGGATCACGGTCGAAAACGTTTGGGACACTGAGAAGAGCAAGAGACAGGCCTTCAAGTACCAAACGCAATTGTGTAATAACCACACACAGTTCTGTACCTTTACGTGAACCTAAGAAGCCCCAAAGAGCCCATGAGAACTTCAGGGCAGTGGGGAATTTCTAGCTACACCTTGAAATCAACACTGCCTTTGTGGTCATGAGTCAGCTTGGAAGAGGAGACGGGGAAAGCGACGAAGCTCCTCTCCCAGGGCACTCAAGGACGATTTGGGAAGTGTTCCCCTCTCCCCTAAGGAATTTCAGCCCTGGCACCACTGCCCCTGAGAAACAGACACCAGTAGTCTGAGAATCTCCCCGCAAAGGTCCGTGACAGTGGCACACACCTGGGTGGATTTATGGAGAAGGACATCTGGATCACAAGCCCACTGGGTCCCCGGGTCCTGAAAGCAGGCCAGGGAAGCGAGTGGTGGCAGGCTGCCCCAGGTACCCCAAACCCTTCTTTCTGAGTCAGGCTGCAAAGCTCTGTTCAAGAATGCATGCGTGTGAATGTTTTCAATGGCACGTTCCGAAAACTATCAGCCCCATTCCTGACTTCTCAAGGGCTCCACTGATGAGAGGTAGATTATAAACGGAGATGTCAACGTAGCCAAGGAATTCAAGTCACGAAGCTCCGCAGCATCTCTTCCTATGATACCTATTTCACAGATGACGAAACTGAGCCCGGAGAGAACTTCCCCAGGTTCCCATACCCAGGAAGTGGTGGAGTCAGCATGAAAATCCACATGATTTCAGGGAGATTCTTCCTTCATACGAAGGGGCAAAAAGCAAATGAAAATCCTAAGACCATTTCTGCCTGCGAGGAGTGCAGAGACCCAACACCGACTAACATGGAGGGGAGAAGGCACTCCCCTAACCCAGTGCTGGAAGGAGTACCCGGTACCTTGCAGAAAGGGCCTTTCGTAGGTTTCTATCAATATTTTACATAAGAATTCCTTTGAACCGGCAATTTTACCTGCAGAAATTCATCCTACAGAAACTTAAAGAAACCAGAATATTCACTGCTGCCCTACTAGGAAAAACTGGGACCCCCATGAAGGCCCAGCCATACAATGGAAGACTATTTAGTCAAAAAATATCACCGTATATATTCTGATGTGGAAAGAGCTGCATACACGAGAAGCTGCTGTGTAGCTGGATTTCTGCAGTTTTAAATGTTTTTTAAAAGCATTAACAACTCCATACATAGAAAATGAGGGGCCATCAGCAACTTGGAACAGCAAGAGTGAAACTTCCCAAGTTTGCCAAGGGCCACAAAATTGGCACTGGACCCTCAAAACCCTCTCGCATCACAGGCTGCCATCATCTGCTGAACTTCAGAACACACAGGTCCGACCACGGGAAGTAAGACCCTCGATTGCAGCATGTCCAATGCATCAGTACAACGCACAGAGTGACAGTCACCATAGTGTCCCCACCAAAACATCGCAGACCTCAGAAAGATTCCAGCGTGGGGTTTGGAAGCTAGACTTAAGAGGTATGGTCATCTGAAGTGATCACAGTTCTGACAGCTTTCCAGGACGGGAACGGGTACTAGAAATATCTGATCAGAACAGTGTCCTTTAAGAGATCAAACAGGGGAATCTTAAGTTTCTTTTAACTTTAAAATAAACGCGTTTCTGGCAGAACTTTTCAAGTCACTCCAATGCAAAGCCCAGAATGTATCTCTGAAGATTCCCAACCTCATAACTAGACAGGACAGGAGTCCATTCAATGAATGAAGTGGCAGGCTGTAACAAACTACATGAAATAAAATGCTGTGAGACTCATCTAACACGGTGACCACACCTCTCAAAAAATTCAGGTAGTAATCATGCCAACAATTTAATGATTCGTTCATAATAATTTTCTAAAATTCACTGTGCTGCCCGCCCGTGTCCCCAACTACAGGCCCCGTCTCCAGATCACCTCTGAGCATCTTGCCCCTTCACTGCCCTCGGAGGCCGGCTCGCCCTGCCAGCCCGCGGCCACGCCCTGTGACAGGCAGCTAGCCCAGCTTTCACTGCCTCACTGAGACCTTCAGGCCCACAGCCACGATGACTCAAGTTTCGTGAGTCCCAGGAGCCCTTAGAAAAAACATGGAGAAGGCCAGTTCTTGTTCCAAAGCCTCAACTTGGTTTGATTACATCAAAGTTATGCAGATGTGATGCCCCAAACAAAACCGCAGACAAGCCCCGTCGTTTTTTGGTTTTTCAAATGATTTATTCATTGAATGATTTCAGGTGTGTACCACTACTCCAGCTGGGTAAACCACATTGAAGAATTTGACTGCAGGTCTTTAGATTCAGCCAAATGCTCTCCATTAATTTTGCTCTATAAAATACTAAACATTATAATTAAATTCTTAATGCTTCAGTCATGCTCAGAACACTGCAGTGTAAGGATGAACTCAACCCACTCATGCCAAGTTAGGGTGACAGGAACAGAACGAACAATCCATGTCTGAAAGAATCAGAGAACTGAGCTTAAGATGAAAAGAGGTTCTGTTCCCCTAAAGTAAACTGTTAAGTTTTAAAATCCAGCCTACACTGTTCTCAAGAGACTGAAAAAAAAAATCGTTATTAAAGAAGTACCACACAAATAGGCAATCTTCCATGATTTGTTTTGCATATAAAATGGCACAAAGAAAGGCTTCAAAAAAAAGAACTAAGTTTTGCTAAGAGAAATCATTTCCCTTTCTACGCCTAGGTCTCAGGGTCATTCTGGGCTCCGGTGGCACACGAGAGCAATGGGGCGGGGAAGGGGGAGGGGTTACGGGACAGCTGACAAATAGCATTTGAGATTAAATGCACTGGAAAAAAGTAACGAATGCTAAAGTTTTTTAAAAGTTTAATGGAGCCAATAAGGCATATAAATCATGTTCTGGCAGACATTAAGACCTGCTTTATCTTACCAAAGAAAATGGCACATGTTTTATCAAAATTTGACAATCGAGAGGAAAGGGTACTGAGATTAAGCTTCAGAGCACCAACCAAAACAAAAACAACCAAAAAAAATGTTATTCAACTTGGAAAGAGGAACTAGAACCAAGGCATGAAGGAAAGATTAAATATGTGTTCCTCCATCTCAAAATCCTTTAGGAAGAGGAGTTCTGGCCACTAGTGAGCAAGGCTTCACACCACCCGACTCCAGAATCTAAATTTACAAGGAGAGAAAAACAAAGGTAACTCCAATGCATTTCTTGGTATATTCTAAAGGGAGGCTTGAAAGTATTCATAATACATAGGCTTGTCCGTTTCAGGTAAAATGACAGATTGCTATAATTCTTCCTGTCATTATATTCAAACAAAAAATGATCCACTTTTGCAAAAATTTAGAAATACCTCACTTTCATTGCTAGTTTTAGTATGGAATTCACTGTTTTAAATAAGGGCTATATCTATAATGAATACAGAACTTCAGTTCACACATTTCCAACATCCCATTCACATCCCACCCAGTCAATGAATATTATAGTTAACTTAGCAAAGTTTCTTCACAGAAAGGTATTATTAAATGGCTGAAGAAATTGCAAACTTTAACAAAGTGCTGCGAGTAATGACTGGAGAACCCTTACACTGATTTGCAATGGTCTTTTAAGGATAAAAACAGGAAGGAACGGATACTGGACTACAAGTCTGCAAGGAAACATTTTCACTGTCCTACTTGATATATAATAGAATAATATGATAGAATAAATTACAGTACCTGGCAGGCTGACATCAGTTCTTCATCTAAAAAAGACTATCATTCAGTTCAAGATAGTAAAAATGAAGATGAAACATGCTCTAAAACATTGTAGCTACAAGAGGTCTTCTATTTACTCAAAAGAGGAATCTACCGAGAACTGTAACTGAGGTCTACCTAACATCTAGAGACCCTCCATGCGATTCCGTCTGTTCCAGAATGAGACCCCAAACTGCACTTTAGGAGAGGGACTGCAAAGGTGGGTTTTGCTATTTAAGTTGTGATCACATAATTCGCAGATCAAAGACCTTTCTCTTCCACCCATTCCAATGGAAACTGCACACATCAGGGCGTTCATGAGAAATGTCCCACCGAACAAAAGCCTAGAACAAATACCTACCTACCGCCAGCCATCTCCCTCTCACTGACACCGAACCAAAAAGGAAGCCCATTCCCAAAGTTCATGACCTCTCTACTGTAGGTCACCTTGAACGCAGTCTACGTGTTTACATTTACCAGAAGGATACTACCCTGACTGGGAAGGAGTACTTGTCTTAAAACTGAGTATTTTAAGCCTACAGGGTTAATCTGGGGGCAATTTGATAATATTGCTACTTTTAGAGCACTAACACACACAAAGTGAATCCAATAAAGTTCTGTGTATTGATTCAGTATTATTAATTGCATGACCATCATAGCACCTCTTTACATGACACAATCACCAGAATTAGAAACTGCTTTGAAAACTGAAAACGGGGCACAGTCCAAAAAGGAGAAGTTGCACACTGTTATTATATAGAACCCAGGTGCACGGTACAGTGCTGCTGCAAAAATGGAAGCCTGCAGATTTGATGAGGAAGCCAAATCGTGTGTTTTAGACAATTTTAGGAATCTGGCAATACTGTTGAAGCAAAATACTCAACACAGCAGGAAATGGACCAAAAAAAAAAAAAAAAGGCATTCTATACCAAATAAACATCTGATATTTCCTTTCCCTTTGAGAATAAATACAGTTAAGGTCACTTTTAGCCTTGGAACGGATATGTTTGCCTATGATGATCTTGCTAATGACTACACGATATCTGATGTCCTCTGCTAGGATTATAGTTTTAAGAAAGCCAGAGTTACAAGAGGCATCTACTGGAAACACCTAGAACTTCCTTTTATGGCAACCACTATAGAATTCACTTGTCTTAAACAGTGAACAAGGGAAGATGGCCTCATGTTTCCTTTGCAGTAAGAGTATATGTTGAGGATCGAGTGGCTTTCAAGCAGCATGGTGGGTGTGAAAATGTTTGCAGTTTAGATCATTCTGTTGCGTTTATGGGTTGGTGAGTCTGTAATGACATCGCCACACTGGGCTGAGGTACGCTTTCTAGTTCCACCATTGTCCAAGTGGAGTGCCATTTCTTCTGATATGAAAGTGTTCAAATCGACATCATGGAGTCCATTTCTCCTTCGACTAGCATTCGATCCACTGCTTACATGTGTAGGAGAGCCTGGGGTACTCGAACGCACGCTTATACTAGCCATTGCACCACTAAGACCTAGGAAGAAGAAAAAAGGTTTTAGACTTGCTCGATTATTCAACCCTCTTGAAAGCAACCCACTTTACTTTCAATGCTGTCACAGTGTCAAAGGACGTCTGCCTCTTTTCTTTGTAAGGGGTCACCAGGGAGCAGTCAAGTCTGACTCTGGAAAAACGAATCGTCTGGCTTTGACATATGAGATGTTTTATTGGTAACACTACTAATACTTACAATGTGGGTGTCACTACCAATTACTGGACCCTTATTATGTGGCAAGCACCATGCTAGGTGTACAAAGTTATCATGAAATCCTCCCATTTATTCTGAGGTACATACCGAATGTAATTTATAGGCGAGGACAGGAGGTGCTTGCTTTCAACAGGAGCACGTTTTGGTTATACATCCCAACGGACCCCTCTGATACCTGCATGCGTGCACACACGGGGACAGCCTTCATCTCCTGGCCTGAGTGGGACTGTTCCAATATCCCCTCTACATAAGGTGACTTCATCATTTATCATCCAAAACAGTACACTGTTGAGCCTGAAAAAGGGTCACTATTGAAAATGATGCTGGGACATCCAGTACGAAGCGAGCCTGCCCTGGACAAACCGGGCTATACGATCACCCAAGGACTGGACCGTATTTGGTAGACACCCCTTAGGACAGCCTAACTCAGTACTGGCTATAATCCTCCAGAGAAGGCGGGGGAGCGAGGCTGGTATAAAAATCCTGCTACTTTGCTTCCAAAGTTACTTAACCCAGAAGAGACCCAGCAACCAATTTGGACACTCATTCCTTAGACTCTTCCATGGCTAAGGAGGCAAACGTTATGTTCCACTCCTCAATGCTCGGGATAAACCTGTGAAAGGCATGAGTGAGGCCAGGAAACAGAAAACAGTGTTGAATTTAAAAACCTAACGTAACTGACAGTGGACTTTCCTTATGAGGTTCCCCCTAATGCTATTCTAGCCTTACACGGGGATTTGTTATGGCCCAACTAAACTGATACAATGTGATCTAGTCTAATCAATGTTTTTTATATCTTAGATTTTTTAAGCTTAGGCTGGTTTCATAGATGCCCATTCTAATTTTATACTCTATAAATGTGATTGAAATTTGCACATTAAGTTAAAAAAGGCTTCTCTGCCTCCTGTGGCATCAAACCTCTTCAATTCGCTTTGACAGTATTCTTAGCCTACACATACTCTGTGCACATCCTCAAACCTATGGCCTCAGCCACCCCCCCACACACGCCGCTGATGCTCGGCAGCCCACACCTCTCTTCAACTGCTCTCAACTTCCTCATCTAGGAGCCAACCAGCCCCTCACTGCTCCCCCTGCGGAACTTGCATCCTCCCTTCACACTGGTGGCCAGAGGAAATCTGATCGTGACTCTCTATGGCTCTAAACCTTTCCAAGGCTAGCGCCTATTAAAATAAAAGCTCTAATCTTAGAGTACTTCCAGTGTCAGGCACTACATGAAGTACTTTTTAATTTCATCCTCAAAATCACCCTACAACATTTATATTATCTCCATTTCGCAGATGAAAAACCAAGACCAAAAGGTTAAGCAAGCCACCCAAGGTCACAGTTACTAAGCAAGAGTTGGGACTCAAACTCAAGCAGAATCTATATTCCTAGCCACTGTCACACTCCCCTCTCTGAAAGTCTAAATTATTTTAGCATCAAAGGGCTTCAGGGACTGGGGCCCGGCCTGCCTCTTAGGCCTCATCTCTTTGAACAGTTACTCTCCCCTCCTGCCCTCTTCACGCCCACTGTAAGAATGAATCAGGCACTGCTAATAACAAATGATTCTCGGTTCCTTAAAGCGGTCGGGCCTGCACCTCCCTCCCCACAGGACTCCCGGCTGCCTGAAGCCCTCGTCCCTCCAGCGCCTCCTCCAAGGCTCCTCTCCTGGCTCCTCTCCCTCTCCTTTCAGTCTCTGGCCGGCTCCTCTTCCCTCCTGCTTGAAACTCTCCAGCTCCTTCCTGTTCTCCAGCCTGCCAGCTGCTTCCTCAGTGGCCTTTGCGGCCTCTCTTCTGCCTGACAGGTTGGTGTCACCGGGGGGTGATACCCTTGACCCCTCAGCTTACCCAAAGGCCTCGTTTTCCCAATCAGTGCCAGCGGAGCAGGCCTTTCTCCTGAGCTCCAGGACCCATCCATACTTCTAACTGCCTGGTGGACGTCTGAAACCGAACTTCAAAACGAGACTGCGCTGCTGCTTCCCCAGCCCACACAGGCTCATTAAAAATGAATGAGGAAGAGGAAGGGAAAGAAAGGTCTGGGCTAATTTTACAGAGCCAGAACAATCATTCACATCTTCCTACGCTGTCTTTTCCTCTGTATCTAATGAACTTAACGCGGTACCTGACACACAAGTCACTGAACTCTGAAAAAACAGAATGCTTCAAAGTCCTAGCCCGCGTTTTGTAAACCAAACCTGGTGTTTATTCACCTCTCCAAGGACAGGAAATACATCACGTGGCCTCCTTCCCTTCAATCTTTGCCCTCAAGTTTAAAACTCAATTATTCCCAAATTGCTGGCTTTTTTTTTTTTTTTTTTGAAGTTCTCCACTAAGACTGTAAACTCCTTAAGGGGAGAGCTGTGCCTTTTTTCTAATTTCTCAGCCCATGACACACTACTAAAAGGTGTCCACGTACTTGAAACGATACTCCTTTTATCCTTTGTTTCACAATGCAGGAGGTTCTAAAGGAGTTATACTGCACAATTTGGGTCACCAGCATGAAACTGGGCTACTTCAGCAATTCAACTCAGGATCCCCTTTATCATCTGAAACCACAAAAAGAACTCAACAAACCCCACCCCGATGCCCCTTCTTGTAACATAGGGGTCACAGGGCAGTATGTGTCACACTAAGGACAAATACCCAAGACTCATAAAACACTCCATCGGATGTGAACAGGCAGCTCACTGCTGTTCTCCATGAAAAAGAAGAGAGACTCAATGTCAGTTTGGTCAATTTGAAAATTCCCCAGTAACTTCCAGGAAATCGCCATCTTTCTCCTGTGGGGTGGATGACATGGGGCTTAGTTTGACAGCTACAGAAATTCACCGTGTGGGGCATTACCTACGCATTATCCACGTTCAGCAGTGAAAATTCAAAGTTTAACTGTCTAATCTTCCCCAAAAAGACTTTTCGCAGTGTCAAAAAAAAATTAAGATTAACAACCAAAAAATATATTATTTTGAACAGCCCAAATTTTATTTTATAAACCAATGACAGCTACTAGAAGATGCTTTAGGAAACCTTAGCTAAGCCACATGAACAGTCAGGCCTATACAAGTACAGAGAATCTAAACAGGCTTCAGAACTAAAAACTAAGTTGTACGGCCCGAGAGCATACAACTTAATTTCTACCAAAAACACACTTTTTCAAAAGGGCCATGGGAATATCAATTGACAAAAGCAGTAAACAAGTAGTATGATTAGACAGAAAAGTCTCAATTGCTTAATACAAGATAAACTTATCAGTTTTAAAGTTTCTGCATCCATTTTAAATGATTAGTGCAGGAGTGGGGAAAAAAGATTAGGATGATTTAATCATACCTTCCAAAGCAAGCTCCCATTGGAGCTAAAGCAGCGTTACAGTCCAGGTTATAGGAATCTAGGTTACACGATAAATTGTTAAAAGTAGCACATAACTATTATTTTCATACCACGTTCATGCTTAGGGTAATAAGAAAATCCTGTTTTCAGAATTAATTACATGTAATTCCAGTTTACCAGCACATAGTTAGGTCATACACAGGCACAGCAAAAGCAAATGCAGGACCCACTCACCCGCCCTGCCTGCCTGGCAGCCCATGGCCCGGAGGCTCCGTCTACCCTCTCTACCAGCCTCCCCGCGCTGCGGCACCTGCCGGAGCAGAGCCAGCCCCGGAGCAGGGGAGCCGACTGCCAGGACTGCTGATCCACGCAGCACGCGTGGAGGGCCCTCTGCCATCTGCCCCACCAGTTTTCTCACCTCCAGTAGCAAGGGGGGATCTGAAATCCCCACACCTTGAACAAAGTGATTAACATCTGACTGGGAACCCTAAGAAACTGGCGTTCTTGCATTTGAAATGAACTGACTATTCAAATGGATAGCACTCCCTTTGCACAAAGTTGTGTTCTGATTTTAAGCAAGCAAGCACTTGTGTGTACATGTCGTGTTCTAAATGCACCAGGGCAGGAGTTCAATCCTTGAAAAAGGAAACCTACTAGGAAGATTCTGGTAATTTGAAGTAGATACCACTCCCCACCCCAACCTGTAAATTGTAATACTGAATTTTTATTGAAGTAAAGCACACTAAATCAAACCAATTACAAAGATACATGTGTCACACCAAGAAAACATTTTCAGTTATGCTGACAGCCCAGAATGCTTTCAATTTTTCAAAGACAGTTTTAATGCCATGGGAAAAATGCTCACGACGTTAAAATGAAAAAAGCAAGATACAGTACCATATATGCAGTAGGATCTCAACTATGAAATAATTTTAATATTTATACATTGAAAAAAACTGGAAGAAAATGCACCAAACATTTAACTGCAGTTATCTCTGTATAGTGGGGTAACAGAATACTGAATTTTTTACTGTTCGGAAATTGTCAAGTTTTCCAAGAAATTAGTACTTATAAATCAGAAAACTAGCGAGAAGCTTGAACTCAGATGTCAAACTGCTTCATAACTAGCGAGGATGGTTACGTAGGAACCAGCAGTGAACCAGCTTTCAGGCAGGTTGCAGGGACGCCTCTGTCACCTCAATGAAAAAAGGTCCAGCGAAATTTCATCACAAGTTCAAAACAACGTGTATCACGGATGTTGGAAGCTTTAGTTAAGTTCTACCCCCAGAAACTTCAGTAGCTGATAGCTAATCCTAATAAACAGAAAATGCCAACTTTCCATTAGAAGTTTAATGCTATCTTAATTGCCTCTAATTGTTCTTGTTCTCAGAGACTGGTTTGAACAAAGGTCCTAAGTTAGAAATTCCAGCCTTCAGAGGAATTGTAGTTAAAGAATATTCTTTGAAATAATCAATTTTAAGCAATTAAGAGATCAGATTGCTTTGGTGCATTAATCTCTTACATCTTGATTTCCAAAAAAGTTTTTAAAAGATTTCACTGTTAAATAACTATTTTCAGTTCTGTTATTTCCGGAAGATGAAGACTGCAACATTCAACATGCATTCATTCATTAAGAAGCTACTGTGCCCCACACACTGTGCTAGGAGTGTGGGCAAGGAGGAAAAGGGATTGTAAAAGGTGGAAGGACATGAATCCCCCACAGGTCACTTCCATTAGCCCTTGCAACAGAAAACTGCAAGGAGTTTCTTTTATACTGTACCATTAGTTGGAAAGCACTTAACCTATCCGTGCTAGCTGTCAAAATCTGTTTCTAAATATTTAGCTTTATCAGTGGAAGGCTGAAAAGTGACAGAGAGGAGGAGAGACAGAGACCAAGCACAAATCCTTAAACTTCTTCTTACATGTACTGGATCTCAGTCGTCTAGGAAGTTTTACCAGGAAGATTAGTTCTCACCAACACTTGCTAACTTCTCTTCTCTCTCGCTCTAGTGGACACAGGCCAAACAACGTCTTCACAAGAGAACAAAAGCTACAAAAACCTGTGCTCAAAGAAAGTCCTATTGGTTCAGGCTGCCCGAACCAGAACCTTCCACAGACTCCAGGGGAAGAAGGTATCAGTTTTATGCATTTCGTATGACAAACTGGGAACTTGCCTTCTATTTTTTCTGGGTAAAAATTCCTATCTGACCTTATACCCCTTATTACAATTTCAAACCACTGTGTTTTTTAATGCCCCACACCCAGTTTCTCCAGATCCAAGAACCTGTCAAGCAACTTGATGATTTAAGAGAAAATAAGGATTTCCAAGCAGCCCAGAGAAAGACTTCATTAGGAAAAAAAAAGGAAAATGGAGCTTATTAAGCCCTAAGGTGCTGGCACTATGCCTCAATCTGTCTGCCTGGGCTCACAGACTTCAAACAGTCTCATGTAATTCTAATAAGCTGGAAACTCCTTGAGGAGCGTATCTGATTCGTCTTTGTATCACCTGCTCCCACTACTGGCCTCTAATAGAGTACTTGGTATTTACTAGGTTCAGTGCATGCTGGGCGATAGGACAGGCTACAGAATGACAATACATGCTTCATTTTTAAAGACCACACCTTCCGCAGAAGGATTTTAATGGCAGAAATCAGAATGCATAACACCACATCAATAAAAAACAAAGAGGGTTTTCAACCAAAAAGGCTTCAGACTTCAACACTCACTAAGGAGCTGCTGTCTTAACTCACAAAGTGCTTGCTTTATTTAAAAAATCTTTCCTTTGGTTCCTTTCCCAGTTTTCGAACTCACAGTGTCGTATCACAGGCTGGCGGTCTGCTTCTGCCCAGGTCCTCTCGGCACTTACACCAGCAGAGGCTGGAGCCCACTGTCTTTTTCAAATTTGTCTTAAACATAAAAGGAACTGAAACTTGGGCAAGGTGGCATCTAAAAGCCCAATGCCAATGACAGCAATGGTTCCCACCAGCGCCTATTACAACACCAGCCTGTGTGCGCAACAGGCCTCGAGTCTGAACTGCTGGCTTTTACAGAGGGCCAGCCCAGGCCCAGTGGGGTTAAGCTCCTAGTACTGCAGTCAAGAACGTCATCAAAATGACTTTTGGAACTAAAACCAAGTGTCTCTGAATAGTCTGAACCAGGGCCAGAAACCTACAAAGACCACCTACGAGATGATTTGAGCGAGAGCAAGGCTTTGAATAAAGCTATCAAATCAGTCAAGTCTGACTGGGCATCCAGCATCCAGGTCTCTATCTCGCCTCCACGAACACCCACCCCACTCACTCTGGATCCTTTCCACCTAATCCCCATGATAACAAAGAGCTCAGAATGAGGAGAGGAGATTTCCACCTAGGCTTTCCAGACACAGCTCCAGCTTGGGCAAGTCAACTCAGAATCTCTCTTTCCATCCAGTACAGGAGAACACCACCACATCCATTGGTTTCTATCAACAGGAAACAAACTCAGACCTTAGAAAGGAATACGAGTAAGTGGTTAACGAGTTTTATCACCCCTCCAGCTGGAGTGGCAACTGCAATTTAAAAAGCGGCCCTCCTGAGAAGAGAGGGGAAAAGCACCCTCCAAGGCCACCGGAGCGCCAGGCCTGTTTTCACAGTAATGCCATCCAGAGGCACAGGGCACTCACAGGACTGAGAGCGAACCAGAAGTCCTCTCCAGGCAGAGAACAAGCAACAGTGCTGTGAAAGGGTAGGTTCTCTGCTCAGCTCCGCACTGAACACGTCGCCTCTCACCAAGACTGCCTTGGAGAGGTTAACCATCTTGCCCAAGGGCCTACTGGGAACGCGGCCTATACACAGAGCCGCAACACTCTTCCCACACAAGGGAACCAGAAATAGCAGGGCACAAGCCATTCGCCTGCAAGCCTACCTAACCAGATCCACCCAGAGAGAAAGACTCCAGACAGACAGACAAAACTTTCTGATGTCTTCAGAGAAGAAAAATAAGCCTAGAGACCTTTCCCACCCACTCCCCAGACCTACGAGGGGGGATGCCAAATGTACAAATACAGAAGCACAGGGGTTAAAAGCATGCATTTTGGAGACAGAGCTGGAATATCTATTCTACCACTTACTTGACCTGTTCTAATTTAGCCAAAAAGCCTTTCTTCATCCATAAAATGGAAATAACCCAGGGTAAGTGTGAGCGCCCACTTAGGGTGCTGACAGGAATGCTGAAAGAAGAGCTGTAACGGTGTATCACCTGCAGGGACCACCCGGTCTCCTCTGTTCTTGTCTAAGGAGTTTACTTTGTAGCACTCCTAAGGCACACCCGTTACATTCTGCCCTTGTTGTAGTCACTGGGGACCTGCAATCCTCAACTCTCTGGAAAGGTCCTCTGCCCCACTCTGCTGTTATCTGCGCACTCCACAGGCCTCTCTGAACCCTGTTAACTCGAAACACAGCTACGCCAGGTTCTTTGCCAGGTTCTGTTAATGCCCAAAGCTCCAAGACCACGCCCCTGCCCTAACCTAGCGCAGTCTACCGGAAACAAACTGGGAGAGCAGACACCCAGTCCAGAGAAGGCCTGAGGGAACGGGGAGAACCGAAGGAAAGCTTCGTCACACAAGGGACATCTGAACAGTCTTAAAGGATCAACAGGCAGAGGGAAAAGCTTACGAAGAGCACGGAGGTATTCAACAGACTGAACAGGATGGCTAAGATCTCTGACCTAAGGTCAGGACCAAATCCTAAGGGCCTTGCAACGCCATGCTGAGTTCTGACTTCACCCTACAGGCCACAGAGAAATGAAGGCTTTTTTTCCATGAAGTAACAAGATCAGAAAGATGGTTCCAGAGATACCAGGGAAGATGGACTGGTGAATGGGTCACCTCAGGCCTGGGAAGCAAGAACAGGAAGGAGATTATTCCAAGATCCCAGGGCACACCTCCTCCAGAGAGCCTTCTCGGAACCCAGGGCCAGGAGGCACTGTGAAATGTCCCTTTCTGCCTCCACATATCTTACACATACCACAGTCATGACACTAAAATAAATCATCCAAGTATGTGTTCGCCTCAACAGAAAAGGAAGCACTCTATTCATTTATATATTCCCAGAGACCAGGCAAAATCTGCCATGTACACGTCTGCTGAATGGTTAAATGAGAAAAAGACACGTTTTTGCTGTTTCGGGGGCTGCAAGGCTCCATCCAATTTGAAACCCAAAGTGAGACAAATGGCTGTGGAACACTTGGTGGAGATGTCCGTTGCGCGACAACGGGGCATACAGTCAAGAGAGCAGGTCTAAACCAGAAGCACAGATTTTGGAAATGAAGACTGAGATGGCCCTTGAAGGGCCTGCAGGAGGAGGTGGCTAAGGCTAGAATCCTGGGGAACGTAATCCAAGTCAATGAAGGAGCCTGAGGAAAGGTCAGAGACCCAAGAAGCCTAAGAAGAGGGGACAAGACAAGGAAAGCTCCAGAAGAGAAAGGATGACCTCAAAGAGGGATAATCCGAAAGGTACTGTACGACAAAATGGTCCAGATGATTTTTGGTCTATCTGAAAACTTCTGTTCACATAAAAATGAGGTGCCAGGTATGTCAGCTCTCAGAAAATTTTCAATAATATTCTTATTTTAAGACAAAGATCAACAAGGAAAGGACAGAAACCAATTTAGCAGATGCTTATGTATTTCTTCGATTTCTCTGTGAGTTTAATATTCAGACTAGATCCCACAGTACACAGAAAATAAGCAATACAGTGCAGACAATTGCCAAAATAAGGCACTGGATTATATTCTTTAAGCTTCAATATCCATTACCTGACAGTTTAGGCTAAAACTGTTCAGTAACTATTAATTGATGTATTTTTGATTGAAACAGTATACTTAAGGCCTAAGACTGATAAGGGTACTGATCAGAGATCTTACTCATTGTCACACCCTCACCGTCTACATAAAATACTCGGTCTCTTACGTCTTTGCCATTTTTCTTCAAATAAGGGCCTATTTCAGGTATATACAGGTGCCATTTGGTGCAGGTTTGTATTTTGGAGCTGATAAAGAAAAACCATGGTAGAGAACTGTCCTCTCTTATAAAAAAAGGGCAGGATGAGGTCTCTGAAAAAGCAGAAATCACTATGGCCTCCTCCACTCCCGTCTGCTTTGATTAAGAACTTAGGAAGGCCGCTTCAACATACCAATTCTTTCCCTACATCTCCCCAGCACTCCAAAACTTCATGAATTCAGACTCTCCCTCCCAGGTGGGACTCCAAGAACTTCAATATGACCTCACATTTCATAGATTTCACTAAGCAAATTATATGCAAAACCAAATTCTGACAAGTACGTATCCTAATTAAGATGTTTCTGAATACATTTTAAAAGATCATCTGAACAGTTTTCACTTCGATTTACAGACTATTCAAAGGATCAATCATAAGTGCACCTGGCTGCAAAGTTAGTCATTAATCTGCATTACAGTTTAGTTAACAATGCCCTATACTACTAGAAATCATTCAAATTACCTTAAATACTCACATCAGACTAACATTCCCCTGAATACACTCATGTTCTCTAAAGCCACTAGAGCACAAGACCCAGGAGAACTCATGTTTCTGTATCTCTTTCGGGGGGTTCTGTTACTTCACCACAACCACGTGAACTCGGTGTGCGAACCCCAGCATAAGAGTACACCGAGTCCCCAGTTACTGTGGATTGGTGCAACTTGCTAAGTTTATTGAAGGGAAAGATTATTTTTCTACACAGCTTTGTAACTAAACGTTTTTAAACTCTCACAATTCAAATTTAAGTCGAAACTATAAATAGTCCCTTCCTAAAACTACGTCATCACTAAAACTCCCAAAGTTCAGGAAAATAATAAATCACAAACGTTGAAGAGATTCAACTTAAGAAAAAGTAATGGGAGCTGAACAATACAATAGAAGTTTTTGGAAGGGGAGCTGGCTTGACCTATTTACAATGTACATAACTGCATTAAGATTTTATAACAAGAGAGCCATTTATGTTTCTTAAAACTCGCTTCTAAAGTATAGTATAATACAGAAAAAAGACACTTTAACAAGAGAAGCATGGAATGAATCATAAATCCACTTATGATAAAGGAAGAAAATGAGACTTCCTAAGGGAAGACAACTTCATCAAACACTACTGTGCACTAAAATTGATCTGACAAACTGTACACTTGCAGTAAGTTTTTCCAAACTTAATGGTAAAAGACATAAAACTGCTAATTCAATGGGAAGACCCCAATCTCTTCTGCCTGAGTTTCAAAAGTCCTGCTGGCCGAACTAGTCCACTGGATTAGAAACAGCAAGCAGTCTTACGTACTGCACCCATACACCGTGGACTTTCCTGCAACATATGTTTTTGTTTGTGTTTTTAACTTATAAACACACTCACAATCAGGAGGAAAAGAAGAACACTTTTTCCTACCCCATGTTCTGAGTGGGGTTTTAGGTAAAGAACCAAGACTTGCCAAAGAGAACAAGAATCTCTCTAAGCACTAAAGCTTCCACGATGTAGAAGCCCTTTGGATAAATCCCACTATTTTTATTACTAGGTCACTTTGCTTGGGATGACCTGCACTATGGCCCAGAAATGCTAACGTTTTACAAGACTCATGACCTAACTCAATAATTTCTTCTGTCTGCTTAGTCACTTCCTCAATCCATATTTGCATCTTGGTTCCAACCAAGTCTTATTATTTTGCTGTTTGATTTTTATGGCAGTATTACATGTTGTCACACAGAAGTGCCTCTCCCAGGTCTATGTGGAAGTCTGCAGTAGAGAACAAGCAACAGCAGACTGACTGACTGCACACCCCAGGCTTCTCCAGTAACACGTAAACCCCTTAGCCAAGAATGCCTTTTCCTGGCAGGTCTGGCCTGGGCAGATGGTGAGGGACTGTGCTCTGACAGTCCTGACTATCAAAGGAAGGACCTAAGGGACAACAGACATAAGGGAAGTCGATTATTCTTACATCTGTCCACTCCCACTTGGGTCATCATCACCCTTGCCCTCTCTAGGCACACTCAGTAACGTAGGGCGTCAAGGGGAGTTCCCACGAGAACTAGCCCAACAATTACCTGCCTTTCTTGCCTGACACTGACCAAGCTCTCCAGGCCAATTATAAATGTAAGGATTCTTAAGACACAAGAACTTCCTCTTCGACTCAGAAGAGTAAGAAAACACGTACAACATAAGTGTAAAGCAATAAATTCTAATCAATGTTGCAAAAGATTCTGTTGTTGTAACACCAATAAGCTCAAACTAACTTCCTAAAAACATTCTTTAGGATGGGCTGGCTAACATTCAAAAATTGCCCATGTAAGTTCTTAGCTTACGTTCTACTTAAACATTTTCTAGAGCAAGTAGTTACTATAGTAGACAAAAGACAGACAATGTATCTGTACCTAAACCTAAACGTGAAAATGGGTCCACAGGCACACTCTTAACCATTTTTCCAAAGAAATATGTTTAAACGGCTTTACCATGCAGAGCTATGGCTTCCCGGAAGGGTTGCAAATCAGTCTCTACAGATGAGCTAGTTTCCGCTGAAGTAGCTCGGCTAGGGGACACTACAGTCAGTCTTGGGGGAGCTCTAGAGTTTCGTGGTGGAGGAACTTTCCCACACAGGAAGCTGATCAAATCTTCTCTACGAATAGTTCTTCTGCGCTTTTTAACCCAAGCCAACACATCCTTATTGCGTCGCTGATAGCCAATCTGAATTCCAATATCAAAACTTCGCTGATGGGTATCCACGCTTTCTGTTAGAAAGAAAGAAGGAGAAAAAAGATACATCATCATCAGCAGCCACGCTACATTCTCTTCTTAAGAAAACCACTTCACAAGTTAACCGAGCATCATAAAGTATGGGGCTAAGTCTATCAGTAATTACTATTTCATTCACGTTTGAAATGTTACACATGACATTTAATCTTAATTGTCTAAATTCAGAGCTAACACATCATATAGTCCTAGAGCTTCTGCCTTGTTCTTAGGGGAATAAAATGTAAACAGACAGACTACTTACTGCTACCTAAATTATCATTTTTAAAATACTATTCCCTAACAACACTTGCTATACTTAATCTAAATAAGCTAGCTTGTTCAGTAATACTAACAACTGGTAAATTATTAAATGCTTATTACATTATACTCAGCTTCACCTGAGAAAAAAGGTAACACGAATACCTGGAGAGCGGTACTACAGACCCCTTACTGCAAATGAGGAAACATGTTGAGCAGCGACTAACTCTACAAAGGTCAAAGAACATAGGAGAGCCGGAACTTTGCTTCAGTCTGCAGCTCTTCACCGCTCAGCTATACTGCTCTCTTCCAGAAAAGAGTGACCTCCCGTGAGCTCTCAGTAGGAGCAGGAACATCATCCAGCAGGTGACTGAACCCTGCACATCACTCAGGCCCAGCTCTCCGGCATTCACCAGGTCATTTCAGAGGCCCACTGACAGGGTCAGCACCAAGAACTGGGAACACAGCGCAGGCAGTGGCAAACATTTTCCAAGTAATAAGGGAAAACGAATTCTGATCGACTGCTCAACACCAAAACCAAACAGCACAGCGGCAACAGAAAGGCTTCATTCATTTCTGAAACTAGGTGTATTTTCATTCTGCTTCCAGTTCCCAACACTTCCCTGTAACTCCTAACCATTCCCAGAGACCCTGCCCTAAAATCCCTCAGACTGGCCTCCCGGGTCCCTGGAGACACTGCCCCCTGGATACACTGAACCCGAGTTCCGAGAAAATGATCCCTGCCTTGACTGGTTTTATAGATTTGAAAAAAGTATTTGCAAATTTAAGTCGCTACAATTTGTTTCTAGCTTAGCTGCTATGCTGGCAGAAAATCACCAGTCTATCTTTAGTGACATTAAAGAAGATGGTTCCTTTATCCCTGGACCTTTTGGAAAAGCAGTAATTCTTGGTAACACAGAAAAATCACTTCTTTATTACTTTTCCTGGCCTTGATTTTCCGTAATTCCTTGTCTGTTACATCTAAAGTAGACTGAAAGGAAGAGCAATGATCAACGAATGAAGAGCTGTGTTCCATACAGACAGACAAGAATCCAGACATCTCACAGGCTCCCAGGCTGCACGAATTTGCATTATTAAAAAAGACAGCGAGAGGGGAGCACAAGCAGAACTTTTATAACAAGCCCTATTTCTTAGCAGATGATTGGTCTCTATTGCTAAAAAAAGATTTTTTTTAATGCAAGAAGTTGTCCATGGGAGCACTCTTGAATTAAACTCCATCTCAACTTTGAGAAAGTAGATTTTAACTTTAAAGAACTAAAAAGCAGCTCAGAAGTACAGAAATTTCTCCACTGTCTCACTACTGAACAATGGCCAAGTTACAATGTGAATCAATGTCTTCTGATTTCTCATCTCATCACAACAAAGCAAGCATGAACTCCCATCTTTTCCTTAAAGACTGGCACCTGCACTAACATCTGTTGCCAATCTTTTTTCTTCTTCTCCTCCCCAAAGCCCCCCGGTACGCAGTTGTATATTCTAGTTGTGAGTGCCTCTGGTTATGCT
The DNA here is from genome assembly GCF_041296235.1 of Equus asinus. Taxonomy (NCBI): domain Eukaryota; kingdom Metazoa; phylum Chordata; class Mammalia; order Perissodactyla; family Equidae; genus Equus; species Equus asinus. Next base: position 42,207,512 of record NC_091803.1, read on the forward strand.
ATGTGGGACGCCGCCTCAGCATGGCCTGATGAGCGGTGCCATGTCGGCACCCAGGATCCGAACCAGCAAAACCCTGGGCCGCCAAAGCACAGCGCGTGAACTTAACCACTCGGCCACGGGGCCAGCCCCAAACTCCATTTTAAAGGGAAATAACATTCAAGAGGATAATACAGCACTCGCCCATCTCTTAAGTCTTAAAGACTTAGACGAAGCCAACCTTAGAGGCTTGGATAAACTCTAAGATGACCTGGTAAAGCTGTATCTAGACCTTAAGTGATCCTGACAGAGCTGGAAGCATTTTAAGAGAAATCAAGTCATGGAGCAAACTAAGTCCAACCCACAGGACCACAAAAAGGAGGAGAAATATAAAGTGCATGAACCGAGAAGCAACCAGTTTTCTACAAACCTGCCTTACCTCAAAGCACAGTTACCACCAACCTCATAATAGAGAAGTTTCCATTTCCAAACAGAATGACTGAGGAAATTTTATTTTTCAAGAACCAAATGGAGGCAGGCCAAGAACCGGAAGTACAGAGCGAAAAGAAGGGGAAGCATGAAAGGGACACAAGAAACAAGTTCCAAGCAGGCTTGGGTAGCGCAGACTAAGACAAAGAGCCACCTAAGTGTACAGTGAGTAAACCAGACAGCAAGAGAGAGAAGCTAAACTTGATCAACTCGACAGCCAAAAGGGACGGGCCCCGGGAGGTGGTTTAAAAAACGGACACTGCGGGGAAGAAAGCGCTTGGCAAAGTTTTGGTTTGTTTTGACTGAGGTCACAAGGAAGTCCCAAAAGTCAGATCTGTAAGGGGCTGGGTTTAATCCCAGCTCTGAACAAAGCTGGAAACCCCAATACTCACTGGTGTAGATGGATGACAGTTACACAGTAAGCTGTGACTCTCTTAAAATTTAAGCAACTGACCAATCGTTTCACCTAAAAAAAAACTGCACGAGTCTCAACATGAGAACCACGGGCACACTAAAAGTCAGGCACTTCGTAACCCCGGCTTTCACAGACTAGAGGGCAGGAGGAGAAAAGCAGGTGCGTTATTTAAGGTCTTCAGGGCCACGCTCTTGCACCGCCTGAGCGTAATTTGGTTTCATATCACTAATAGCATATCCTGAGAGCCAAATCCAATTGTATTACCATCCAGATTAATCCAACCTGTCATTTCCTTAAATAGAAAAATCTCATGTTGACACTAAAAGCATTTAAAATACAGTCCTTATGTTTAGTCCTTTAAATAGTTACCAGGTTGAAAATAAAACCCTCCTATCATATCTTAAACTTAGCAGGAAAGACCTGAATGCTTACTGGAGAATCTTCAGCATGACTAGACTTAATATAATCACACGTTAATTTAGCGTCCAATAGAATAACACACACACACACACACACACAGATGGCCTCCTGAAGGCTCGCAGCCAAGACTGCTTTGAATATATCTGAACCCTGACAACAGGACACCCAAATTCTGGAAGGGCAGAGCGCAGAAACTGTGGGCCAGTCTTGCGTCCAACACTAGTTTACTGATGCCAAAGCCACGGTGGAAAAGGGCCATAAGCTTGAAGGTTAGGCAAAGCCCAAGGGCATCGAAATGTCAATCTAACCTTTAATCTCAACACATTCATTTCCTTAGTCAAGAAGCAAACTGATTCATACAAGTCACAGGAGCGGTCCCATTTTTTTTTTTATAGAAGCATTGAATCCGAGAGCTTTTTACAAGTCTAATCCTCCCACCACTGGCAGGGCGTGGTAGGCACAAAATCATCCTGATTTCTGAGGTGAAGACCAAATGCAAAACTTTCTCACATGATACACAATCAAAATTAATCAGACTTCACTACTTAGAGTTTTCTGATACTTGCAAACCTCCTGTGAGTCAGCCAGAGCAGACAGCCCGATTTCATAAAAAGCAATGGGAATTGAGGTTCAAGGGCCTTGCCCAAACTTGGGAAGTGGCAGAGTTCCTTCTCCAACGTACTCCTTCCTCACAACAGAGAAGCCGCCCCCCTCCCGAGAGGACCTGCAGACCAGAACAGCGCACGGCTAGACCAAAGCCACGCTTCGTGGAATACTAACACCTGCACAATACCTGACCTTAACAATTCAATCTGCACTAACCAGCCAGTCTGGCACAGGAAAAATACATTAAAAATGCTTCGTGAAAAACAAACATCTGAGCCACGGCCAAAGTAAAACTTTTCCAATGTTTTGAGAAAATACCTGTGATGTATTCCCTAACAAAGAAATACCCAAAAATAAGAACGAACTTCCAGCTACTTATATATTTACTTAATCTTCACCGAGCACACATGACAAAGGAAGGGGCCAGGGAAGACAGAGCAGCCAGGTGCCTGGCACCCGATGCCCGTCCACCCTCTCCTAAAGGAACTCCAAGTTCTTGTTCGGACAGCTCTGGGGCAGCTTCCTCCACAGCAGCTCAAGGGGTGGGCACGTGGTGCAGTCCAGACTAATCTGCATAACCCCAAACCAGGGCTGTGACACCAGTTCTGAGTAAGCATGTGACCCAATTCTGGCCAAGGGACGTCACTGCTGGTAGCTCCTGGAAAGCAGCTTCCTAGCTCTTCTGAGCTTCAGTGAGCGGCCCTAAGATGCGAGCTGCCGATACACTGGAACCAGTCTGAAGACAAAGCTCCTATGCGCACCGGCACACACTGGGCGGGAGAGCCGCAGAGCAGGGGAGCCCCAGGCACTGGATTAAGCCAATCCTACCCTTGGCCTTCGAGTCAGAGAGGAGTCAATCCACGTCCACACCACTGAAGCCAACCTGACTTGTATTTTCTGGTATTTGCAGTCAAAACACCCTTTTACAGAGAAGTTATCATACGAAAGTGATTGTCTTCTATAAAAATTTAAACAGAATCTACAAACGATATTAAGAAGGACTAAGACTACTGCTCCTTATACTAAGTTTAAGAATAAACATTAAGACTTTGGATTTCTAATTGTAATCCACACTAAGATGCTTTGAACAAAGTCTCAAAGCTCAATAATAATTTTTTGCAGCAACGAGAGTCACAAATCAGCTCCAGGAAGTCAAACTGTAAGGAGCCGAAACTCCATCATGTCTCCAGATAGAATACGCTTTCTCTGACCATTTGTTTATACATCAGCCAGTTGCCACTTGGCCCACAAATTTTCAGTGTGTCAGTTCACTTTCAGTTTACGTATAGGCCCAAAATGGCTACACTGACACAAGACTAAAGAGGATTTAGCATCAAGACGTCTCAAAAATAAGGACTTAAAGGGCATCCTGCTGATTTTCTCACTTAACAATTCTATTTATTTAGCCCTTTCAGGGAAAGATGCAGAAGGAAAGAACACACTACAAAGCTTATTCCAACCCAAGAAAAACAAGTGAAGACAAAAAATAAACCAGAATTTCTCCCCTTCATCCTAAGCACTACCCATAGCCAGAAACACATGAAAAGTAAAACTTGACCACCAACACAGCCAATGCTTGAATACTCATTTTAGGCCAGCACTCAACTAAGAGATGGCACTCCAAGTTGTGGGTACCTATCCCTACTTACAGCTGAGAAAATGAAGGAACACGTGGTGAAACATCCTGCTCCATCACCTGTCCCCAGGACCGCACAGCTAAGCAGCAACAGACTAAAACCTGAACTCAACACCCTAGCAGGACTCCAGGATGACGGCGCTGGCCTTCTGCAGGCCCTGCTAGAGTACAGACCCACCTCAGGCAAACGCCGCTCGAGGAGAGAACCAGAAACAACTTTAAGATAAGCGATACCACGAGAAGGCTCTCCACATATGTGGCAGGACTCAGCATGCAACTGAAGTTCCAGATGCAGCTTTAAAATGCGGAGGCAAAGAAAGGGAGCTTAGCATAAAACAAGAATCAAAAAGGAAAAACATTAAGCTGGGAAAGGACACGTTGAGAAGTGGCCCGAAGGGGTGCTCAGAGGGGCTGCTGCAGAGCCAGGGCGCCAGCCCCCGCAGTGTGACCACGTGGGGCACCCCAGGACAGCCCTGGCCTGGAGGACAACAGTCCAACCTCTCTGCGGAGTGAGGAGCCCCAAGCAGCAGAAATTCAGAATCAGATAAAGAGAACACTTTCCTAAGGCGGAGTCAGGAGACAGGCATTGGAAGCGGCCACCCCAGGAAATGCGGGGCAGATTTAAGAAGCAAACACAGATAGGCTTGGCCCAGCACTTCCCAGGAAAGCATCAACCCTGGCGAGATCAAACGACCTCAGTGTAACTCTTCACTCCCTTCTCTAGGGCACATGTCAAAACATGGTCCTAGGCCAGGGACAAGACACGACTCAATCCTAAACAAGCATTACCCTCTTTAGATTTATCACCTCGAGATAAAAACGAGCAGCAGCAATCACGATTTTTCTTCCCCTTTCCAAAAAAGGATGCCAAAATCTTGCCCTACTACATGGAGTAGAAGGATGCACTCCATTTTGCTGAATTCTGTCCACACTGAGGGGGCACCTCAACTCACTCTCCTCCAAATCCTTCCAGCCACATTCCAAACCAACCAACCAGTCGTTCAATTTTTCAAAAGCCCACGGGTAATCAAAAGGGGCCCTCTGCTAGGCTTTTACCCCAATTCTGACTTTCCTCTGTGCTCATTTTAGGAGTTAGCGAGAAGCTGGTGAAAGTGCCAGCCTCTTCCCAGGCTGCAGAATGAGCCATTTTTAGCTTGCCAGGTAAGTGCTTAATCACACAAAATACAGGAGCACTGCCCAGTAAAGGGATCCCCCCAAAATCTTCCCCCTGTACATTACACTTAAATATCTAATCAGAACCGTGAACACTTAAATTTACCGCTACTTAAGGCTGCACGCACTGTGACCCTATCTTGCTAACTATATTGGTTCTATTTAAGGCATCCAATTATCCCTAGAGCTGTGAGGTATTTGTGATCTCTGAAGAGGAAGAATGTGAGGATCTGCAGAGAAGTATCCACTCTCCCCGACCTTCCTACACTGCCAAATTCTACACGTCACAGCTTACCTTTCCTATCAGGAAAAAAGGGATGCATTTCATTTGACAAAACAAAACCAGTTTAGTCTAAGAATCCTGCATTTGCAATAATCCGAAAACCTCATGTAACATTTATTGGAAAAAAATTTAATGTATCCCATTAAGTTTTCTGAACAAAGCAAACGAGTAAATCACAAGATTTTCAAATCAAGTAATCAAATCAGGGATTACTTCAGTGTTCGGCTTCTGAGCCCATCTTCTCATATGAAGAGTTAGCATTAAAGAAGTCCACCAGCTCTAGTCCTAAAGAGATGCATTCTAGAAGTACATGACAGCACCAAAAACTGAACAGAAAAGACAGGACAGTCGGATTTCTGCACGGCCTAGGCCACGAGCCTGGCACACAGAAGGCAGTCAAAATGTGTTGCCTCCCCTTTAGGCAAAAAGTAATTGCAACAAGCGAATGGATAAACTGTGGTACCACCGCATACAACAGAATGCTGTTTAGCAAGGAAAAAAAAGGCACTATCTATTAACACCTGCACCATGAACTCAACAGATCAATCTCAGAAACGTTATGGAAGCGGAAGAAGCCAGATACAAAAGGCTACATACTGTAAGGCTCTACAGACATTGACAGAGAAATGGGAAAACCAACTATACATCAATCAGATGGGTGGTCACAAGGGCCGTGATAAACATATTCTAGTTCTTAGCAGTGTATGTTTGTCCAACTCAAGCTATACATATTAAAAGAATGATTTCACTGTATATAAATTACACTCCAAAAAGTCTGAGTTTTTCAGCAAATGATTTCAGAATTCCCCATCTGGATGAAAGGAAGAGCCATCCCAAAGAATGCTCAAGACTCTCAAGCACCGATGGATGTTACAGCAACTTACTCAAGAGTCAAAATTCAGGAACTCGGCGACATCAAATCAAAGTTGCCCACTGGGGCACCATTTAATCGTGCTTCCCTTTTCTCGGCAGGCCTGGCCTATCAGACTCTCATTCTCTAAAATTAACATGCTACTCACCACTTTCAGTTCATGTTCTCAAATTACGGTCCCAAAAAACTGCAAATTCTACCCAAGAAATCTCACAATAAGGAATATTTTTCCTACAGAAAGCTACCATCACTTGCACATTCTCACACAGTAAGAACCTGAGTCAAGTCTCTGCACAGCCTGTGTTTCAACCTATTTTGATGATTTTAAAACGCACAAAGCTCCATTCCTGTCATCAGCAGCTTCTAGAAGCCTGAAGACATTCAATCACATTTTTACTAAGACCAACAAAGTCAAATCCTTTTCCCATAGAAACCTGGCCACAAACCAAATCCAGGCACCCAAATCTTCAAAACCAGTAAGGCCTACAATCTAAACCCACTGCTACCTTAGAGAGCACAAGGGGCAAGACCCTTTCCTTACAAATCTCCCTGTCATCACACGGGGGGGAACTAACTCCAGAAAAACATGACCCTAAGATACCAGTCCGTCTACTCGAACTGATCACCGATTTCCTGGCGCCAGTTCACGATCGGGACACCAGGTGGTTTTGAAGGCCCGCATCTGATGAAGTAGCTGGAGAGGAGCCTGTCACTGCCCATCAACGCGCACAGATTATCCCAATCAGCCGATTCTCCACGCGTTTGTTTACTAACTATGGACCCACCAAGCTCGGAGTCGCCTAACTCGAGAACCTCCTCCTGGAGGGGCTGACACGCGTCCCCGCCACCTCTCTGGGGCACAGGCCCGTCCCCTCTCCGCCCCGGGGGGGCCTCTGCCCCGTCTTCCAGCTCAGGGCTCCCCCACCCGGGCTCGCTGACATCGGGACGCGGGGGCGCGGACGGGCACCCGCGCCCTGCACCGCGGACGCCCAGCAGCCCCTCTCCGGGAGGACATTCAGAAACGCCTCCAGCCCCGGCCAAACGCCCCGGGAAGCGGGGGGATGACGGGGTGCAAGTCGCCCCCACGTGGGGGATCAGTGATCTCGCCAGCCACCCCCGGAGACGTCCAGTTGGAAACCCTGGATCCAGGCGCCCCAGACGCCCGGGCAGCCGGGGACAGGGAGGGGGCCACCCGGGGCGCAGGGCCGCCCCGCCCCCGCCGCCCTCCCCCGGGGCGGCCACGCAGCGCGGCCTCCTCACCTTTGTAGAGGTTGGTGACGGCGGTGGCTGCGTTTTGGAAGGGGACCCAAAGCGACAGTCCTGGCTGCTGACACACTCGGTCTGAAAGAGGAAAAAAAAGACACAAAGACAGAGAGAGAGAGAGAAGGAGGACAAGAGAGACAGAGAGAGAGAGCACGGTTACTCGGGCGTCGATCGCTCGGGAACGGCCATATTAGGTTTCGCCATTTTGTTCGGGGTTTCGGGCTCCCCCGCCGGCCGGGAGGGCAGCGGGAAGGGGGTCGCGGCGGGGTGGAAGGGGCGGCCGCGGGGCTGCGAGGCGCGGCGCGGGGAGGGGAGGGGAGAGGGGAGGGCCCCCAGGTCCCCGCCCCGGGGCCGGCTCCGGGCGCAACGGGGCCGCCCCGCCGCCTCCCTTCGCCATTTTGTGACCGGGGGCGCCCGGCAGCCGGGCCCCAGGGGCGGGGGGCTCCCCCGGCAGCCCGGCGCCTCCCGAGGCCCCGCCGCCCGCCCGCGCCGCCATCTTGGCGGAGGGGGGCGGCGGGGCGGCGGCCGGGCGGGCGGCCGGGGCTGCGGGCCGAGGGGCGGCCAAGATGGCGGCGGCGGGCCTCACCTTTGTAGAGCTGGGCCACGGCGGTGGCCGAGTTCTGGAAGAGGTGCCACAGCTTCTGCTGCTTGTGCTCGGGCTGCGCGGCGGCCGCCGCCTCCTCCTGCAGCTCCGGGGGCAGCTGCTCGTCCTGCTCGGCCTCGGCCAGGCACTGCCGCTCCCACTTGGAGAACCAGTGCTCGGGCCCGTGCTCCTGGATCTCCGCCTCGCCCTCCTCCTTCCGCTCCTCCATCCCCCGCGGCCTCCCGCGGCCTCGCCGCCGCCGCCGCCGCGTCCTCCTCAGGCGGGGCCCCCGCGGGAGCGTCGTCGTCGAGCGGCCCGGCGGCGGGGCCCAGCGGCCGGCGGCGGCTCCTCGCGGCGGCCCAGGCCTCCTGCGCCCCGACGGCCGGCGAGTCCCGCCCCGCGGCCCCGCGCCGCCCGGGACGCCCCCCGCCCCGGGCCTCCCCGCCCCCGGGCCCCGCCGAGGGGCGCCGCGGCCCGGACGGGCACCGCCGCCCCTCGCCTGGCCGGCCCGAGCCCGGCTACCGCCGCCCCATGGCGCTGCGGCCCCCACTAGGGCCGCCGCCGCAGACCGCCGAGCCCTCCGCGCTGCCCGGCCAGCGCCGCCGAGCCCACCCCGAAGACTGAGAAGCGACGTTGTCGCCGCCGCCGTCGACGCCTCTGCGGCTGCTGGTCCCCGCCCTCCCCCGCCCACATGCTGACTGCGGAAGCGCCGCCCCCTCGTCCCCGTCGCCCCTGCCCGGTTGGGGCGCGCCCGCTCCGAGGGCCCCCATTGGCCCGATCCGACCGGTTCCGCGTGCCGGCCCCTGAACACAGCGTCGTGATTGGCTCGTCGGCCTGTCTGCCTGACGTAACCAATGGGCGGGGGAAAGGCAGTGAATGTCAGGAAGGATGAAGTCGGAGAAGGAGGGGGAGGAGCTGACAGTGGTTGCCTCCAAGCCAACCAAGAAAAAAATAGATAAGGAGGTGCGCATGCGCACTTGCTCGCGGCGTTCCCCCCCGCCCGGCGCGGGGTGGCCAGCGGGAGTCACGTGACCCGGCCCGGCGACCGCGCCCCGCGGGGGCTTTTCCGGCGCCTGTAGGCCCCAGGGGACGCGACATTGAGTCCGGCCCCCGGGCCGCGGGGACACAGGGGCGTGGTGGGTGGCAGCCTGCTTACTCCAGCCCTTTGGGCTTCCGAGGGGGAGAGGGAAGCGGAGAAAGTGAATAAAACGCGCAACTTGTGTCCAAGTTTGCAAAGTGCTCCCCCGTCTGTATATTGCACAGTCCCACTTCTTGGATGGACACATCGAGCCTCCGGGTCTAAAGGACAACTTCCAAGTTGCAAGGCCAGCGTGCCCTTCCTCGGGCTGACGGAGCTGCGCGGGGGAGGCCCTGCGGCCCGGCGCCCCTCCGGGGACATCGCCCCTGGACACCGCAGCGGCCGCCCAGCCGGTCCGCGAGGCCGAGAATAACCCGGAGCCGGAGAGGGGGGTGCCCTCGCGCGTGTGGCGGCCCCCGCACCTGTCCTAAGCAGCACACTCCCGGGCCACGTGCGGCCGCCAGCGTCACGCGCCAGCCTGCGCCTCCTCCGGCAGGAACCCGCGTGGCCGCGCCGAGTGGGAGGCCCGGCTCCAGGGGAAGGTCCTGCGCCGGCCTTGTCACCCCGCCTTGCGCCGTCGCCCTGTCCCCGCCCCCTACACCCCCCAGCGACGGGGGCTGTGCGCCTGCAGTGGGCCAGGCGCGGGGCTGCGCGCCCTGGTCACCGGCCGGGGCGGCCCCCGGGGCGCAGGGTCTGGGGAGGAAGCGGCCACGTAAACCGGCGATGACCGCACAGAAGCAAACGGGCCCTCTAGACCTACACGCGGGCGGCGGGGGCAGGAGGGCCCCGGGGGTCCGGAGGAGTCGGCCACCATCTCCCGCTAGCTGCCTGAGTGCGCCCCTACCCAGCAATCCGGCTTTACGCCATCCCCTTCGGAATTAAATCTGCCCTCCTCGCAATGGCCTAAAGGTCCCTGCAGGATCCGGCCCCGCCTCCTCTGTTCTCCTCTCACGCCATCCCCTGCTGGCTTATGCAGCCTGGCCGCACTGGCCTTCTTTCCGTGTCCCCAGGACGCCAAGCTCTTTTCTGCCTCAGGGCCTTTGCCCTCGCAGTTCCCTCTCTCTCGGAAGTCTTCTCCTCCTCCTTAATCCTCAAGGCTCTGCTCAAAAGGCCCGTAAGCACACAGAGTCCTTGTCGGATCAACCTGGATAACGGAGCGCCCTCCACGCGCTCTCCGATTGCCTGGCTTTGTTTTTTCAGACCCTGTATCACTATCTGAAATGATGTGCTATTGGTGTGTTTACTTAGGGGTCGCCTCGCACCAAAAAAAGTAGGTTCTTCGAGGGCAGGGCTGTTGGTAGCCGTGTTTCTGGCTGAACCGTAGAAGATCCGTAGGATTTAGGAAGAAAGGGAGATGGAGGCCAGGGCAGAAAGGACCTGCCAGGCGGAAGTAGAGGTTGTAGGGGAACCGCAAGTTCTTTTATTGAATCACGTTCAATAAAACACGATTTATGGATTCTATAATATGAAAAAAGGGTTTTTCAATAATGATTACAAAAGAAAAAATCGGAAAATCTTCGCTTATTTTTACAGCAAAAAAAGTTTCATCTGAGTGCATTTTAATATGTCTTCTGTGATAAGAGATCTTTCTGAGACCCGCTAAGGTCTTAAATGAGTCTCTCTCTCACACACACACGTGCACGCACGCACACGCGAGCACACACACACGCGCACGAGATGACGCTGGAGACCAGGCTACTGGCAGATGATTTTTCTCTCTTTCTAGACTGCGCTTTATAAAACCTAAGCAATGTTATCACACGTCAGCACCTGGTGGGTGCTCACAGCTGATGAGCAAGAGCTGTGGAGGGAGGCTCACAAGCTGCCACAGAGAAAAGCGGCATGTGCCAAATGCCATGAGGGCATAGAGTCAGAGTTGTGGGCAGGAGAAAGCGTACTTCCCAGTGGCGGGAATCCCGGAGGGCTTCCTGGGGGAGGAAGCATTTTCACTAGGCCATGAAGTACAGACAAGGCTCCTGAAAGGAGAGGCCCCTCAGAGCAGAAGGACACGTAGATTCAAAGGCACAGCAGTGGAAAAGGCTTAAGGAACCAGGAATGATCTGGGTTGATTTGAACCACATTGTCTTTCTGGTGATGACGTGGTACCCTGTAGTATGGCTTCCTAAATAATTGTACCAGCACTTCCTAGCTGAGTGACCTTGGGCAAATTACTGAGTCTCTCTGAGCATGATAAATGGAGATGGTGACAGGAACTCACAGGGTTTGCTCTCAGGATTAAATAATAAAATATAATAATAAGTGAGAAAAGAACAGAGTGCCGTGCCAGCACACAAAATCACTCAATAAAGACTAGCACTCAAGGGGCCTGGGAAAGTGCCCCCGGATGAGCCTCCAACCTTGGAATTGGGAGGCCTGTATGTGCCACGATGAAGATGACATCTCTCCGCCGAGATCTGGAAACGTCACATCCGTTGAAAATCACTAGAGCTTGATGACTCAAGAAAATGTGGGTTAATGTCTACTTTCCATTTTTAACATCCTTCCAGACTTTTAAATATGTATATGTAGATGCTTTTTAACATAAAAGATACATTACAAAGCTTGTTGTGAAACCTACCTTTTCTTTTCCATTCTATATATCTTGGACCTCTTTTCCATGTCAACAGTATAGTTGCCTTATTCTCTCTTATTAGCAGTCACGTAGCGTCCCCAGGTCTGGGCACATGATAGTGTACTTAACAACTCTCTCCTTAAGGGCGTCTAGGTTGTTTTCAGTGTCTTAATCTCACAATGACACGTCCTCAGCCTCCTTGTAGAGTCGTCTTTGCACACTCGTTCAGTTACTTCCTTTGTATCAATTCCGTAAAGTACGGGCTGGCCCGGTGGCGTAGTGGTTAAGTTCATGCGTGGCCCTGGGTTCGCTGGTTTGGATCCTGGGTGCAGACCTACACACTGCTCATCAAGCCATGCCGTGGTGGCGTCCCACATACCAAATAGAGGAGGACTGGCACAGATGTTAGCTCAGGGCCAATCTTCCTCACACACACACAAAAAAATCCATAAAGTAGAATCACTTGGTGAAAGCACTGTATTTTTCTGTATTCACTGGTTCTGTTATTATTACCACAAAAGCACTTGTTTCGCCTGAAGAATTCCAATTGCACAGAAGAACACAAAGCAAGAAGTACAAGTCATTCTACTTACCTTATTCCAGATCCTCCTCAATCCTATAACTAAGAAATAACTTGTGACCTTTGGAAACTGTGTCCGGGTGTATGTCATGTGCATACGTGTATACATGTAACTATGTACATGCATGTCCCCCTTAAGTGCAAAAAGGTCATCATTTTATATGTACTATTATACAAACTTTTTTCCCTTGATGTAATTTGGACATGACCCATGATACAATATAAATTCTTTTAAAATATTGTAAAGTATTTCATTGTGTGGACTGATTATTATAAAGTATTTAACACATTCCCTATTGATGGAAATTTTGGTTGTGACCAGTCTTTGGCTGTTATAAACAGGGCGGTAATGACCATCCTTGCATGTATGTGCTACAGTGAACATCTTTGCCTGTGTGTACATGGATGCATATGCAAATAGCCTCAGAAATAGTATTTTGGCATCAAAAGCTATAGGAATTAAATATTTTATAAGAGACTTTTTAAAAATGCCCTTCAGAGAGGCAGAGCAGTTGGCATTGCCTCCAGCGAGGACCTGAGTGTGCTGTTTTTCCACAGTCCTGTCGATACCGAGTATCATAAACAGCTTTGTACTTTGCTAGTCAAAGAAGCAAAGAAAGGATGTCTCCTTGTGGTTGTATTGTGATTAGCCCAGTTTCCCAGGTTGTTATTGGTTTTTGATTTTGTTTACACTTTTCCATTTTTCTTGCCTTGCCAATTGTTTTGTAAATAGGCAAATCTCTTACTATAAAGCTTCTGAGTTTCGCATCAGGCTTAGAAAGCCTTTCCACACTCCAAGATTATTTGTTAGCGTGACTGAATCAAAACCGAAACGGGAGCCCATCTTTTTCCTCACTTATATGACTCGTGAACAGAAATGTCAAGTGATTACAGGATCCCAAGAGCTTCTCATATCTAACACATGCATTCATCACAGTAGACAGCAAAAGCGGTCTCGTAGATTATTTGCTGCTAAAAAAGGTCAAAGTTAGACTCCAAGGCATGAGTCAAAAGGGGAAAAGTCAAACAATATTGTAAGCACAAAAAGGCAATACAAACAGCAAGATAAAATAAAACATCCTTTATTTAACATTTAACAGCATGCAAATCAGCAAGCATGTTTAAATAAGAGCAATGTTTTCGTGAGTTTTACTACATTTCCCATTCCAGTTTGGGACCAATGTTGACACAGTGATGCATCCTGGAGTCGGGTCCTGCATTTTTCTTCTGTTGCATGAAATACCAGAAGTCCAGTCCTGCACATGCAGCTTACAGCAGAGGCAAGAGCGCAACTTGCCCATCCTGCTGCCTTTCGGCCCTGCTTCGAAAGTTACACGCCGCTTCACCTTTGACAGCCCACATCTTTCCACGTGCTTGTCGGCCATTTGCTTATCTTCTTCGGAGAAATGCCTGTTCAAGTCTTCTGCCCATTTTTTATTTGGGTTCTCTTTTTATTATTGCGTTGTCAGATTTCTTGATATATTCTAGATACCAGTCCCTAATCAGATATATGATTTGCGAATATTTTCCCCCGTTCAGTGAGTCATCTTTTCACTTTATTGATGGTGTCCTTGGAGGCATAAAAGTTTTTCATTTCGACAGAGTGCAATTCATCTACTTTTTCTTTTGCTGCTATGCTTACATACTTTTTTTTTCTGCTTTATCTCCCCAACCCCCCCGCCGTACACAGTTGTATATCTTAGTTGCATGTCCTTCTAGTTGTGGGATGTGGGACGCTGCCTCAACGTGGCCTGACGAGCGGTGCCATGTCCGCGCCCAGGATCCGAACCCTGGGCCGCCACATCGGAGCGTGCGAACTTAACCACTCGGCCATGGAGTGGGCCCCCCACATACTTTTTTTAAGTGAGCTAAAATTCATATAACATGAAATTAACCATTTTGCATGCACTAGAAAAAATAATTTTCCCAACAATGGATAAATGGATAAGGAAGATGTGGTATATATATGCAATGGAATACTACTCAGCCATAAAAAAGACAGAATCATGCCATTTGCAACAACATGGATGGAACTTGAGGGTATGATGCTAAGGGAAATAAGTCAGACAGAGAAAGACAAATACTGTATGATTTCATTCATATGTGGAAGGTAAACAAACATTTAGATAAGGAGAACAGATTGGTTGTTACCAGAGCGGCAGGGAAGGAGAAAGGGGGAAAGGGGCACACATATATGGTGATGGATAAAAAGTAGACTATTGGTGGTGAACACGAGGCAGTCTGTACAGAAACTGAAATATAATAATGTACACCTGAAATTTACACAATGTTATAAGCTGATATGACCTCAATAAAAAAAAAATTTGTCACAAAAATGCAAGTGGCATATTTAAAAAAAAAAACACCCAGGAAAAAAACATTGCTAAAATCTAATATTGTTGCAATCTGAAGAGAGAAAAAGGATCATGATTATCATTTATTGAGTGCTAACCAAGCACCGTGCAGAGCTAAGTGACCTGGCTCAGTGGTTCTCAAAGAGGGGTGATTTTGCCCCCATCAGGGGACATTTGGTAATGTCTGGAGATATTTTGGTTGTAATAACTCGGGGGGTGGGGTGCTACTGCATCTAGTGGGTGGAGCCCAGGGACGCTATTAAACATCTTGCAGTGCACAGGACGGCCCCACGACAAAGAGTTCCCTGGCCCAAATGTCAGTCGTGCTGAGGTTGAGGAACCCCTGATCTATTTCCATCAATTGTCCCCTTTGACAGATAAGGAGACTTATCTTAGAGAGAGTAAAGAACTCATGTGAAACCACGCAGTTGTAGGCAGGAGGACCAGGACGGAAGCCCAGGCAGCCAGTCTCCAGAATGCCCACCCCTCCTGAGGCAGGACATCAGAAAGAGGATGACTTTGTGAGAAGACCTCTTGGAGAGGAAGGAATCCAAAGGTTATCGCTGAGAAGTCTCACATTCCTAGTCCACAGTCTGATCGTTCATTGAGCCAGCATCGTGCAATGAGCAATCGGGTCTAGCTAACCTGAAGCTGAGCAGGATGCTTTGCTCTGGAAAATTCTCCAAAGGAAGGCAAATGAGCTCCATAATAACCTCGATATGGTTCTAGAATATGCGTATTTTTGCTCCTCAGAATTACAATGGGGCTTTGTAGAAATATAGGTCCCTGGGGCCCAGTCAAAGCTGTGAAATGTCATCCTCCGGAGTGGGGCCCTGGAATCTGCATTTTCAAAAGTCCTCTGGTTTCTCAAGTGCAGTATTCACACAAGGACCATATCCTGGGATAGCTAGGACTGTTTTCAGATGTACTGGAATCAAGTGTGACTTGTTCCTCTGGCCTGGATCATCCTCTTGATTGTTTTAATCACTTCAGGATTAATAAGAAGCTTTAGGAAATCTAGAGACAGAAATCAACCTAGGAATATCTCTCTCCACTAATTTCCTCCCAGATAATATTTAGCAACGTCGAGTGTGTTCGTTATCTACTCTTGTGTAACAAATAATCCAAACTTAGTGGTATAAAACAACAGTAAACAACAAAAATTCAGGAGCAGCTCAGCTGGGCACTCCAACATGGGGCTCTCTCATGAGGTTGCAATCAAGGTGTCAACCGGGCATCTGGTCATCTGAAGGCTTGACTGGGGCTGGAAGATCCACTTCCAAGATGGTGCCCTCGCATGGCTGGCAAGTTGGTGCTACCTGAGTGTCCTTAAGACGTGGCAGCTGGCTGCCCCCAGAGTGAGTAAGCTGAGAGATAACACGAGGCAGAGACTATCCTTTTTATGACCTAGCCTCAGAAGTCATGTAGCATCATTCTGCCACATTCTATTTCTCTGAAGCAAGACATTAAGTCTGGGCCACATTCAAGGGGAGGGAAATTAGGCCCCACTTTTTGAAAGGAGGGGTGTCATAGAATTGGGGGACATATTTTAAAACCATCACATCCAGCTCTTACCCATGCTGCCTTCAGCTCTCTGCTGAAGGCGAGATTCTTTGACTGTCCGTACACTCCTTGCCTCAAAAGGTGGCATGGCTTGCCTGGAGAGGAGGGTGGGCCCAGAAGGCTCGCCACTCCCATTCCACTGCCATCATGTACAGGAACTGTTCTAGCAACAAGACGGGGAAGAGATGTGTTCTGATCCCTTTTTAATTCCTTTCCTGGGGCAGAAAGGGCAAGCTCATGATGGAATCTGGTCACAACTCACTCGCCTCATTTGGTACACTGAAGAACGTGTTTCTCCCTGAACTCTTGTTTTAAATAGCAACACAGATTAAAAACAAAGTTAAATTTTAAAGATAGAAATTTTTAGCGGGAAAACAGAAGGCTTATATGTTCTCCTCCCCTTGTTATGAAATGCAGAATTTACTGGGTAAATAAATTCTATCTGCCTTAAAAAACAATAGAAAACACTGCTAGTCTGTTATCTGTGAGACAGAAAAACTTTTACCCAGAAGTGTCAAAGAATCTCAGACCACCCATCAATGGATGAATGGAGAAAGAAGATGTGGCATACAAACAATGGAATACTACTCAGCCATAAAAAAGATGAAACCTTGATATTTGCTATATAATGTTATAAACCTATGTTACTTCAATAAAATACGTATATATTTAGAAAAAACCTCAGACCTCATGGGGGAAATGGTGAATTTTCCTAAGAGTTTCTCAAAACTGAGTATGTAATGGGATAATATATACACAACAGAGTTTGCTAGCTCCCTTCCCAATATCCATTCCACAGTTATTCTTTGCTAACAGAGCCTAAACTGTACTCAAGTGGGCAACGTGCCCAGCTTAAGAACTACATTTCCCAGCCTGCTTTGCAGCTAATGGAGGATGAGGAAATAAGAAGAGGAAGTCACTGGGTGGGGCTTCCAGGAAAGCTATTTAAAGGAAACTGACTTAGCTTGCCTTCTTGCTCTTGCTACTTCCTCTTTCCTGCTTCCTGGAACACAAACAAGAGAGTAAAGGCTGCAGCGGCCATCTTTGACCATGAGGTGACCTTAAGGAAGGAAGCCATATGCTAGGGATGGCGAAGCAGAAAGGAGGAAGTCTCGGGTGAATTTGTGGGTGTCCCTGGGCTACCTCTAGACTTTTTTTTTAAGTAGAGAAAAAGCCCTCTAATTTATATAAGCAAACTGTGGTCAGTTCTCTGTACCAACAGCTGAAGACAATTCATTACTCTTTATATATGTAAAGCTTATGGTAATTTGCACAGTGCTAATTAAATGGAATATTCCATAGTTTGTGGAGATTTGGGGTTGTTTGTGCATTGGCTTTGCTTTTACCCATTGTATTTATGCAACTTTTCCCCATTACAACAGGGTGTTCCCTCCATGGCCGGTCCTCAGCCTGCAACTGTGGCTGCAAGGTGCTGCTGGTTACCAGGTAGGACTCAGGTTAAGAATGGGACTCTCGTTCTGACTCTCTCTGAGGGGTGGCTCGCAGGCAGTTAAATGCCCTTCCAGAAAGACTGCCCGCGGTCTTCCTACTTGCGGCAACTTTGCGGGTGGTACCCAGAGCCCGGATTGGAGGCACGGTTCAGCACAATGGTGATGTCGCGAAGGGGGCCTCATAATAGACTATGCTTCTCTGGTCTCCTGCTGCTGACTGATGCCTTGATGTCCCTGAAAAGTGTGACAGCTCTAAAAGCAAAAACAAGGCTCAGGTCCGTTTGCCGGGGCGGGCATCACAGGCGGTCCAGCCTCTCCCTGAGGCAAGATGTCTACACAATAGATTCGCACTGTCTGACCACAGCCTGCATCCTGAAACAGGAGTAACTCAGCCCTCATATTCGATCCACTGCTCCGTGATTCTCACACGAATCACCTCGAGGTAGCGTGGACTACAGAGTCTGGTTCTGTCCGTCTGGGGTGGGGCCCAAGTCTGCTTTTCCAACCAGCTCCCAGCAATGCCGAGGCTGCTGGTCCACCGGCCTCATCTTGAGCGTGAAGGCACTTTCTGGCTCTTCTCACCACACAGATCCCAGTCTCTCAGGCACCTTCTGGTCATTCAGGTCTCCGTTCAAACATCTCTTCCTCCGAGCAGCCCTCCCTGACCAGCCAGTCCAAAACAGAGCTCCCCAACCCCCTTTGCTTTTTGCCACTTCACCCAGAGTTCTGTTCCTGGTGCTTATGCATCTTGGGATGAACAAGGCATATTCATTCTCTCACTTGCGTGTCCATCTCTCCTCAAACCCACTAGAACATTCCATGAGAGCAGAGACCATGTCGGCCTGCTGCCCTGTTCATCTCTCCATCTCCAGCGCCTAGAACAGTGCCTGGCACACAGTAGGTGCTTGGTAAATACCTTCGGCCAGAACGTCCTTCCAGAGGTGAGGTACTCACTCTCTGATATCTTACGACTTGAAAGAAACATTTATTTCTGTTGAGGAAAGTACTGTGTCTGCTATGAAGAAAACTTCAAAAAATATGAAGAAGAGACTATTACCTGGGGTGGGTTCTCCCAGAGGTGGAACCTGAAACAAGGATGAGACGGCAAGTAGTTGACTTGGGAGGTGACCCCGGGACAGGGAAGCGAGGTGAGGAAGGCCAGGAGATAATTTGGGTATGTTAATGAGCAGGTTATTCGCTGTGGGCAACTGGGGTTCAGTCCCACTGGAGACCTCCAGGACTGAGGAAGCTGGGGTCCTGTCCATCACTGGTTGAGGTTTGGTTGCCCCAGGGGCGTGTGCATGCCATGGAGATACAGGCGAGCACCAACGGGGTCTGCCGTGCAACAGGTCTGTCCGGTATACAACCTTATTGTCTTCTCTAGGAACTGCCTGCCCACCACCCCATCCGCGGGTCACCAAGAGGAACCCCTAGAAGCCTTGTTTTGGGGACCACCACCAGCCCACCCATTTCCAGCCTATGTGCAAACTAGGACAAAGTTCCTCAAATTATTTTTTTCATTGAGACGTAATTCACACGCCATTTAATCCACCGTTTTAGGGGCCGGCCCGGTGGCATAGTATGTGCGTTCTGATTCAGCAGACCGGGGTTTGCAGGTTCAGATCCCAGGCGTGAACCTACACACCACTTATCAAGCCATGTTCTGGCAGCATCCCACATAGAAGAACTAGAAGGTCTTACAACTAGGATATAAACTATGTACTAGGGCCGTGGGGAGAAAAAAAAAGAGCAAGATTGGCAACAGATGTTAGCTCAGGGCCAATCTTCCCCACCTAAAAGCATAGCTTAAAAAATCTGCTGTTTGAAAGTACTCAGTTCGGTGGTTTTAGTATATTTCACTGTGTTGTCCAACCATCCCCACTGTCCGATTCCAGAACATCTTCGTGACTCTCATAGGAAACCCCACGCCCAGCAGCAGTCACTCTCAATTCCCCCCTCCCCCAGCCCCTGGCAATGACTAATCTACTTTCCATCTATGGATTTGCCTCTTCTGGATATTTCATAGAAATGGAATCGTAAAACGTGACCTTTTGTGTCTGGCTTCTTTTGTTTACCATAATGTTTTTGAGATTTATATATGTTGTAGCAGGTGTCAACACTTCATTCTGTTTTACAGCTGAATAATATTCCATTGTACAGGTAAACCACAGTTTGTTTATCCATTCATCCGTTGATGGACGTTTGGGTTGTTCCCACTTTTTAGACTATTATGAATAATGGTGCTATGAATAATTTCGTGCACGTTTTTGTGCGAACATACGTTTTCAATTCTTTTGAGTATCTCAAATGATTTTTTGTAAGTGTCCTAAGTAATTCCTGTGGCTGGCGGGCAGCAGCCCTGGCTGAGGCTCAGAGACGCCCTCACTTTTACCCACTTGAGGGCGTCCCAGGACTTACAGGCGTCACCAGTGTGTCAATACCCCACTTCCCTCTCCTTCAGATGAGACAGCCATGTCAGTTGGGGTTGAGGAGGCGCAATTGGTCCCCTGAGAAACGAGGGGCTCAGGAGATGGCCAGCCACATGTGTGCATATGTAACAAGACTCCAGAGTGTGTACATGGCCATCTGTCCATGGGGCTCAGAAGGGGGCTATTCCCTCGCTGCCTTGCGACTCAGAAGCCCAGGATTTCCAGGTCCGCCTGCATTCTTTCATATGAGTTGATATATGTCTATGATGTCAGTGGAACCCCCCCCAGATGTGCCCCTCCACACAGGACGCAACCTGGACACCTGCATTGTATGGGCCCCCCCACACCCCACTTTATATGCATCCTTCCCCCGCTCCCACCACAATTGACATAAGATCGTGTTGGCTGATTTTGTCAGTCAGGAATTGAGAATTTGGGTTGAGACCAGAAATAGGGCCAGGTTATTCTATTCTTCTTGGAGGACATAAACTAGCCCAGGAGCTGCCCCTTCAAATTCGGTTCTTATTAAGCTGGAGCTTGATGGTTTCTATATATGTATGACCCCATATGCTATCATTAGCATCTTAGCATTCTTCCTTCCAGTCTTTTATATTAATATAATTCTTTCCAGCGGTGTGCTGGAGCTGGCTCCTATGGGCTTGGCTAGCCAGTTGTGTACATCTACCCAACTCCTCTTTCAGTGACATCTTGAGGTAGCTTGAAATCAGCCATGATGGGGGTCTTTCCACCACAGAAATTGGCAAATGCTACAGTTGAGGGATTTTCTTTTCAGAGACTTGGGTGTTAAATGTTTATCCTGTTTACCTAGTTGATTTACATACAAGACATCGGTTTACCCATTCACGTGCCTGCCAACCATCTAACACTCTCCTTAAGAATCCCAGGAGCGGGGCTGGCCCCGTGGCCGAGTGGTTAAGTTCGCGCGCTCCGCTGCAGGCGGCCCAGTGTTTCGTTGGTTCGAATCCTGGGCGCGGACATGGCACTGCTCATCAAACCACGCTGAGGCAGCGTCCCATATGCCACAACTAGAAGGACCCACAACGAAGAACATACAACTATGTACTGGGGGACTTTGGGGAGAAAAAGGAAAAAATAAAATCTTAAAAAAAAAAAAAAAAAGAATCCCAGGAGCTGGGCCGGCCCCGTGGCCAAGTGGTTAAGTTCACACGCTCCACTTCGGGGGTCCAGGGTTTCACTGGTTCGGATCCTGGGCGCGGACCTAGCACCACTCATCAAGCCATGTTATGGTGGCATCTCGCATAGCAGGGCCAGAAGGACCTAGAAGTATGTACTGGGGGGCTTTGGGGAGAAGAAGAAGAAAAAGAAGATTGGCAACAGATGTTCGCTCAGGTGCCAATCTTTGAGAAAAAAACAAAAAAGAAAGAATACCAGGAGCTTACGTCCTGGTAAATAAAGACAGATGATATATAAGTAAACATGTAAACAAACAAGATCATTCTAGGTAGATCATATGGTATTTCTACTTTTATTTTTTTGAAAAGTCTCCGTACTGTTTTCCATAGTGGCTGCACCAGTTTGCACTCCCACCAGCAGTGTGCAAGCGTTCCCTTTTCTCCACATCCTCTCCAGCACTTGTTATTTCTTGTCTTGTTAATTATAAGCCATTTTGACGAGTGTGAGGTGATATCTCAGTGTAGTTTTGATTTGCATTTCCCTAATGATTAGTGATGTGGAACATCTTTTCATGTGCCTGTTGGCCATCTGTATATCTTCTTTGGAAAAATGTCTGTTCATATCCTCTACCCATTTTTTGATTGGGTTGTTCATTTTTTTGCTGTTGAGTTGTAAGAGTTCTTTATGTATTTTGGAAATTAACTCCTTTTCAGATACAATGTGATCCAGCTATTCCACTACTGGGTATTTATCCAAAGAATGTGAAATCAATAACATAAAAAGATTTATGCACCCCTATGTGCGTTGCAGCATTATTCACAATAGCCAAGATGTGGAAACAACCCAAGTGCCCTTCTATGGATGAATAGATAAAGAAGATGTGATATATATACTGTGGAATACTACTCAGCCTTAAAAAAGACAAAATCATGCCATTTGCAACAACATGGATGGACCTTGAGGGTATTATGCTAAGTGAAATAAGCCAGACAAAGAAAGACAAACAGTGTATGATTTCACTCCTATGTGGAAGAGAAACAAACACATGGAGAAAGAGAACAGATTAGGGAAGTGGGTTGGGGGAGGGTAAAAAGCATAGAGAGGCACATATGTATGGTGACAGATAAAAACTAGACTTGGTTGTGAACACGATGCAGTCTATACAGAAACTGAAATACAGTGATGTACACCTGAAATTTACACAGTGTTATAAGCCAATATGACCTCAAAATAATAATTAAAAATAGAGATAATTGGGGCTGGCTCTGTGGCCTAGTGGTTAAATTCAGCACACTCTGCTTAGGCGTCCTGGGTTCATAGATTCAGTTCCTGGGCACGGACCTACACCATTTGTTGGCAACCATGCTGTGGTGGTGACCCACATACAAAATAGAGGAAGATTGGCGCAGATGTTAGCTCAGGGTGAATCTTCCTCAGCAAAAATAATAATAATAATAATAATTGTAGGTAGTGATAAAGTATGAAGAAAATTACATGAAACAGCTGATATGTTGAATATACTCCTTTTATCCCTTTTTTTGTTGTCCATATCATATCATGAACAATTCCCCAAGTTTTAAAAAGGTCTCGGAAGCATTCTTCTGAATGGCTGCACAATATTTCTTCCTTGGGAGAACAGTCTACTTTATCGAAGCATTCCCCTCCACACACTGTAGGATGTTGATCAGCATCCCTGGCTTCTACCCCCCAGGTGCCAGTAGCACTGCCCCCTACACCAGTTATAACCAAAAATGTCTCCAGATTTTGTCCCCTGGCAGGGGGGGCAAAATCACATTGACTTTAAATTGACAAATTAAAGGCTTCCAGTAGGGACATGGGTCTGAGTGTGGCCGCTGGACCAGCAGCATCAGCACCACCTGGGAGCTTGATAGAAATGCAAATTCTCAGGCTCCTCTGCAGAACGTGAAATCAGTCTCCAGGGTGGGGCCAGGCAATGGGTGTTTTAACAAGCCCTCGGGGCTTCTGATGCACGCTCCTGTTAACAGGGGGCTGAGGATGAAGGCTTTAGAAGTCAAAAGAGTGTTTGAGCATGGGTGGCATCCTGCAATGTGTGGTTGTGATTGCATCATGAGGATGTTTTCGCCTCCGGCTGAGCCAGGGCTGGTGTGGGTGATTAGTGCAAATTAGCTGAGTTCAGGTGTCCTTTTGACTTAAGTACCACCTTTCAGCTCAGGATTACCAAACACCACTTATTTTCACCCGAGGGAGGCTCTGGGAGGCTCCAGGGCCAGAGAGAAAGTTAAGAATAGAAAGCAAATGGGTCACATGACTCTAGGCTCTAACCACCACCGTTGTGTTTCACCACCGCCTATAAAGCTTGGTTCTTTACATAAAGAGCATTTTGGTCTTTTCAGAAACTGAAGAACCACAAAATGCAAGACCAAGCCAAGATGGTCACGAGCGGCTACCTCTCGCTCTTGTTACCGTGTTGTACCTCCAGCTACCATGAATTCAGTTCAGAAATATGGGTTTAAGAGTTTTCTCCCATGGTTCCTAAATGGGGGCTTACCCTTGCCCATGGCTGGAAAAGATCCTCTGGTGCAGTGGTTCTCAGCCGGCACAGCACTGCCCCATCCCAGAGGGCATTTGTAAGGGGGGTGCAGGTTGGGTTGTCACAATGACTAGAACCTCTGGCATTTCGTGGGTTAGCGCCATGATTGTCAAACATCCTGCAGAGTGCTCGTGAGAATATAAAGTGGTACAATCACTTTGAAAAATAATCCGAGAGTTTCTTTTAAAATTACACATCCAGGGGCCGGCCCGGTGGCACAGCAGTTAAGTTCACGTGCTCCACTTCCATGGCCCGGGGTTTGCCAGTTCGGATCCCAGGCACAGACCTATGCCCCACTTATCAAACCACAGTGCTGTGGCAGGCATCCCACATATAAAATAGAGGAAGATGGGCACAGATGTTAGCTCAGGGCCAATCTTCCTCAGCAAAAAAAGAGAAGGATTGGTGGTGGATGTTAGCTCAGGCTAATCTTCCTCAAAAAAATAAGTAAAAAATAAAAAATGATAAAATAAAATAAAATTCAACATCCACTTAGGATAAGACCCAGCCATTCCCCTCTTAGGTATTTACCAAAGAGAAAAGAAAGCATATGTCCATACTTATGCAAGAATGTTCATATCAGCTCTACCTGTAATAGTCCAAAACTGGAAGCAACCCAAATGTCTATCAACAAACGAAAGGATAAACAGACTGTGGTACGTCCATACAGTGGACCACTGCACAGAAGTAAGGAGGAATGAACTTTTGGTTGGTACACAATACAACATGGGTGAATCTCAAAATAATTATGCTGAGTGAAAGAAGCCAGAGAAAAGTGTATGTGCTTATGATTCATTCCCTTTACATAAAATTATAGAAAATGCAAACTAGTCTATAGGCACAGGAAACAGATCAAAGGTTACCTGGATGTGGGAGAGGGCAAGGTGGGAAGAGAAGGGGGATTATAAAGGTGATTCCATTGTGCTCTCCTTTGGGAAAGGAAGTAGTTTGGGGGATAGTTATATTAATTAACTCTCCATGGGGCAGCTCACAACCTGGCAGCTGGCTTCCTTCAGCAGAAAGAGAGAGAGAGAGAAAGGGAGCCCAAGGCAGAAGCCACAGGGTTTTATAACTTACTCTTTTTATTTTTTTAGCCCTGAGCTAACATCCACTGCCAATCCCCCTTTTCTCGCTGAGGAAGACTGGCCCTGAGCTAACATCTGTGCCCATCTTCCTCTACTTTATATGTGGGATGCCTACCACAGCATGGCTTGATGAGTGGTGCATAGGTCTGTGCCCGGGATCCAAACCAGCAAACCCCAGGCCACTGAAGCGGAGCAAGCGAACTTAACCACTGCCCCACCAGGCCAGCCCCTTTATAAGCTACTCTTGAATGTGACATCCATCACTTCTCCCGAATTGAATTCATCTGAAGCAAGACAGTAAATCTAACCCACACTAAAGGGAAGGGAATTACACAAAGGCATGAATACCTACCAAGAGGCGTGAATCTTTGGGACCCCTGCAAAGGCTATCCACCACTAGTAGCCGATGCAGACAGGAATACGAGAATGCAAACATGTGCAGGGTCCCCAGCTCTGCCCAAACGAGGACACGTTCATCAAGAACTGGCAGATCAGAACCATTCACAAGGACATTTTCTTTCCTTCTTAAAAAACTGGCACCATGGCTCCCGCCCCAGAGGTCCTACAAGGGGATGGTGCCCATCCAGTTGGCAGTGTGTCTGTGGTTGCTCCCAGGTGCTGCAGCAACAGCCCATTGGAAGAGATCAGGAGAGGCCTGGAAGGGCGGTGGGTAGGATGAAAGATGCGAGAGGTGGTACCCTGGATTCCCCAAACTGGTTATTTTCTGGAAACATCCATGGATAGGTTGTAGCAGTCAGGATAGGTCATGCTGCTGCAAATGAGCAAACGGCAATGACAAGAAGATCTACTGGCTGGACACCACAGAAGTTTATTTCTTGCTCAGGCAAAGCCTGCTCCGGGTCCAGGCGAGTCTCCGGGGCTGCCGTCCTCCACGGATGACGCATGGTGACTCAGGGATCCAGGCGGCCTCAGTCTGGGGACTCCACCCTCTCAAGGCCAGGCCTCCTCCACAAAGGGGAAGATGAAGCCTGGAAAATCTTGCAGAGGCTTTTTGCTCCCTCAGAAAGGAAGTGACACATCACTTCTGATCACATTCCATTGGTCAGCTGCCATGTGACCCTAACCCAAGGGGACTGGAAAGGATGTCTCCACGTACCCAAGAACAAAGGAGAACTGGATACTGTTACGTTAACAATGTGATATGTTAATAATGATTTTTTTTCTTTCTTTTTTTTTCTGAGGAAGATTAGCCCTGAGCCAACATCTGCTGCCAATCCTCCTCTTTTTGCTAAGGAAGACTGGCCCTGAGCTAATATCTGTGCCCATCTTCCTCTACTTTATATGTGGGATGCCTACCACAGCATGGCATGCCAAGTAGTGCCATGTCCACACCTGGGATCTGAACGGGTGAACCCCGGGCTGCCGAAGCCACCAGGCCGGTCCAAATAATGATGTTTTAACAGAAGGTCCCTCCGCCACACATACCATTTCACATGTCTTAATATTTATGGTAAGTCTTTTGTGTGTGTTAACTCATTTGATGCTGACAATTCCCCAGTGAAGTTGGTATTTTTATTCCTATTTTAAAGACGACGAATTGAGGCCCCAAGAGGTTCCTGAGACCTGTGTCTACCCACAAAACATTTCTGACACCAAACGTGTGGAGGTTTTACCCACACCAACCAATTCTCCAACTCTGAACAAACAATTCAAGCCTGACTCTAATAACCTGGAATTTTCTTTTTTTTCCTCCCCCGTAGCAGCTAGTTGTATATCCTAGTTGTGGGTCATTCTAGTTCTTCTGTGTGGGACACCGCCACAGCAGGGCTTGATGAGCAGTGTATAGGTCTGCACCCAGGATCCAAATGGGTGAACCCTGGACCGCCAAAGCAGAGTGCACGAACTTAACCACTACGCCATGGGGCTGGCCTCCTACCTGGGATTATTGTCAGACCCCACACGTTAAGGGCTCGGTCCCACAAGACTGCCCCACTTCAGGCGCCAACCCCTAGTCCAGGCCTCCCGTACCTCTGACTGACCAGCTGTAAATGGGGGGTTCCCATGACCCCCTGCTCAAGTTCCATAATTCACTAGAAGGGCTCCCAGAACTCAGGAAAACGGTTTCCTTACTATTACCAGTTTATTATAAAGGATGCAACTCAGCCCCGCTCCAACCCGTCCTGGAGGCCGGTGGTTGGGGCTAAAAATTCTAACCCTCCCATCACTTGGTCTTTCTGGTGACCAGCTCCATCCTGAGGCTACCCGGGGGCCCCACCCTAAGCCACCTCATTAGCATAAATTAGCATAATAAATTAGCATAAATGTAGGTGTGATGAGGAGGAGCTGGTTATGAATAATGGAAGACACTCCTGTCACTCAGGAAATTCCAAGGGTTTTAGGAGCTCTATGCCAGGAACCTGAGATGAAGACCAAATATACTTCTTCTTATGTGACAGAGGTTAAACAACTCCTCCAAGGTCACGTGGCCGTCGTGCTGGCGGTCCTCTGACCACCGCCAGATCCACTCTACGCCTTCTCCTCTCTGCTCTCAGCCCCACGAGGCGGACCCGTGCGGCCCGCGTCAACAGAGGGCAGTGCCCTCTCGTATCTGATAGTCTCAGCCAATGGGGAGCCCAAGAAGGAGAGCAGAGGGAGGAAGGGACAGAAGTTGGGGTCCTTACTCCCCCAGCTCCCTACCCATGGGGTCGCAGCAGGTTGGTCTGTGCCGGGACCCAAGAACTCTCCATGGGGCTGCCCAGTCTGAGTTCTGGTGGCCGCTCTCTCTCCTCAGCCTTTGCAAACATGGATGTGGTGACTCAGCTGTCATTGGCCTTAGAGTGTGACATGAGCCCTTGGACTGCACTCTCCTCAAATCACCCAGTCTGAGAGGCCATCTCTTTGGCGCGGGGCCCCCAGCTGATGCCATGGAGCTGGGACTGGCCTGGTGTGAGGATGAAATTCTTTGTCAGGTTTCTTTCTAAAGTTCGCTTTGATGGCTGAATACATAGACGTCACGTCATTGAATACAGTAAATCAAAAATCACTTTTAAAATGAAACCTAATCTTTTCTTATCACAAAGTCAAAACAGATTAATTGCAGGGAAGTGTGAAAATACAAATAAATGGAAAGAAGCAATCAAACTGTTGGCCCACCATCCAAAGAACAAATGTAACATTTTCATATATATCCTTCCGTTGTCTTTTCTGCACATAAACATATATATCTGTTTGTTTAACAAAGTTAGACTTTCCCTAGACACACTGGTTTTCATTTTTTTTCCACTTTATAAATGGTGATCGTGTTTTTATGTCTTTACATCCTTTTCAATAGTTGTTTGGCGTTGGGTTGTGGGGTTGTGTCATCAATTTTAAAGCTGATTTCCTTTTGGGGACGCTTAGATTATTTTCAATTTTTAGTTCCTATAAATAATAGCGTCATGAGTTGGGTTGTTTTTGTTTGTTTTGGGGGTTTGGGCCAAATCTTTGCACACATACCCATTTTCTTCATATAAATTTCTAAACACAGGGTTGATGGGTTAAGGCGGCACGTTGTAAGGCTTTGGGTGTGATTCCTAAATCTCTTCCCCATCTCCACTCATGCCCCAGACAGCCTCTGCAATGTCTGTGTCTCTACCTCCTCACCAACACTGGATATTAAATATTTGTTTAAAAATGTCAGGGCCAGCCCCGTGGCCGAGTGGTTAAGTTCGCGCACTCGGCTTCAACAGCCCAGGTTCACAGGTTTGGATTCTGGGTGCGGACCTACACACCGTTCATCAGGCTACCCTGTGGCTGCATCACGCATAGTAGAACTGGAATGACTTACAACTAGGATATACAGGTAGGTACTGGGGCTTTGAGGAGAAAAAAAAAGGAAGATTGGCAACAGATGTTAGCTCAGGGCCAATCTTCCTCACCAAAAAAAATGAAAGATCTTCATTTAAAGTGTGAATCCGAATCAAATAGTTAAAACTCCTCTTCCTTTGAATAGATCTATGCTGCAAAAATGAATCTTAGAATTATAGCCACCCGGCCAGAGTGAAGAGGAAGCTGGTGCAATTGTCTATTAAAATTGGGCACTTTCCAGTGGAAAAACTGACAGCACTACCTGCGCCAGGTGAGCAGAGTTGGCATCGAGCGTGAGACGTCATGGTGGAGGTAGACACCTTTGAGATGAGTGATAAGAACGGCACTTTAGGGGCCAGCCCAGTGGCGCAGCAGTTAAGTGCACATGTTCTGCTCCAGTGACCCAGGGTTCACTGGTTCGGATCCCGGGTGCAGACATGGCACCGCTTGGCAAGCCGTGCTGTGGTAGGCGTCCCACATATAAAGTAGAGGAAGATGGGCACAGATGTTAGCTCAGGGCCAGTCTTCCTCAGCAAAAGAAGAAGGATTGGCAGCAAATGTTAGCTCAGGCCTGATCTTCCTCAAAAAAAAAAGAAAAAAGGAAGGGTACTTTAGCTCCATGGTCTTCCTCCCAAAAACCCACAACCCCAGCAGAATCGTGAGCAGCGCATCAGACAAATCCCAACTGAAGGACATTCTACAAAATACCTAAGCGGTACTCCTTAAAACTATTTAGGGAAGGCGTAATAGCCAAAAGTGACGATGCCCATCAATTGATGAATTGGATAAGCAAAATGTGGTATATCCATTGACAGGAATATTATTCAGCCATAGAAAGGAATAAAACGCTGATAGATGCTACCACATGGATGAACCTCAAAAAGACGCTCACAAACGCAGAGGGCCACAGGCTGTATGACTCCAGAATTGCTGGAACAGGCGGACCCATAGGGACAGGAAGTAGATTAGCAGTCGCCAGCAACAGGGGTTGGAGGAATGGGGAGTGACCGCTATGTGGGTAAGCGGTTTCTTACAGAGACAAAGAAAATGTGCTCGAATTAGATAGAAGCGATGGTTGCCCGATTTTTTAATATGCTAAAACCCAATGAATTGTACACTTTAAAAGGTGGATATCATAGTATGTGAATACTACGGTGTGTCAATTAAAGCAAAAATCAAAGAAAGTCTGAGACACTATCCCAACCAACAGCAGCCTAACCAGATGTGGCGCCTGAATGTCCTGGGTCCCGGATGGGATTCTGGAAGAGGAAAAGTGCCTTAGTAAAAACTAAGGGAATCTGAACACAGTGTAGACTTTTGATAATCAGAAGGTGTCGATATTGGCTCATTAATCGTGACAGATATACAGTAATCATGTAAGATGTTATAATACAGGAAAATCACAGAGGAAAGACAGTGTGGAGAATATGGGAAATCTCTTACTGTCTTTTCAACTATTCTATAAATCTAAAACTGTTGTAACACTGAAAGTTTATTTAAAAAAATCAGGATACACGCAAAGGTGACAATTTGGGCCACTTTGAAAAAAAACAAGGGTTCTTACTTCTGGCTGTAAAGACACGGGTGATTCTGGTTCTGTCACCAGGAAAACCGCCCATTTGGAAATTGAGCCCAGATGTGGCACGGCGGGTCACCAGGGAAGCTGTTGGCTGGGCCGAGGATAAACACCCACGATTCTATTCTCAGTAAGTGGCTCTCACCACTAACCATCCTTCTGTCCCCTTCAGTTTGTCTGTATCATGCCTGGTCTGAATTATCCTGGCTGGGCAAGTCCTGGTTCTAGGAACCTCCCAGTGTTGAAAAATATTAGAAGATTTCAGTGGATTTGTGCGAAAAGAAAAATCTCACTTTTTTTTTTTTTTTTTTTTTTATGGGTGACTAACTTCGACATGAATGCCAGTGCTTATGACCATGGAAATCCGATGATGCAAGGTGAAGCAAGAGTGTCAGACTTTCAAATGACACGGGACTTTAAGTGACATCCAGGATGCGGATTTGCAAGCGTGCACTGGAGCACAGCCATGGGAAGCTGCTGGTGCAGAAACACCTAGGATATTGACATATTAAAGGGAAAATAACCCCGTCAAACTTGGAAGTTCGGGTCTTGCGAAAGTTTACGTCAGGAGAAATGGTAATGGAAGAGCTTAAAACCATATGGAAAAACAGGGTTGAGCTGTCACCTCTGTGCCCATTCTGAGAAATTATTTACATCCTCTAAAATTATTATTTTAACAATAAAAATAGCAATGGGTAATATTTTTTGCACATGCAGTAACGCTACGTCTGTCCCCCTTTTTAAAGAAACCCTGTCACCCTTCTCCCCACAAAACCAAGTACTGAGGCTGAGGCCTGAGTCCTTCTGGCTACACCGCTGGGAGAGGCTTGATCTAACCCAATTCTAAAACAGAAACCCCCAAAGAGGCAAATTCTTGGCTTTTATGAGTTCCTAGGCAGGCTTTTGAAATTCACGGCAGAGATGATCATCTTGAAAGCCAAGGCTTTCGATTTGCAAGATTTGCAAAAGGAGACTTTTTTTTTAAAGGTCTCAACTTTAGTTTTGGGTATCAAAACTCTGGATTCAAGAGCAAATCCTTGAAGGAAGCTTGGAATAAAGTCTATGCCACAACAGACCGTCCATCTGCAGGGGAACTGATGAGAAGTCAGGCGACCCTGTCCTGAGGCTGAAATTTTTCAAATAAACGAAAAAAAAAAACCTGGGGAGGAGAAATGAACGATTCCAGGGGGCGGAGGAGCAGGTGAAACTGGACTGGCCGTGAGCCGATCATTGTTGAAATCGCATTCATCATTCTATTCTCTCCACTTTTGTATGTTTCTTGAAATTTTCCGTAATAAAAATTTTGCTCTGGTTAGCGTTCGTGTGGAAGCTGGGAGACCAGCAAGAAGATTATGGAAATCGTGCAGACGAGAAGTGGTGGTGCCTGGACCGGGCTAGCCATGATGGAGAGGATCGAGGATGCTGGAGAGAGGGGAATGGACTCGGACTACATCTGGTGGTATCCACCGGATTGTTACTTCTCGTGCCTTAAATCTCTATGCGTTTTCCCTCCTCCTTCACTTTGAGAGCTTACGGTACCCAGCAGTGGGCCCTCGGGAGAGAAGATGGGTTGGGAGAAGAGCGATATCCTGTTCACCCTGGGAGGCGTCCTGGGAAGGGTCTCCGTGCTGGACACCATCTACAGCCTGAATAACTTTAGGAAAATCTGGATGCCTTTGGGCTTCAGTCTAGGAACCGTAGGAACCTCAAGGGGTCTTCAATAGGCAGTGACCTGAGCTGATTTTAAAAGTCTTCTCTCCCCCAGCTACCGCATAGAGCACAGTTTGGGGTGGGCTGCCTGTAGAAATGGACCTGTTAGGAGCCACTGTAGCATTCCAAGTACTTTATATAAACATTCTCTTTTACTCCTCAAAGCAACCCTCTGAAATGGGGATTATTATCTTCATTTTGAACATAAGGTTCTGAGATCAGAGAGGTTGAGTGATGTACCCAAGGTCACTCAGCAGTTACCTGTAAGGTTGCAGATAAAATACAACAAAACGTGTCAAGAAACATACTTATATAGTACTAAAAATTTATTCATTTTTGTCCTGAAATTCAAATTTAACTGGGAGACCTATATTTCTATTTGCTCAATCTGGCAACCCTAGTTACTGACCAAACCAGGATGGAGTCTGAGGTCTGGCCCCAAAGTCCTGGTGCTTTCCCCAAACTGCCCCGACTGTAGGGCAAGGATTTGCTCTGGTTCATTTTCATATCCCCACTCACCGCCTCGCTGGGCTTGCCAACAGACAGAGTCCCCAGCAAATGTTTGTTGAGTGACTACACAGGAGGATGTGCAACGTCAGAGGATTCTGGGGCCTTTCGGAACTACCAAGAATTCTAGCAGAGCACGTCTGGTATAGCGGGTAAAAGCGAGGATTCAGATAGCAACTCCCTGGGTTCAGATCCTGCAACCATCACTGACCTACTGGCTGTGTGAGTTTGGGCAAGTCACGGGAACCCTCTGTGCCTCAGTTTCCTCATCTGCAAAATGGGGGTGATAATTACAGCGCTAATAATAGCACATCCCTCACAGGTCTATTTCGAGGATTGAATGAGTAAAGCTGAGCTACGCCGTGCTTTCAGAGAGAGTAAGAGCTCAGGGGATGTGGGCCATGACTGCGGGTCAAGAGGAAGATAAGGAAGCGACGGAAATGCCCCGAACCGTCCTCACACTGCCCGGAACATACAGAGAATTCGCTGACATCCCCAGGGGGGGCGCGGAGAGCCCTGCTCCCAGTAGGGGGTGCACTAAATATTGATTTGATAACTAAATGAGCCCAAGAGGACTTTCTATAGAAATAACCAAAAACTGGGCCAGCCCGGTGGTGCAGCGGTTAAGTGCCCACGTTCATGTTCAGCAGCCCGGGGTTCGCCAGTTCGGATCCCCGGTGCACACATGGCACCACTTGGCACGCCATGCTGTGGTAGGCGTCCCACATATAAAGTAGAGGGAGATGGGCACGGATGTTAGCTCAGGGTCAGTCTTCCTCAGCAAAAAGAAGAGGATTGGCAGCAGATGTTAGCTCAGGGCTAATCTTCCTCAAAAAAAAAAGAAAACCCAAAAAACTAAAAGAAAAACAGAATCCCACAAAAACAAGAACTATATCCCAAGGAAATAATTGGAGGAGCGACTCCGGAATGTGCCAGTGAGTCAAGCATCGATGACTGAAAAGATCGTATTTTGAGATGAATGTTTGATGGCTCAGAAAAAGAAAAAGGGTTTAGGGGTGGCAAGCACAACAAATACTGTCATTAAAACAAAATTGGCACCGGGCTTCAATTCCAGAGGTTACGAAACAGCCCGGCTGAGGTCATTCGTGCCTAATTATTGTGCCTAATAATCACCTTGACTAATTAGAGCCAAGGTTTTGGAGCATGCTTCTATTCCCAGAGATGGAGTCAGCAGCGACCCGGAATAAATCATTTTGCTCTATTTATGTCTTGGATCATCCACGTGGAAGCACCCTCGGCCGCCCCCTCAGGGAAATTCCAAAGCCTTCATTAATTAATATTTGGAAAACAGGATAGCTTGTATTTGTCAGGCCTATAGAAACATGACATCAGTATGTTTTGGACGTTGGGTTCATTTATTTAATTACTCAGCTCTGCTCCAGGTGCACTTAATATTTATTATTTATCATAAAGTATTAATAATGATCATACTGAGATGGGATCTGAAGGCGCAATAGCGAACGAGACAGGTGGGCCCCTGTCCTCATAAAGCTTATAGTCTAGCAATGGAGACAGATGGTAAGTCAAGCATCAAACAAAATAATTGCAAACTGTGAAGTACTCTGAGGAAAACAATAGAACTCTGCCCTAGATAGCTGCAGGAGGCCCCTCCTTTTGATAGATGATCATGGAGGGCTTCTCGGAGGAGATGAAGCCCCAGCCGAGACGCGAACAATGGCAAGAAACAGCCAGGTAGAGCCGGTGCCCTGCGTGCATGGAAGGCACGCCAGGAAGCAAAACCGAGTGGGCAAGAATACTAAGTGGTCGTGACAAGCACAGGCCTTCTGGGTTTGAATCCTGCTCTGCCGCTGACTTGCTGTATGATCTCAAGTTATTTGCCGTTCTTCCGTGCCTCAGTCTCTCCGTCTGTAAAACGGGGATAATAACAATACTAGTTTCGGGGTGCTGTCATGAGGAATCGGTGAGTTGATGCTGGTGAAGCACTGAAAGCTGTGACGGGCAGGGGTCACGCATCACGCACGGAAGGATCCCAGAGGCTGTGGATGCTGCCGACCCACGTCCGCTCGCTCACCTGAGCTCACCTGCAGCTGCGGGCGAGACGGTTTCCGGTCCTCTCCGCGCCGCCCGCCTCCGCACCTGCAGTTCTCCTCTTCTCCGCCTGGGGCGCTCTCGGGCTCAACCGCGCAGGCTTACACTGGAAATGTGGGGCGAGACCCAGCACCGAGGGCCGCCCTTAATCAGTGAGGATAGAAGCTGGTGGATAAAGGCCCCAGGCTCTCCGCCCTCCCTTGGGGCCACCCTGACCTGCACCCCACATGATCTCTCGGGGAGCCCCAGTGAAACTGAGCCCCAGCTGTCCCCGATGTGACCTGCTCCTGAACACACCCTTTATGGGTTCTCCTCCACCCGCTGCCTCACTTCGGTCCCTCTCACAGCTTTCTGGAATCCCGGCCCGGGGCTGGGATGAGGCAAGCATGGGTCTAGAGAGTAAAATTTAAGGAGGCACTTCAATGAGGAAGAAACAAACAAAAGTGGGGGGTGGGGCGGGTGGGCACAAAGGGTGAAGGGTTGCACCTACAACACGACTGACAGACAATAATGTACAACTGAAATTTCACGAGATTGTAACCTATCATTAACTCAATAAAACCTTTAAAAAAAAAGAAAAAGAAACAAACAAACAAGAGTGATCCATGCCTAGGATGGAATAGTATTCAGCCATGAAAAGGGATGGCGTTCTGATACCCGCTCCAATGTGGATGAACCTCAAAAACATGACCATCAGTGAAAGAAGCCAGACTCAAAAGGTCACAAATAGCATGCTTCCATTTCCGTGAAACGTCCAGCAGAGGCAAATCCACACACATAGAAAGCGGACTCATGGTTGTCAGGAGCCAAGGAGACGGGGGCCATGGGGAGTGACTGCTTAGTGGGTACAGGGCTTCCTTTCCAGGTGCTGAAAGCGTCTTGGAAGTAGACAGAGGTGACGGCTGCACAACATTGCAAATGGACTAAACAAAGTCACTGACTTGTTCGCTTCATAATGGTTCGTGTAAAGTTCATGTTACGTAAATTTCACCGCGATAAGAAAATATATTAAACACACAAACTGAGCGGCTTCCTCTCCACGGCCCTGGGGCTGGGGATCCCCGTCCGGGAACGCTGTGTGGGAGTCGTCACCTTGCATGTCCTCCCGGGAGGGGACGTCTGTTCAGTCCTGAAAACCGTGTGCCCCTTACTTCCTACACCACAAGAAGGGGAATTCCTATTTGCTGACTGAGGCCCTACTGTGCGCCAGACACTTCATAGGAACCCTCCCTATCGATCCTCTTGGCCCTCTCTTGCCTCATCCATTGAGTTTTTCTTCACTGTACTTGTCACCAACTGATGTCACATTGTACATATTTGTTCAGTGTTGTTTTTTCCCTCTAGAATGTAAGCTTAGGGGGGCAGGAACATTGTCTTGTTGACCGTATCCTCGTGCTGATGAGGTGAAGGAACCTTGCAAGACAGGCATTAGCATCTCAGTGACAGCGGGGGAATTCAAGCTCAGCAATTTGCCCAGGTCCCACGGTTAGTAAGGAGCAGCGACTGAGTTTGAACTCAGGGCCCCGGGGCGGGGGGCACAGCCCGTGCTGTGGGGAGATCTCCTTCAGCAGATTCCTAGCTCCTGCTGGGACGAGTTAGGAGTCTGAAAACTGAAGGGACAAGCGGATGACTCATCTCTGAGGCTCAGGGAAGGGGATCCTGACCCAGAGCTGAGTCATCACGGCCGCCTCCCTCTGTGCTGACTCGCTCATACTTCCATTTCTTGGCCTCCCCGAGCGCTGGGGTGAGGCCAGGGGCTCAACATAGGCCGGGGCTCCTTTCTCATCTCAGCTCTGCCCTCTTGGCTGGGACGGTCTGACCCAGATGAAACCACAGATGTGGGTCCGAGCCAGCAGTCTCCAGAGAGCCATGCAGATCCGGACACAAGAATCCAAGGCTGTTGCTATGTCTGAAGGAACGCTCGCGGGCTTGAGACTACGAAGAGCCCTCCTATTAGCTTTTCTTCGGTGGATGGCACCAGCAGCAACCCTGTGCATACCTGACTTACTGATCACATAAATTAAATCTTTTTTGTTCTTGTTGTTTTGGTGAGGAATACTGGCCCTGAACTAACATCTGTTGCCAATCTCCCTCTTTTTGCTTGAGGAAGATTGTTGCTGAGCTAACATCTGTGCCAGTCTTCCTCTGTTTTATGTGGGATGCAACCATAGCGTGGCTTGACAAGCGGTGCACAGGTCCACACCTGGGATCTGAACCTGCAAACCCCGGGCCACTGAAGTGGAGCACTCGAACTTAACCACTACACCACTGGGCCAGCCCCATAAATCTAATTTTTAAAAAGAACACAAGCCTTAACATCAGAAACATCAGATGGGTTTGAAGCCCAGCTCTGCCACTTATTAGCTGTGTGACCTTGGGCAGGCTACCTGACCACTCTGTTCTTCAATTTCCTCGTATGGAAAATGAGGTAATAATATTATCTGCTTCCAAGGGTTGGCAAGAGGATGGAACAGGACATTTTGAGTGGGAGGCGGAAGGAGGAAAACATGCTCTAAGGGCATAAAGACAATGGAGTGTTGAGGACTGAACCCCATGGCAGAGACGGCAGTGGGGTGGGGTTGGAGGTAAACAAGTTCTGGGTGTGGGCCCCAGGCTGGCCAGTGAGTCAAGGGCTGAGGCTGGACAAGTGGCTTAACCTCTGGCAGCGTCTCGTTCTCCAACTGTACAAAATTGGGGATTGGATCATGCTAGAGCCTGCTCTGTCCCACACAGAATTAGAACATGATGCCTCACACAGAATGAGAATATTTCACGAAAGGAAGAATGTTAATTGACATCTGGTTGCGGATTTGAGGGTGGGGGATATTAAAATTATTACCCTAGTAATACATGAATATATTTTTATCCTGAAAGATTCTAACAATCCAAACCCATGTAGGGCAAAATACGAAATCCCCCTTCATCAGCTTCCGCCATCAACAGTTTGGAGCACATGCTTACAATTTCTTTCCTTTGCATTTATGTAGATAAGTTGCACAGGGCTAATAGCTAACACTAACTGGGCACTTAGGACATGGCAGGCACTGCTCCAAGCAATTTACATAGATGACTTTATTTAGCCTTCACAACCAACACATGAGGCAAATTCTATTATTATCTCTTTATAGAGGAGGAAACTCAGCCCCAGAGAGGTGAAGTAACTTCCCCAAAGTCACACAGCTTTGGAGAGGAGGAGTTGGGATTCAAACCCAGGCAGCCTGGCCGCAGGGTCTATGTACATAACCATTGCGTTCTATGGTCTCTCAAATATTTTCTTTTTTCCATAAATTAGATCAAACCTTATGCATCTTTTGCATCTTGGTTTTTGCATTTGATATATTTTAGAGAGGATCCCATGTCAGTTCATACAGGCCTACTTCTCTCACGCTAATGATGGCACAGTCCTGAGTGGTATATCACAGCACAAAGATGCCATAATTTATTTGTCCATTCCTTGCTGATAGACTGTTAGGGTATTTCCACTCTTTGATTTTTACAAACAGTCCTTTGACCATCATGATTTGTACATGTCTGTGCACTCGTAGCTATTTCTAGGGCTTTCTGGAAGTGAGGATTTAAATCTTTGAGAAATATTGTTAGATTGCCTTCCCAAAATGATGCCCCGGTTTACACCCCATCATCAGTGTAGGAGCACCCCATCCTGACACTCTTACCAACACTGATGGATATAGCCTTCGTTTCTTGCCACTGGATGGGGGAGGTGAGACTGTTATATCTCATTGGATGTTTTACTTTGCATTTCCCAGGTTACCTGTGAGCTCAAGCATCTTTTCAAATTTTTTTTTATTGAGGTCACATTGGTTTATAACATTGTATATATTTCAGGTGTACATCGTTATATTTCAACTTCCGCGTAGACTATATCGTGTTCACCACCAAAAGTCTAGTTTCCATCCATCACTGTACACATGTGCCCCTTTACCCCTTTTACCCTCCCTCCGCCCACCTTCCGCTCTGGTAACCACTAATCTGTTCTCCTTATCTATGTGTTTGTTTGTTTATCTTCCACACAGGAGTGAGATCACATGCTATTTGCCTTTCTCCATCTGACTTGTTTCACTTAACATAATACCGTCAAGGTCCATCCATGTTGCCACAAGTGGCAAGATTTCATCTTTTTATGGCTGAATAGTATTCCATTGTGTATATATACCACATCTTTATTCATTCATCTGTTGATGGACACATGTATTTTCCGCATCTTGGCTGTTGTGAGTAATGCTACAGTGAACACAGGGGTGCATACATCTTTTCTAATTAGTGTTTTTGTGTTCTTTCAATAAACGTCCAGAAGTGGACTAGCTGGATCATATGGTATTTGTATTTTTAATTCTTTGAGAACTCTCCATACTGCTTTCCGTAGTGGCTGCAGCAGTTTGCGCTCCCCCCAGCAGTGTGTGAGAGCTCCCTTTTTCCACATCCTCTCTAACACTTGTTATTTCTTGTCTTTTTACAAATAGCCATTCTGACGGATGTGACGTGATATCTCACTGTGGTTTTGATTTCCATTTCCCTAATAATTAGGGATGTTGAACATCTTTTCATGTGCCCGTTGGCCATCTGTATATCTTCTTCGGAAAAATATCTCTTCAGATCCTTTGCCTCTTTTTTAATCAGGTTTGTTTTTTTGCTGTTGAGTTGTATGAGTTCTTTATATATTTTAGATATTAACCCCTTATCAGATATATGATTTGCAAATATCTTCTCCCAATAGGTAGGTTCTCTTCTCATTTTGTTGATTGCTTCCTTTGCTGTGCAGAAGCTTTTTAGTTTGATGTAGTCCCATTTGTTTACTCTTCAAATGTTTATGATGATCATTTCTATGCCATCTTCCATGAATGGCCTGTTAGAGTGTCTTAGGGCTGTGGATGTCTAGTCTTTCTTTCTCAGTGCACCCCAACTCCACCCTGTGGTGGCCAAATGTTTTGCGGCTCTCCGAATCCTCCCCCTTTCCTGTGCTAACAGTTCTTGTGTCCTTTTCACCAGGCTCCTGTGTAGTCAGATTCACAGCCTTGACCTAAAGGGAGACAACAGGGACACTCCATTCCCCCGGCCTTGGTTACCGGTCCAGGGCAGAGCTCAGGAACCAAGAACGGCCAGCTAGAGACAACAAGCTCCATTCCTAGACTTGTTTTCAAGCTATTGGACAGAGAAATTCTGTCCTCTTCTGCATTTGGTTCAGTGACACGGGGAACCTGATGTTGCCAGGGACCCCCAAGAGGAGCCAGAAAATGAAGACAGCACAGAGAAGGCAAAGCTGAGGAAGGCAGAGATTCTGAATCTGGATGGTATTATCACCTGAGCCCCTGGATCCAGCCTCACCTGAAATCAAACTACCCCTGAACTTGTTGGTTGCATAAGGGAATACATTTCTTTGTTTTAATTATTATTGTTGTTGTTGTTGTTGTTGTTACTGAACAGCGTAGATGGAGATTGTTGGGTTTTTGGCTTTTTCTTCTTTTCGTTTCCCACCTTGCCTGAGTCCTAATTGATCCGCATGCCCAGAAGGAAAC
This sequence comes from Equus asinus, assembly GCF_041296235.1. Taxonomy (NCBI): domain Eukaryota; kingdom Metazoa; phylum Chordata; class Mammalia; order Perissodactyla; family Equidae; genus Equus; species Equus asinus. The sequence goes on from NC_091803.1 coordinate 42,247,270, forward strand.
TGGTTCACATTCAGTGGAACTCTCAAGCCTGAAGGCACATGGATATGCTTCTAGACCTGCCCAGAAGTCAAGTGTGATTTTTTTTTAATGCTAAGCCAAACAGAAGGAATGAGCCCCCACTGTTTTGGAGGGAGGCAAAGTAGGCAGAAAAAAGACAATGCCCGACTTAGCAGATCCTTAGAGACTTGATTTAAAAAAAAAAAAAAAGGAGCTTTTGTGATCTGAGCTAACAGCATGGGTGGCAGGAACAAACAGACCTTCCCTTTGCTTTTTGTTTGACTCAGGTTTTCTGCAATGGAGGGCTGGGGGGTGGGGGGTTGGTGATAAGTGGGCTGGTGGCTCTCCTTTGTGGAAAAAAACCACAGCTGTCACCAAGAGCGGTTTTCACACATTCTGTGAGCAATTGTCTTTGAATTCAGATTTTTCTTCCAAATGAAAAGGAGTGCTCTCGAGATTAGTCAGAGGTCCCCAGGCTGGGAGAGAGGAGGCTGCTAACCGGTGATAATGCCGGCGTTCCCCCAGAACAAGAGAGTGGGGAGGGCGGAAGTGGAGTGGAAAGAGCTGGGGTTCCCAGTTTCAAACTCCAACCCCCCCACTTACTAGCTGCTCCAGTTGCAGCACGAAGTCCCCCCAAACTTAGTCCCGTAGGACAACCACTGACTACGCTTACCAATGCTGTGGGTCGGGGATTCATGCAGGGCACATCAGCCGTGACGGCTTGTCTCAGCTCTTCCTTATCTGAGGCCTCAGCTGCAAGACTCAAGGGCCGAGGGCTGGATCATCCGAAGGCCCCCTCACTCACACACATGGCGGGTGATACTGCCTGTAGGCCGGGCCTCAGTTTCTCTCCACCTGGGCCTCTCCGCGTGGTTGGCTTGGGCTTCCTCCCCACATGGTGGCTGGGAGCTAGGGCCACACATCCTGAAAGAGAGAGAGGCAGCTGGGAGTTGTACCACGGTTCACGAGCTAGCTTTGGACATTACCTGGCATCGCCTCCCCCGTATCCTACTCATTGAGGCAGTTTCAAGGTCCTGCCCAAGTTCAGATGGAGAAGAAATAGATTCTGCTTCCTGATGGGGAGCGACAAGGTTCTGGAAAGGCACATGGGACTGGAAATATTGCTGTGGGCATTTTTGGGAATTACAACCTGCCACTCTAACTGTATGAGCGACAAGGCAAGTTGCATCACGTCTCTGGGCCTCATGTTCCTCATCAGTAACACGGGGGTAATAATAGTGTCTACAGTCTAGAGAGGGAATCACATGAAACAACGTGTATAAAGTATGCAGCCCGGTGCCTGCCACACGGCAAGTGGTCAGTGAGAATTAGAAGTTATTGTTAGTAACGGTTATGATTGAACGATGAGGCGTCTTGGTATGGCTGACACAGGGTATTGGGGGTTGAGTTGTGTCCCCCAAAAAGATATGTTCAAGTCTTGACCCCTGGTACCTGTGAATGTGACCTTATGTGGAAATTAGGTCATTGCAGATGTAATTAAAATGCAAATTTAGAACTCCAGGGATTGCTGGCAACCCCCAGAAGACAGGAAGGATCCCTCCCAAGCGCCTTCAGGGAGAGTGTGCCCTGTGGAGACCTTGATTTCAGACTTCGGTCCTCCAGAACCTTGAAGGAATAAATTTCTATTGTTTTAAGCCACTCGGTTTGTGGTGCTTTGTTACAGCAACCAGAGGAAACTGACACACAGGGTTTGCCTGGAAGCCAGGAGGATGTGGGTCCTAACCCCAGAGCTGGCTCCATTTAGACAAGCGATGTTGGCATCTTCCCTTCCACTCTCTGAGTCTGCTTCCTCATCTGCAAAATGAGGGGTTGGGTTTGCTGGTTTCTAAAGTCCCTCACTCTCCAGGATGCTGTGATACATACAAGGAACGAAACTTCAAAACCCGTCATCTTCTGAACATTCTCGGGCTGTGACGCCACTAGAAACATGTGACATTTAATGATGAAGGTGATCTTTTTGCCTCTGACCCTGAAAGTGGTTCCCAAACCCTCTTTCTGCACCTTCTCCCAACTAACTTTGTTTTCTGATTAAAAACATTATTTTCAAATTAATTTGGCAGAAACAATATAGGAGTTATTGTAAAAACAAACAAAAAACAATACCAAAGCGTGTAAGTTAAAAAGAGCAATCCCTCTGCAGTCACCCATCCCACTTAATGTGATAAACACTGCTCACAGTTTGGCCTGCATCCTTCTGTATATTTCTATGAATATGTTTGTAATTTGTGTACCATATGCGTTCTACAAAAACGAATGTGCGTAAAGTATGTGTTTTTCAACAGTGAGATCCTGCTGTCCGCTCTCTTTTACTACCTGCCTTATTCAGTTAACATATCTGGGAGATCAGACGAGGACTGAAGCCAGGACCACTGTGTGGCACAACTCCAGAGGGCGTCTTTGTAGAGAATACAATATGAATGGGTTAGAGAGGAAGCACCACAAGAAATGGCCTGGCCGTGAAGATTCAGCACTGTGGGCAGGGACAGCTCCCTCCTCCACTCCTACTCCTGGTAGTAAATTGTTTGGGTTCATAGCAGACGCAAAGGTGACTAAAACACAGACATTGCCCTCAGGGAACTCACAGTCTTATGCGAGAGACAGCTACGTGGTTGAATAATAAGTTAATAATGATGTATGTGGATTACACCCATCCAAGAAAAAGAATAGCAATAATGATCATCATCAACATTTATTGAGTGTGCTCACTGTGCTGAGAACTTTGCCTCATTCTCTCGGTTAATCCTCAGAACCACACTACAATGGAGATAATCTTCTGATCCTATTTTGCAGGCAAGGAAACTGAAGCTCAGAAAGGTAAATTAACAGGGGTGAGCGGTCATGCCCTACAAATGCACACATTACCTGCTAGGGAAAACTCCAGATGCGGTATTTGGGTGGCAAGTACCTGTGGCCGGGCATGACAGCCAGCCAACTGGCCTTGGGCATTGAAGCGCATCCTCACAGCAGATTTGCCTCATTGTTTGGCTCTTTATTTGTTCAGGCCACAGTAAGGAACTGCTGCTGAAACACACTCACCTTTTACTTGTGGCAACACAGGAACAACAAACACGTGTCTCCTGGCCCGACGTGGCTGTGGTGTCCTTGAGGGCCATGGCCACGGCCACGTCCTGTATTGGCTTTGTTGCCGGAGATGACCTCTGCCGTCTTCCTCTCGCCCCCTGCTATCTGCTTTCCATACTACAGCAGGCGTCGGCTGTCTAATACGTGTGTATCTCTCCCACCTCTGTCACCCCTCTGGTGGGTGGGGACCCACGGTTCTTGGGTTGCAGTCAAAACGCCTCACCCCACCCCCAGCCTGGCATTTAGGCCTCACTTTGTGCGCTGACTCTGCACCACTCCAGCTCCCTGTCTTTGCTCTGACGACATGCACTTTACAGTGTGGCGATGCCCAGCAGCTGTGGGCACTCTCACCCTGCAGCGGGTCAGCCTCGTCAAGCTGGCCTGTCTCCCCAGAGGGAGGCGTTCTCCACAGGAGAGGAGCCTGCTCTCCGCCGCTCCTGGCAGGCTTCCCGGCTAGTCACACCGAGGACCTTTTGTCCTTGTCACCATCCCCATCAATAGCGGTGGGACGGTACTCAGCAGATGCCTTTGCAGAGCTACAAATCATTGCCCAGGAAGCTCTGGAACACAGCCTTGCCTCCTCTGCTGAATCAGTTCCCTGGAGGAACTGGGAGGGCCTCGGGACTCTGGGGGAGGCCTCCGTCTGCCATCTCCCCTTCCTTCTTCTCCCCCTTGCAAAAGTGTCTCCCGACTTGTCTCTACAGATAAGCCAAAGCCTTGGAGCCCTAGTGCTCTCAGCCAGGGCCCGCAGAGTGGCTAAGTCTCAAGGAGGACAGAACCCCAGCAAGCGCCGGACCTCTCCCTATCTAGGAGAAAAAGCAAGTGGGACGAAATCGGAACCATATGTGATGTCTTCATCCATCCGGGTTGCTGTAACAAAAATACTGTAGGCTGGGCGGCTTCAACAACAAACATTTATTTCTCACAGCTCTGGAGGCTGGGAGGTCCGAGATCAAGGTGCGGGCAGATGTGGTGTCTACGAGGACGCTCTTCCTGGTTTGCAGATGAGCATCTTCTTGCTGTGTCCTCACATGGCAGAAGGGACCAGGGAGATCTCTGGAGTCTCCTTTATAAGGGTACTGATCCCCTTCATGGGGGCTCCACTCTCATGACCTAATCATCTCCCAAAGGCCTCACCTCCTAACGGCATCATGGCAGGCGGTAGGATTTCAACATAGGAATTTGAGTGGGGAGGTGGAGTGGGTGGGGACACCAACATTCAGTGCCTAACAGGCACCTTGGAGAGTCTCGTGTCTCTTTCTGGAAGACAAAGCCTGGTTTGCTTAAGGGATTTGTTAACATTGGTCGTCAAAGAGCTGTAGTTAGACGCTCCACATCATTAGTCACCAGGGAACTGCCAATGGAAACCACGGTGAGACACCACTTCCCACCCACCAGGATGGCTGTAACGACAAAGAAGGAAAAGCAAATGTTGGTGAGGATGTGGAGAAACTGGAGCCCTCGCGCACTGCTGGTGGGAATGGCAAATGGTGCAGCTGCTGTGGAATCAGTTTGGTGGGTACTCAAAAAGTGAAACAGAATTACCTTCTGCCCCAGGAATCCCACTGCTACGTATGTACTTAAAATAATTGAAAACTGGCACTCAAATACATACGTGTACATATATGTTTATAGCATCATTATTCACGATTGCCAAAAGATGGAAACAGCCCAAATATCCATCAACGGATGAACGGATAATCAGTGTGGTCTATCCCCACGATGAAATATTATGCAGCCATGAAAAGGAATGAAGTTCTGACGCATGTGACAACGTGGATGAACCTCGAAGACCTCATGCTAAATGAAATAAGCCTGACACAAAAGGTCACAAATTGTATGATTCTGTTTATATGAAATAGTCAGAATAGGGGAATCCATAGGGACAGAACATATATTTGTGGTTGCCAGAAGTTGGGGTTCAGGGAGAATGGAGACAACCTGCTTATGGGTACAAGATTTCCTTTTGGGCTGATGAAAATGTTTTGGAATTAGAGGTGGTAGTTGCATAACACTGTGGATGCAGTAAATATCACGTTAAACGGTTAATTTTATGTTATGTGAATTTCAACTCAATAAAAAACAAAAACAAAAAGAGAGAGAGCTGTGGTTATAAGTGCAGTTAACCTTGGGCCTCGGGCTAAGGCAAAACCCCTTCCTCGTGTCCCTCCCCTCCGACCCCGTGCCCTCAGCACATGGGCTGTCCACACTCACAGCCCACATCCGGATCAGCACTGCCCACCGGATTAGGACACACACCACTCATGTACGTGTAAATTCTCCAGGAGCCACATTTTCTAAAACTAAGAAGAAAGAGGTGAAATGAGTGTTTATATTTTATCTAACCCAATATATCCAAAATATTATCATTTCAACATATGCTCGGTATTTTTTAAGTGACTCATGGGATATTGTGTGGGTTTTTTTTTTTATATCAAGTCTTAAAATCCTGTTTGTTTTACACCATCAGCCCATCTTGGCTTGGGGACTCTCCATATTTGAAGGGCTCGTTAGCCACACGTGGGTCACCCTGGAACACTAGTTCTCAACAGGAAGTTATCCCCCCGGGGGAACGTTCGGGAAATTTCAGGGGCCCCTTTTGTTCCTACACTTATTGGGGGCTACTGGCATGGAGTGAGCAATGGCCAGGAATGCCAACCATCCTGCAACGCATGAGACAGTGCTACAAAATGAAGAATTGTCCTATGTCCCCTTTGAGACTTCTGAATCTCCCATGGAACATTCACGAAAGTGCTAAAAAATAAAATTATACGCCCTGAACCTAC